>NW_024070185.1:79405699-79446208 GCF_014754425.2 Oryx dammah | reverse complement strand
GGCGGGCCCAGCCCAGGGGCGGGCCCAGCGAACTCCCTCCGCTGACAGAGTAGGTAGACGTGGTGCCGACAAACGCTCTGCAGTCCAGCTAGCGGAGGTCATACTGCCTTGTCAAACCGGCGCTTCCTGGAACCCCTCCCCAAGCCCTCAACCCCCAAGGGTGCAGTCGCGCTGCTAGCCGGAGTGACCCCGCCGCGCCATGTCCCAGCCCGTGGCGCTCACCTGTGGCGAGGGCTACCGCACAAGCGCAACCGGCAGCTCGGGATCCCGGGGCGTCCGAAGTTGGGTTGTGGGCGCCAAGACCTCCTATTTAAGGCTCCGGGACTGCGCTCGGCAGGCCCCGCCCCCCGCTAGCACGCCCCGCGATTGGCTGAGCCTCATATAGGCGGGGCCCCTTTGCTGAGACTCCCGGCGCTTGACAAGGCTGGTCCCAAACTGTCCAGGTGCCAGCCTCAGTGGACCCCACGGCAGCGAGCTGGGCAGAACTGAGGAGGGCGGCCGGCGCCTCCCTGGGGACCCGGATCAACGAATTACATCGAATTCGTGCGCTTGGTCGGTGGTTCACTAAAAGAGGCTTGCAGGGGGTCCCAAGTGGATTTTTAGCGTAACCTTGTGCCTCCTTCCCTAGGGTTTTGTTTTGAATTGTTTAAATTTTAAGTTCTAATCCTAGAGTTCTTGCTGAGAGTCTTCAGGAGGACTGAGAATTGTCTCAGAGTCCAGGAAAGTGAAAGTGAAGTCGCTCAGTCATGTCCGACTGTTTGCGACCCCAGGGACTGTAGCCTATCAGGCTCCTCTGTCCATGGGATTTTCCAGGCAAGAGTGCTGGAGTGGATTGCCATTTCCTTCTCCAGGGGCTCCCGCTTATTCCACAGCGAAGGTGGGGCAGGCTGGAGGAATGCAAAGCTCGCAAGCCGACCTCCAGGGTTAAGGGTGGTACAAACTGGGTTTGAGGAGTGCAATCGCAGTTCTGAGAGAACGTGGCGCCCTGGTCACTGCCCAAATCTCAGGAAGGCAAAGGGCTGGGAGGGCCTCCAGAGAAGAGATGGTATTTTGTAATACCCTTCTCCTGTCTTCCCCAGTTAGGGGTTCTTCTTGTCTCTCAAGGTTTCCTCAAAACCAACAGAAACGAGCTGTTTACAGAAAATTTTAGTTTAAGAAAAAAGGGAAAATGGCAGGTAGTAACTGCTTTAACTCTCCCGCTCTTCTTCCTTAGTATCTAGGTCCTTTACTCGAGATTTAAGAAATTTAAGATTTAAGGAAAGATGAAAAACTGGAAATAGAACTGCCATATGACCCAGCAATCCCACTGCGGGGCATACACACCGAGGAAACCAGAATGGAAAGAAACACGTGTACCCCAATGTTCATCACAGCACTGTTTATAATAGCCAGGACATGGAAGCAACCTAGATGTCCATCAGCAGATGAATAGATAAGAAAGCTGTGGTACATATACACAATGGAGTACTACTCAGCCATTAAAAAGGATACATTTGAATCAGTTCTAATAAGGTGGATGAAACTGGAGCCTATTATACAGAGTGAAGTAAGCCAGAAAGAAAAACACCAATACAGTATACTAACGCATATATATGGAATTTAGAAAGATGGTAATGATAACCCTCTATGCGAGACAGGAAAAGAGACACAGATGTATAGAACAGTCTTTTGGACTCTGTGGGAGAGGGCGAGGGCGGGATGATATGGGAGAATGGCATTGAAACATACATTAATATCATATGTGAAATGAATCGGCAGTCCAAGTTCGATGCATGATACAGGATGCTTGGGGCTGGTGCACTGGGATGACCCAGAGGGATAGTATGGGGAGGGAGTGGTAGGGGGTTCAGAATGGGGAACAGGTGTACACCCGTGGTGGATTCACGTTGATGTATGGCAAAACCAATACAATATTGTAAAGTAATTAGCCTCCAATTAAAATAAATAAATTTATATTAAAAAAATAAACAGGTCTTGAGAACAACAACAACAAAAGATTTAAGGAAAGAAATTTAAGATTTAAGAAAAGGTCCTTTTCTGGAGATTTAAGAATTGTGACTTTTACTTCAGTGATTTCTACTTTAATTTATATTGAATGTCAGGATTGAAATGACAGCAAAATGTTTTAAATGGAGGAAAATAGGTTTATATGTTAAATACTAATTTACATAACTAAGAACTTAGGGAACACAAGTCAAACATTGTACATGTTTGTCCTTTACTACATAAAAACATATTTATTATAGAAAATCCCTTTTAGAAAAAAATGATAATTACCTCATGTCCAGTCCCACATTACTTTTTTTCTGCACATATTTTGAATCGTTTAAATTAAAATGTAGTCATGATTCACTGGATTTCTGAACTAATTTGTACTTAAGATTAAGTTGATAAGCATCTTAGAAGCACAATCAGACATGTAATTTTACTATGTTATATCTACATAACATAAAAAATGTTTATTTAAGTGTACAGTTCTGTGGCATTAAGTACATTCACAATGTTGTGCAACCATAACCATCACCCATCTTTGGAACATATTCGTCTTCTGAAACAGAAACTGTACCACGAAACAATAACACTGCATTTCTCCCTGCCCGCTGCCCGCCCCCCACCCCAGAAGCCTTTGGCAACCACTATGGAATCATGTAATATTTGTCATTTTAGGCTTATTTCACTTAACATAATGTCTTAAAGGTTTATTCATGTTGTTCAGTTCAGTTCAGTCGCTCGGTCCTGTGCGACTCTTTGCAACCCCATGAATCGCAGCATGCCAGGCCTCCCTGTCCATCACCAACTCCCAGAGTTCACTCAAACTCATGTCCATCGAATCGGTAATGCCATCCAGCCATCTCATCCTCTGTCATCCCCTTCTCCTCCTGCCCCTAATCCCTCCCAGCATTAGGGTCTTTCCTACTGAGTCAACTCTTTACATGAGGTGTCCAGAGTATTGGAGTTTCAGCTTCAGCATCAGTCCTTCCAGTGAACACCCAGGACTGATCTCCTTTAGGATGAACTGGTTGAATCTTGCAGTCCAAAGGACTCTCAAGAGTCTTCTCCAACACCATAGTTCAAAAGCATCAATTCTTTGGCGCTCAGTTTTCTTCACAGTCCAACTTTCACATCCATACATGACCACTGGAAAAACCATAGCTTTGACTAGATGGACCTTTGTTGGCAAAGTAATGTCTCTGCTTTTGAATATGTTATCTAGGTTGGTCAGAACTTTCCTTCCAAGGAGTAAGCGTCTTTTAATTTCATTACTGCAGTTACCATCTGCAGTGATTTTGGAGCCCCCCAAAATAAAGTCTGACACTGTTTCCCCATCTATTTCCCATGAAGTGATGGGACCGGATGCCATGATCTTCGTTTTCTGAATGTTGAGCTTTAAGCCAACTTTTTCACTCTCCTCTTTCACTTTCATCAAGAGGCTTTTTAATTCCTCTTCAGTTTCTGCCATAAGGGTGGTGTCATCTGCTTATCTGAGGTTATTGATATTTCTCCCGGCAATCTTGATTCCAGCTGTGCTTCCTCCAGCCCAGCATTTCTCATGATGTACTAAATTCATGTTGCAGTGTGTGTCAGAGTTTCTCTTTTTTCTGAAGGTGACTAAAATACCCTTGGATAAATGTTTTGTTTCTCCAGGCATCCCTAGATGACTATATGGGTTATTTCCAGATCTGACTATGTTGAATGACGCTACTGTCAATGTTGTTGTACAAATGTTCATGTTTCTGTTTTCAGTTTTTTAGGGGATCTACCCAGAAGTGGACTTGCCGGATATGGTAATTCTATGTTCAATTTTTTTCTCTCTTTTCCACTGTGTCTACATCATTTTACCTGCAACGCACAGGTTCCAATCTGATTGTGATTTGTAAATATTTTCTTAAATTCTGTGAGTTGCCTTTTCATAAAATCAGTACTGTCTTTTGGTGCAACAAAGTTTTAAATTTTGATGAAATCCAGTTTACCTATTTTTTCTTTGGTTGCATATTCTTTTGGTATCATATCAAAAAAATTATTACTAAGCCCAGTATCATGAGGCTCTTTGCTTGTGTTTTCATCTAAAGTTTTGTAGTTTTAGTTCTTATGTTTGGGTCTTTATCCATTTTGTGTTAACTTTTGCATATGGTATAGTTAAGGGTCCAATTTCATTCTTTTGCATGTGGATATCTGACTTTCTTAGCATTATTTGTTGAAGACTATCCTTTCCCTATTGAATGGTCCTGGACACCCCATACAAGTTAGAAAAATCAATTCTTTTAAAGTTTTAAGATCTTTGAGGAAATAGAAGCTTTCCTCTCTCAGACACAGCTAGAGGCCAAAGGTCTTAGGTGGTTATCAAGTATTGGAAATGACTGGAGGTTAAAATTTTTTAAAAATATACCATGGAGTTCAACAGTCATTCATTTAAGAAATCTAAATACATCATCTAATATATGGGTTTTACATTTGCCCTTGGGGCACAGAGTGGAAAAACCCTACCACTGCATAACTGTCTATATCTGGGGCTGCCTTCCAAGGAGTGGCAGCTCCTTTGTTTCTTGGAATGTGATATAAATGCCCTGGAGAAAGCTGGACTTTTAAAAATTCCAAATGTGCCCCAAATCTAAAATTAGGCTAAGAAATATCTAAGTGCCAGAGAAATATGGGAGAAGGTCATTTAAGCAAGAAATTGTAACATCTATTTATACAAAATCTGTTAAGTAATGTATTACAGAAAAGCATTAACCATTTTGTCCTTATTCCTACTCTTCTATGCCATTTATTTGCCAAATAACTTCAGTTCAGTTCAGTCACTCAGTCGTGTCCAACTCTTTAAGACTCCATGAGCTGCAGCATGCTAGGCCTCCCTGTCCATCACCAACTCCCGGAGCCTACTCATGTCCATCGAGTCGGTGATGCCATCCAACCATCTCATCCTCTGTCATCCCCTTCTCCTCCCACCTTCAATCTTATCCAGCATCAGGGTCTTTTCAAATGAGTCAGCTCTTCACATCAGGTGGCCAAAGTACTGGAGTTTCACCTTCAACATCAGACCTTCCAATGAACACTCAGGACTGGTCTCCTTTAGGATGGACTGGATGGATCTCCTTGCTGTCCAAGGGACTCTCAAGAGTCTTCTCCAACACCACAGTTCAAAAGCACCAATTCTTCTGCTCTCAGCCCTCTTTATAGTCCAACTCTCACATCCATACATGACTACATGACGCCTTGACTAGATGGACTTAGATAAGTGCTAATTATTAAAACTGGAGAAGGAAATGGCAAGCCACTCCAGTATTCTTGCCTGGAGCATCCCAAGGGCAGAGAAGCCTGGTGGGCTGCCATCTATGGGGTAGCACAGAGTTGGACATGACTGCAGTGACTTAACAGCAATTATTAAAATAGTCATATTTTAGCTAAGTGATCAATCCTTTGCTTTGCCTTTGATAAAATGCAGTTGGTAGATTCCTACTTAAAATGCAGTATCTTTGAGAACATATTTTTGTGTGCATCTGTCTAGATTTCTTTTACTTACTGGGGAAACAGGATATGATTCTTTACCTTGTCTCTGAAAGTTTTAATTCCTAGGGGGATGAACAAATCTTGTATAGTAGTATTCAAAACCCTGAGGCCACTTAACAGCTATCCCCAATATAACAACCCACTCCAAGTTGATTAAATTTAATGAGCCGAGAATTACTCTTAAGAAACATTATCTAGGCAACTGTCCATTTGTAAAGTGGTTTATTATCACTTGGGTTTCCCTGGTGGCTCAGTGGTAAAGAATTCACCTGCTGATACAGGAGACGCAGGTTCAGTGCCTGAGCTGGAAAGATCCCCTGGAGAAGGAAATGACAACCCACTCCAGTATTCTTGCCCGGGAAATCCCATGGACAGAGGAGCCTGGTGGGCTACAGTCCTTGGGGTTGCAAAAGAGTCGGACGTGACTTAGCGACTAAACAACAACAATTATTATCACTTATAATTTTATGGATGAGAACCTGTTTATAATCACAGACTGTTGATATTCATATGAAGCCATTTATGAAACAAGTTACTTTTCTGAGCTACTCTAACATTGCTTTTCCTGTAGGATTAAACAATGAGCCAATTCATTAAATCAATCAACAAGAATTAGTTAAGCTCTGACCTTGTGCTCACTGTCCTTTGCTTGGTGTAGCTTGAGCATAAAATTATATCAGTTTTCCCAGGTTTAGCCTGTTCAAGGCAAACACCCTCCTGGAAGCTGATGGGGGTGGGAAGAGATCCAACCCATTTCAGGCAGCATGCCTTCTGTGTGGCTCACCTGTCTTTTCCTCCTTTCACATGACACCAGGTAAATTCCAGAGCCTGGCCCTGGGGAGCTGTGGCTCCTTATCTCATGTTTCCTCAGTGCTCATGCTTCATTTTCCCCATGCCCTCTGGCAACCAGAGTCCAGTTTGCCGAGTGACTGATGGGGGCTGGGGGTGCGGCACAAAAGCAAAGTCTCCAAAGCTTAGCTTTCTTTTCTAAGCTCTGCCAGCCTGAAGCACATTTATTTCTTCACTTTAGAGAGAAATCTGGCACCACCCTTGATTTTGTATACCAACTGCGAACTTCCTGATGTTCAAGCTAGTTTTAGAAAAGGCAGAGGAACCAGAGATCAAACTGCGAACATCCGCTGGATCATAGAAAAAGCAAGAGAGTTCCAGAAAAACATCTATTTCTGCTTTATTGACTATGCCAAAGCCTTTGACTGTGTGGATCACAAGAAACTGTGGAAAATTCTGAAAGAGATGGCCATACCAGACCACCTGACCAGCCTCTTGAGAAACCTGTATGCAGGTCAGGAAGCAACAGTTAGAACTGGACATGGAACAACAGACTGGTTCCAAATGGGAAATGGAGTATGTCAAGGCTGTATATTGTCACCCTGCTTATTTAACTTCTATGCAGAGTACATCATGAGAAACGCTGGGCTGGAAGAAGCACAAGCTGGAATCAAGATTGCCGGGAGAAATATCAATAACCTCAGATATGCAGATGACACCACCCTTATGGAAGAAAGTGAAGAACTGAAGAGCCTCTTGATGACAATGAAAGAGGAGAGTGAAAAAGTTGGCTTAAAGCTCAACATTCAGAAAATTAAGATCATGGCATCTGGTCCCATCACTTCATGGGAAATAGATGGGGAAACAGTGTCAGACTTTCTTTTTTGGGGCTCCAAAATCACTGCAGATGGTGACCGCAGCCATGAAATTAAAAGATGCTTGCTCTTTGGAAGGAAAGTTATGACCAACCTAGACAGCATATTCAAAAGCAGAGACATCACTTTGCCAACAAAGGTCCATCTAGTCAAGGCTATGGTTTTTCCAGTAGTCATGTATGGATGTGAGAGTTGGACTGTGAAGAAAGCTGAGCGCTGAAGAATTGATACTTTTGAACTGCGGTATTGGAGAAGACTCTTGAGAGTCCCATGGACTGCAAGGAGATCCAACCAGTCCATTCTAAAGGAGATCAGTCCTGGGTGTTCTTTGGAAGGACTGATGCTAAAGCTGAAACTCCAGTACTTTGGCTACCTCATGTGAAGAGTTGACTCATTGGAAAAGACTTTGATGCTGGGAGGGATTGGGGGCAGGAGGAAAAGGGGACGACAGAGGATGAGATGGCTGGATGGCATCAACAACTCGAAGGACATGAGTTTGAGTGAACTCCAGGAGTTGGTGATGGACAGGGAGGCCTGGTGTGCTGCAGTTCATGTGGTTGCAAAGAGTCAGACATGACTGAGCGACTAAACTGAACTGAACAACATGAATAAACCTTTAAGACATTATGTTAAGTGAAATAAGCTTAAGATGACAAATATTACATAAACTGAACTGAACTGAACTGCCGTGACCATCTCCATCTGTAAAATGGGGCATGCATTAGTACCCGTCCCTTGGGGCCGTCATTCTCTGTATGGGTCCCCTTACCCGAAACATCTACATCACTTGGGAACTTACTAGAAGAGCAAATTCTGGAACCCCATGTTAGATCCAATGACTCAGACACTAGCGAATAGAGGTCTGCAATCTGATCCCCAGGTGGTTCTGATGCACCTTCAATTTGGAGAATCACTGTCACAGTGACGTTGGGAAGAGTAAAGGAAGGAGCATTTGTAAGAAGCTCAGAACATAGCCTGGTTCCTGTGTTATTTGGCTATTAGAATCATCATTATCATGGCAGGAATCTTTTCTAATCATGTTTTCATTTCTAGGAGTAGTATTCACAGGTGGAGATGTTCTTCCTGTGGAACAAAGCCAAAGGCACGTACATATGCAAGCTCTTTCAACAGCACAAAGATTTTCTTTGTCTCAACTACTTACCTTAATGATACAGAAATTGATCTTATGTTTTATTTCTTTTTTAATATATAGCATTCTTTTAACATATAACCCACCATTTTAAAGTGAAAATTATGTGGGTTTTACTATATTCACTGTGTTATGCAACCATTGCTGTGCTGTGCTAAGTCACTTAAATCGTGTCCGACTCTGTGTGATCCTAGGGACTGCAGCCTGCCAGGCTCCACTGTCCATGGGATTCTCCAGGCAAGAATACTGGAGTGGGTTGCCACGCCTTCCTCCAAGGGATCTTTCCAACCCAGGGTTTGAACCTGCGTCTCTTACATCTATCCTGCATTGGCAGGTGGGTTCTTTATCACTAGCACCACCTGGCAAGCCCAGAACATCCATAGTACTCCAAAAAGAAGCCATGTACTTGTTAGTCTCAGTTCAAGTATAGCATGCCTTGGCTTCCCTGTCCATCACCAACTTCTGAAGCCTGCTCAAACTCATGTCCATCTAGTTGGTGATACCACCCAACCATCTCATCCTCTGTCATCCCCTTCTCCTCCTGCCTTCAATCTTTCCCAGCATCAGGGTCTTTTCCAATGAGTCAGTTCTTCACATCAGGTGGCCAAAGTATTGGAGGGTCAGCTTCAGCACTTCTCAGTTAGTTCCAATTCCCTCCAACCCCAGTTTCCATAATCTCCATATGGACTGTATGGATTTGTCTGTTCCAGACATGTCACAGAAATGGAATCATGAAATATGTGACCTTTTGTACCTGGCTTCTTTCATTTAGCATAAGATCTTCAAGGTTTTTTTGCATAGTATAGCAAATATCAGTATTTCACTCCTCTTTGTGGCTAATAGTTCAATGTATGAATATACCATATTTTAAAAATTTATTCATCAATTGATGGCGTTTGTGTTTTGTTCACTTTTTTAGCTATTATGAGTAATGCTGCTAAAAACATTTGTGTACAAGTTTTTGCTTGAAGATGTATTTCTATTTCTCTTGGGTGTATACATAGGAATTGGTATGTATTACTTTCTGAGGAAATTCCAGACTATTTTTCACAGTGTCTACATCATCTTATTTTCCCACCTGCATCATATGAAGATTCTGATTTCTCCACATTCTAAGACATCTCATTATTCCATTTTGAAATGATATCCAGGCTAGTAGGTAGACATGCTAGCTTGTGGTTTGATTTGCATTTCCCTAATGTAGCTCAGTCGGTAAAGAATCTGCCTGCAGGGCAGGAGACCCAGGTTCAATCTCTGGGTTGGGAAGACCCCCTGGAGAAGGAAATGCCAACCCACTCCAGTATCCTTGCCTGGAAAATCTCATGGACAGAGGAGCCTGGTGGACTGCAGTCCATGGGGTCACAAAGAGTCGGGCACGACTGAGCGGCTAACACTAACACTAATGAATGATGGTGCTGAATAGCTTTTCATGTGCTGTTGGCTGTGTTTATATATTTTTTGGAGAAAGATCTATTCAAATCATTTGCCCATTTTTAGATTGGATTATTTATCCTTTTATTGTTGAGTTGTAAGTGTTCTTTATATACTTTGGATATTATACATTTATGAGCTATGTGATTTGCAAATATTTTCCCCATTCTGTCGTTTGGATTTTCACTCTCTTGATAGCATTGTTTTTAAAAATGGTGGTTAAAATACACATAACATAAAATTTACCACTTTAACCATTTTAAGTATACAGTCCAGTGATAATAAATACATTCACATTTTGTGTACCATGACCACCATCTATCTCTGGAATTCTTTTCCACTTATAAAATTAAATCTTTGTCCCAATAAATAATAATTCCCCATTTCTCCCTTTCCCCAACCACCAGCAGCCATCATTGTACTTTCTGTAAAAATACTAAAAGCTACCAAATTGTCCACTGTCATATCATGAATTTTCTGATATGTGAATTATATCTCAATTTTTTAAAAAACAAGAGAGAGGAATTGATTGAAATCATTGGACATTTTATGGTGTCTCTTAGTGTTGCTGTCATCTACTGGGATTGACTTCAATTGTCTGCCCTTCTCCCAGTAGAACCCTTCAGCGGTACCGAGGAGAAGGAAACAGTTCATGGAAAAATGGTAAAAATAAGCATGGAGGTAAGACTCATTTTAACCAAATGGCTCGTCTAGTGACTTACAAGTGTACCAGCACAGTAAAATCATTGGGCATTGACCCTTGCTGAGCACTCTGCCGATCTAGGCACTGAGTCCCCCAGTCAGTGAAACTTCCTGTAAACACAATGGGGAGTTGTCACCTCAGAATAGATAGTTTGATCATTTGCTCAGTAGATGAAAAGGCCGATGACTGGGACTTGCTTGAACTGTTATTTCTGTTCTATTTTTTGGTTTCCCTTTTGGATTGAAGAAGCAGTGAAAATCACTTATACTTTCTCTTCTTGTTGTTTATCATTTTGGAAGAAAGCGCTAATACATAATCATGTTTGACTGGAAATAGTAAACTTCCATAACCAAAATTACAGAACATCCCAAGGTTTCTGTTTAAAACCTTTTCATTACTGCCATGTCTGCATTAAAACAGTCATGGAAAAAACCAACAGAAACAACAATTTTTATATTCCTTGACTTCATGGTTTTACCACCCAATTGCACTGGCTTTGAAACATAGATAATTCCCGTCTCATCTTTGGTAATCATCAACTTTGTACAAATAACTTATCCTCTTCAAGCTTTGGTTCCATCCACTCTAAGATGTGGACAATACTAATGACCTCATAAGACTGTATAAAAAATTAAGTGAGATAACATGAATACTGATACAAGCAGCCACATTAAGTATTTCTCTCTCTAAAATGGACGTATCCTTGAATGACATTCACTCCAAAGGCATACTAACATTGCAGTGACCTCTGTTGCTACTGAGATATGATCTGTTGATCATGTTATTGCTTTCACCATTCATCTAGAATCCTACTGTAAGGCAGTAGAAAAGGTTGTAATTTAATTCAGGGAAACAACCCTCAATGACCACAAAACCATGGGAGCTGGCATCCTTCCCATTCAGGATGATCCTCTGCCAAATTTCTTCCCTTTTTTCACATTATTGTCCTAGGAAGGTCTACCCTCCAGGAACTCACGTGAACCTGTGAGAGAATTTGAAATCCTCTAAGAGGGTGTTAGAATTCTAAAATATGCTTCCAATTTCATTTAAGGAATTTGAGTGGTAGGCATGAGACAAAGGATCTTGAGGCATTTTGGCCTCAGGTGCCAGGCCTGCATCTAGAGTGACATAAATGACTGTCCCTCGCCTTTACTGCCAGCCCTTTAGGCAGCTCTGTAGGCCTGGGTGTTACATCCATCTCTTCTCCACTCTCTACCTCCTGAGGAGACTGTACGAAAAGGTTGGAATCGAAGGGTGGAGCCTTGGGATAAGTGACTATTTACTTATAAGTAAGTGTAAGTCACCATTACCTTCTGCACAGTGACTGGATTCAGGAAGTGATGCTTTGCAATTCATTCTAGTGTTTTGTTTAAAACCTCAAAGGCTGCACCATCCTGCCACTACCTGTCCTCTCTGATTGGAATATTGGCCCTTAATTCCTCTGTTAACACAGAGGGACCTGCAGAAGGTAAAAATCCCTTTTATGTTAAGCCCTGTGCTGAGGAATCAGTGATGAACAAACACTGATACTTGCCTGTGCTGGAGGAGCTTACATCCGTGCAGTAGACATGAAACAAACATTCCCTTTGGATAATATATAGACTTGCGCTTGCTTTCTCCCCCTGTTCGCCTAACAATCTTGGCACTTTCTCATTTTGTGGGTCCCCAGGAAATGAAGTTTCCATGTAGCCATCCCATGCCCCTGGTAGAGGGAGGCTTAGAAAGTGTGGCCACTTCCTCTTCTCTGGATTCATCAGGAAAAAGAGAACTACATAGAATAAAAGACTTTCTGAGCTAGTGCTCTTCATTACAGCTCAGATATGTCTGGTTGATTCAGATGTTTCAGCCGGAATCACAGGGCCCATCATTTGCCACCTGGCTCTGCTCCAGCTCACCTGACTGTGACCTGATGTCTGACCTCTGTTTTCAGGGAGCCTGACTGTCCTTACGGTGTCCCTTGGTGACCTTACCATGACCTTCTGAAGGTCCCCCTGTATTAACAGAGGAAACAGGGCCAATATTCCAATCAGAGAGGACAGGAAGCGGCGGAATGGTGCAGCCTTTGAGGTTTTAACCAAAACAGTTTCATCACCACCTTGAAGTTATTTATCAGAAGGCAAAATGTTTATTTTAACAGAATGGGTACAGAATCCATCCCCTGTCTACCACCAAAGGTATTATCAAAACGTCTAGGATCATAAACGGCATCAATAACAAATTCTTCTGTTTTAGATCTAATACTATACCATGGATATCTTTCCTTGACAATACGTGTAGGCTTGCATTGTTCAGTTGTCATTCCCTTAAATCTCCTTTTCATCTACTGATGGCCATTTAGATTAGGCTTTTATTTTTTCCTTTGTAACATAGCACTGAGTATCTTTGCACAGATATCTTTGTGGATATGTATAAATAGTATTATAAGATTATTTCCGTTCTCTCTCCATTTTGAGTTTATCTTTGTGTACGGTGTTAGGAAGTGTTCTAATTTCATTCTTTTACATATGGCTGTCCAATTTTCACAGCACCATTTATTGAAGAGGCTGTCTTTGCTCCATTGTATGTTTTTGCCTCTTTTGTCAAACATAAGGTACCCTTATAAAGGTGCATACATTTATTTCTGGGCTTTCTATCTTGTTCCATTAGTCTATATTTTATCCTTCAATAAAAAATAAATACATTAAAAAATTAATTCCAGAAATGGCATTACTTACTGAAAAAAAGTTATTTCAGTGTGTAATACCATCTGTAGTGAATTTTCTCACAACTCATACACCAGCTCTTTTAATAGACAGAATGTGACCTAATTTGCATATCTTCTTGGAAAGAAAAAGAAAAGAAAGTTAGTCACTTAGTCTAACTCTTTGTGACCCCATGGACTGTAGCCCACCAGGCTAACCCATGGGATTTTCCAGGCAAGAATACTGGAGTGGGTTGCCATTTCCTTCTCCAGAGGATCTTCCCGACCCAGGGATTGAACCCAGGTCTCCCACATTGCGTGCAGACTTTTTATCTACTAAGCCACCAGGGAAGTCATATTCTTGGAGGGGTGTTCTAATTTCAACTTTATTATTACAAAATAGAAATATTATTATTCTCACCACATAAATACTTTGGCCACCTCATGCAAAGAGTTGACTCATTGGAAAAGACTCTGATCTTGGGAGGGATTGGGGGCAGGAGGAGAAGGGGACAACAGAGGATGAGATGTCTGGATGGCATCACTGACTCTATGGACATGAGTCTGAGTGAACTCTGGGAGTTGGTGATGGACAGGGAGGCCTGGCATGCTGCAATACATGGGGTCACAAAGAGTCGGACATGACTGAGTGACTGAACTCAGTAATATGTATATATATACACCAGGCACTTTCGACACAAAGTTGATTTAGTATAATTTAATTCACTTCTCATAACAACACTATGAGGTAAGAATTAGCCATTCATTGTGCAATTGAAATACAAAATGTGAGTTAATTTGTGCTCTTAGATAAGTAATTTGTGTTCTCTGTGCTTCCATTCTAATAATAGAATAATGGTGTAACATTTTTATAGTATTAAAATACTCTATATCTGCCAGACATTTCATGATGCCTGTGAATTGTTCAGGTGACAACATGAGACATATGTCCAAACTTTCAATGTGCTGGGAAGGATGGAAGAACAGAAAGAGGACTAAAAAGACCAGATGTCTGGTGCTGGAGTGTGTGCCTTAACCACAAATGAGCTGTGTGATGTAAGTCACAAAGTCTCTCTCTGGACCTCCTTTGCTGCATTTCTCAAATACAAAAGTAAGGAGTTGGATTAGATGGAGTTCAACTTTTTCCTGGTCAAAATGTTTGTTTAAGTCCCCAATTGGGCCTTAAAGTCTTTTTGTGAGCAACATGCATGGACTAGAGATTATCACACTAAGTGAAGTAAATCAGTCAGAGAAAAATAAATATCATATGACCTCACTTATATGTGAAATCTAAAAAAAAATGATACAAATGAGCTTATTTATAAAAGAGAAATAGAGTCAGATGTAAAAAGCAAACACGGTTATCAAAGGGGAGAGAGGTGGGGAGGGATAAATTAAGAGTTTGGGATTAACATATATACACTACTATATATAAAATAGATAACCAACAAGGACTTACTGTAGAGCACAGGGAACTCTACTCAATATTTTGTAATAGCTTAAAAGGGAAAAGAATCCAAAAAATTATATATATACATATTACTTTGCTATTACCTGAAATTAATACAACATTTTAAATCAGTTATACATCAATAAAGAAATCTTTGTGATAGTCAGCTTTGAGGTATCATTCACAAAGAATAAAATTCATCAGTTTTAAGTGCACAGGTTGATGAGTTTGACAAATGTATCCAGCCATGTACCCACACGACCACCATGATTATGATGTGGAATATTCCTATCACTCTACTAAGTTTCCTCCTGCCCCTTTGCAGTCCCTCCTCTCCCCAGGGGTTTCCCTGGTAGCTCAGTGGTAAAGAATCTGTCTGCTAATGTAGCAGACGGGGATTTGATTCCTGGGTCTGGAAGATCCCCTGGAGAAGGAAATGGCAACTCACTCCAGTTTTTCTGGCCTGGAGAATTCCATGGACAGAGGATCCTGGAGGGCTACAAGTCCATCGGGTTGCAAAGGAATTGGACAGGACTTAGTGACGAAATAACAACAACCTCTTCCCCAAGCCCAGCGCCTGGCAATCACTGATCTGCTTTCTGTCGCTGTAACTTTGCCTTTGTGTGCATGCTAAGTCACTTCAGTTGTGTCCGACTCTGCAATGTTATGGACTGTAGCCCGCCAGGGTCCTCTGTCCTTAAGATTTCCCAGGTGAAAAGACTGGAGTGGGTTGCCATTTCCTCCTCCAGAGGATCTTCCCGACGCAGAGACTGAACCCATGTCTCTTATGTCTCCGGCACTGGCAGGCAGGTCCTTTACCACTAGTGCCACCTGGATGCCTTTATTAGAAGTTTATTCAGGGCTTCCCTGGTAGCTCAGTGGTAAGAATCTGCCTGCCAATGCAGGAAATGTGGGTTCAATCCCTGGTTTGGAATTGAGCCCCTGTGCCACAACTATTGAGCCTGTGCTCTAGAGCTGGGGAGTCACACCTACTGAGGCCCCCATGCCCTAGAGTCCCTGCTCTGCAACGAGAGAAGCCACTGCAGTGAGAAGCCCTTGCACTGCAACTAGAAAGTAGGCCCTACTTGGCACAACTAGAGAAAAGTTCAAACAGCAAAAAAGACCCAGCATAGCCATAAATAAATAAAGTTGTATTTTTTAAAAGTCCACATAAATGGACTCATACAGTACGCTTTCTCTTGTGTCTTGCTTCTTTCACTTAGCACTATGCTTTTGAGATTCATATCTGTGATTATTAGTGCATTTTATTATCATTTCATACTGGTTCTTTGTATTTGTTCTAAAATAGACTGTTGACGTAGTTTCCCCATTTTCTATTGCATTATTCCTCCTTTCATTGTAAATTTATAGACGCACATTTTTTAAAAGTCAGTGAATAACATGGAAGTTGACTTAATTTTTCTAAAGCTTCCTGAGTGCCTTTTCCCACCCAAGGGCCTCCTTGGAGCAGCGATACCCACAGATGTCACCTTCATTCTCTCTTCTGCCGCCTCTGGAGGTGCTTCTTCCCTTCCACTTCCCAGCTCGCCACAGAGGAGCACACGCTGGCCTGCTGCTCACACTGTCCGGGTGGGGCTGAGGGGCCCTGGAAGGGGACAGCAGAGGACAGAGCCCCTGCTTCCACCCCACTCCTCGGCGCCCATCTAAGGTGATGTCCCCACCGCGCGCTTCTGTCTCCAGACGCAGCTCACTGTTCATGAGCCTGTGCACCTGGTCCTGGGACCAGAGATGCTGCTTGGCCAAAGCCTGGATTTGCTCTGACTTGCAGCAAGCATCCTTTTCGTCCTGTGCGATGGGATGAACCAAGGGGTGGAGGAGGGACTGTCGCCCTCATTCTGCCTGTTTCTCCCTGTAAAGACTCAGAAAACCTCCACAGGGACAGGGAGTCTCCGCAGTGGCCACTTCCAAATCCTTAGCGAAAAGGGAAGTCTAGGCAGGTGTATGGGGCTGGGGAACAAAGGGTGGTGGGAAACCTCCTGGGACAGACAGGGTCCCATCAGCCCCTTACAGCAGAGGCTGCCTGGGTGCCACCCCCATGCCTCCTCTCTCCCAGGCTGCACTGTCGTGTCGTGAGGCCGGAAGAATCCACCATCTCTCAGGCCCCACAGGCCTGGATCTGCTGTGCTGGGACAGGTGTGTGCCTGGCTTCCCAGTAGAGCTTACTGTCCACAGAGGCGAGACTCTATTGTGTGTCATCATCAGGGCCCCACCTCTGGTGCACCCCGAGTTAGTGGGCTATCCTGTACCAGCCTCAGTGCCTAACCGCCAAGCACTTGACTCTTGAGAGAAAATACATCTTGTTTTCCAATCAGCCCACCAGGCACACATTAAGGGCACACACGCTGCTTATAAACTCGGGTTACCCTGTTTAAAATTCATAGAAAGCTTAGGAGTGCTTCTCAGTCAGGTACAGGTGGATTTTGCTCAGTTTTCCTTTTTATTCTGTCTCTACCTAGTTCAAGATTGCATTGAAGAGGACACATAGCAGCATGGAGTAATTAAAAATGAGAATGGTGGTGATGGTGAACAAATAATCTTGGTTCAATGCACACCTGAAAGATCTTTTATTAAAAACTATTAACTAGAAAATATGTGCATAACTTTCCTCCTATGGTGTTTTTGTTCCAGAATTTCTTTATGTTACTCTCTGAAATTCCCAGCTCTTAACCAATTGAATCTTCCCTAGTATCTTCAAATTCTCCATATTTAGATTTGAAGGGCCTTGTAAAAGGTTTTTGGAGATTTCTTTTTTTTTAATTTTTCTTTTGGTTTTGGCTGTGAAGCTTGTGGGATCTTAGTTCTCTGGCCCAGAGTCCTAACCACTGGACCACCAGGGAATTCCCAGGATTCTGAAGATTTTGACTCAGCAGTCAACAAAGGCCCTCCCAAACATTTTGTCTGACTCTGCAGTCCACAAAGAGACTGGAAGACCACCTGCCCCATCCTCTGCTGCAATACAAATAACCACCATGAAGCTCAATGATTAGCTTCAATAAGTTTATCTTACCATGTAGGCTTGGACTTCCAGGTATGTTTGTGCTGTGTTTAATATTCAAGTGCACAGTTCCAACAGTTTATAAGTTGTACCCTTTGTCTACCTTGTATGCTGACAAGCACCAGGTACAGAGTCATCTCTGTGTGGGTGCTCTGTCAACATTAATTAGTGATGGTCGGGATAATGATATTGACCAATGACTCCATGAAATTGATGAATCATTTGGTGGAAGAAGCCAGGTACAGCAATTATGTAACACTGCTTCACCCAGCAAATAATGTTTCATACCTCAGAGCAACGCAGAACATTTTGCTGTCAGTGCCTGCTCACTATTTCCAGTCAAAGCCAAAAGGGCTTCTTTGTGGAGTAAAACTTTTCAAATACATTGATCCTAAAGGGAGACTCCTAATGAAAGAGATATAGCTGTTTCCTTTGGTTCAGGCTACTATCCAAACCTGGCTCCCTCATGAATTGACAATTGAATAAACAAAAAGATGAAGAAAGAAGTTTGATTCAACTAATAAAAACAAATAAACTAATTCAGCTAAAGCTGAAACTCCAGTACTCTGGCCATGTCATGTGAAGAGGTGACTCATTGGAAAAGACTCTGATGCTGAGAGGGATTGGGGGCAGTAGGAGAAGGGAACGACCGAGGATGAGATGGCTGGATGGCATCACCGACTCAATGGACGTGAGTTTGAGTGAACTCCGGGAGATGGTGATGGACAGGGAGGCCTGGTGTGCTGCAGTTCATGAGGTCGCAAAGAGTTGGGCATGACTGAGCAACTGAACTGAACTGAACTGAAGGTATGTCATGGCTTTTCTTCCAGAGAGCAAGTGTCTTTTAATTTCATAGCTGCATTCACCATCTACAGCAATTTTGGAGCCCGGGAAAATAAGATCTGTCACTGTTTCCATTTTTCCTCATCTATTTGCCATGAAATGATGGGACTAGTTGCCATGATCTTAGTTTTTTGACTGCTGAATTTTATGTCAGCTTTATCACTCTCTTCTTTCACCATTATCAAGAGGCTGTTCAGTTCCTGTTCACTTTCTGCCATTAGAGTGTTATCCTCTGAGTATCTGAGGTTGTTTATATTTCTCCCAGCAATTTTGATTCTAGCTTGTGATTCATCCATGAGTGTAAGTGTTTGGTAGTTTGAACATTGCTTGGCATTGCTCTTCTTTGGGATTGGAATGAAAACTGACATTTTCCAGTCTTGAAACCACTGCTGAGTTTTCCAAATTTGCTGACATATTGACTGCAGCACTTTGACAGCATCATCTTTTAGGATTTTAAATAGCTAAGCTGGAAATCCATCACCTCCACTAGCTTTGTTTATAGCTAATTACTATAACTAATTACTAATAGTAATGTTTCCCACTTGACTTCATACTCCAGTATGTCTGGCTCTAGGTGAGTGACCACAGCCTCTTCATTCTTTCTGGAGCAAATTCTCTGCTCTTTCCCAGTAGCATATTAGACACTTTCCAACCTGAGGGGCTCATCCTCTGGTGCCTTATCTTTTTGCCTTTCCATACTGTTCACGGGGTTCTCAAGGCAAGAATACTGGTGACAGTGAAAGTCGCTCAGTCGTGTCTGACTCTTTGTGACCCCATGGACTATACAGCCCTTGGAATTTTCCAGGCCAGAATACTGGAGTGGGTAGCCGTTCCCTTCTCCAGGGGATCTTCCCAACCCGGGGATCAAATCCAGGTCTCCTGCATTGCAGGCAGTCTTCACTAGCTGAGCCACAAGGAAAGACCAAGAATATTGGAGTGAGTAGTCTATTTCTTCTCCAGGGGATCTTCCGAACCCAGGAATCGAACTAGGGTTTCCTGCATTGCAGGCGGGTTCTTTACCAACTAAGCTATCAGTGGTTTGCCATTTCCTTCTCCAGTGGACCATGTTTTGTCAGAACTCTCCATCATGACCCGTCTACCTTGGGTGGCCTTACACATCATGGCTCATAGCTTCATTGAGCCCCTTTGCCTCTACAAGGCTGTGATCCATGAATGGGAAAAGAACTAAAGTATGACTTCCAATTGCCTTAGATTTTAATGTTTTCCTGATTTGAAAAGTACATCCATTCATAAATTGCTGTCATTCTGGTCATTTTAAAAATGAGAAAATGAAGTTGAAATATTCACATTTACATTTACTTTTTTCTGTTTTTGTTTTTTTCCTTTCCCCTTCAACTAATAATCTGCGATAATTCAACCAGGGCAGGTGAAGTTTTTTTCTATACTATATATGACAAAAGAACTTCACAAATAAATTAATAGTCAAACAGTTGCAGGAAATATCTTTGAATTCTTGAGAAGAAATAACACTTATGTTAGCATTATTATTATCTGCATTCAAATGACCAGAAAATTACAAGTATATCATCTAGTAATTAATCCCCCTATTTGATTTCTCTTTATCAGCAATAAGAACAGCAAGAACAAGTTACTTGAAACTGTCAACGGAAAAAAATGCAGTGTAAGAGCAGTGAGTTTCAGTTTTATTCAGGGAACTTACTGAAGACTAGTGGTAAAGAATCCTCCTGCCAATGCAGGAGATGCCAAGATTCCCAATCCCTGGGTTGGGAAGATCCCCTGGAGGAGGGCATGGCAACTCGCTCCAGAATCTTGCCTGGAAAATTCCATGGATAGAGGAGCCTGGCGAGCTACAGTCCATGGGGTTACAGAGAGTCAGATATGACTGAGGACGCATACACAAATCCACTGAAGACTATAGCCCAGAAGACAGTCTATCAGATAACTTTTTTGGCTGGGAAAGTCAGGCTGACAAGCATCCATCTTGATAAAATGTTACTGCTTTTACCAAAATAGATACCTCAAGTTAATGATTTTCGTGCTTGTTCCATATATGGAAAGAATCTGAGATCTATGAAATTCTTCCCTAGATATGCATCTTAACTATTTAGGGGCCAGATATGCAATATGCAGACTGCTTCATCCTGTTTTTCCATCCTGATTTTCCCTCAGAGTGCACTCTCACTGGATAACTGCAGCAATTTAAGACTTCATCCTTGGGGACTTCTCTTGTGGCTCAGTGATAAAAAGTCCGCCTGCTAATGCAGGAGACACAGGTTTGATCCCTGACCTGGGAAGATCCCACATGCTCTGGAGCAACTAAGCCCCTTAGAGCCTGGGAGCTGCAACTATGAAAAGCTGCGTACCTTAGAGCCTGTGCTCTGTAACAAGAGAAGCCACTGCAATGAGAAGCCCTCGCACCACAACTAGAGAGTAGCCCTTGCTTGCTGCAACTAGACAAAAGCCCTCACAGCAGCAAAAACCCAGCACAGCCCAAAACAAATAAATAAATAAACAAAACAAAAAGCTGCGTATAGCTGAATGATGAGTAAGAGTCTTTGTTCTTTTTGTTTACAAAACTGTCAATTCAGATAGTATAGAATTCAGAAAACCATCATCACCATCATTACCTTGGTACTAAAAACTTATGTACTTGTTCAGGTCAGTTCAGTTCAGTCGCTCAGTCGTCTCCGACTCTTTGTGACCCCATGAATCGCAGCATGCCAGGCCTCCCTGTCCATCACCAACTCCCAGAGTTCACTCAGACTCACGTCCATCAGGTCAGTGATGCCATCCAGCCATCTCATCCTCGGTCATCCCCTTCTCCCCTGTCCCCAATCCCTCCCAGCATCAGTCTTTTCCAATGAGTCAACTCTTCACATGAGGTAGCCAAAGTACTGGAGTTTCAGCTTTAGCATCATTCCTTCCAAAGAAATCCCAGGGCTGATCTCCTTTAGAAGGGACTGATTGGATCTCCTTGCAGTCCAAGGGACTCTCAAGAGTCTTCTCCAACACCACAGTTCAAAAGCATCAATTCTTTGGCGCTCAGCCTTCTTCACAGTCCAACTCTCACATCCATACATGACCACTGGAAAAACCATAGCCTTGACTAGATGGACCTTAGTCGGCAAAGTAATGTCTCTGCTTTTGAATTGTTAATAATTTAAATATACCTTTGCATTTACTTTTTTCCTTTCTTAATTTTTTTTTAAATTAATTAATTTATTTTTAATTTTTACTTTACAATTCTGTATTGGTTTTGGCATAGATTGACATGAATCCACCACAGGTGTACACCTTTCTTAATTTTTTAAAAATAGGATAGTTCATTTATAATGTTCTATTAGTTTCAAGTGTATAGCAAAGTGATTTAGTTATATGTTATGTCTGTATACATATTTTCTCTGATTCTTTTCCATTATAGGTTATTACAAGATTCACTACACTTAACTTTTCATAGTAACCACTACTTGAGAGAGTCTCTGAATAGTTGCTGCCCTTCCCAATGATCTAAAATCAAAGTTGAGGGATTCTAATTTAGTCTATATAAAGAATAAGAAATAGACTAGAAACCTGAGTAATGGTAGCTCAGATGGTTTTAAGATCTCTTTGAGTAGCAAATGACGGATTACCCAAATTGTTGCAGTTATAACAGAAATGAGTGAATGGCCTTTGGCATAAACCAGCCAAACAGGCCTGCAAGAGTTAAACAATTTTGGTTATTCTTTAGCTGTTATGGCTGACAAACACTTGTAGCTAGACATGTACTTCACAAAGCTTCACAAGGCTAATTACTCTTTGATTCCATATAGATTATACTCTGCACCTGGCTTTCTTCTCCCCCTACACTTTCATGTAGCATTCTGCATTTCAGAAAGGTCACAGGCCAATAACTTCGGGGAAATCAGACCTGGTTGCTGAGTTGCCTGTGTCAGCTGTGGTCATTTTGAAACTTTGCACCAGAAAAAAAAGAAAAGCAAGATCTTCATGAGGATATAAAAGCTCTCTTTGTTCCCGAGACGGGGATACAGTTCTTGAGGTGCTAGCCAGCTGTGTTTCCCTTTTGCCTGGCAAAAATAATAAAGCTACTCTTTTCTATTTCCTCTAAACTTTGTCTCCATATTTCTATTTGGCATCAGTGGATAGGGAACCAAGATTTTGGCAACAAAATCTATTGAATTAGCTTTTTAAAAGAATTTGGGACAAGAAATTGGGATACTCACAGAGTTGATGGCAAGGCTGGAGAAACAAATATCAGGACTGAAACATCCAGAATGCAGGGCTGTTCTGGCATCAAAGTAGCAGGAACTACTGAGCAGTATTGTCAGGGCTCAGCTGTTGGAATGAATAGATTCAAATTGTTTTTTGCATCCCTCTGCTGAAGATTCAAAATTCTGGAAGACAATATCTCATCCCTTGTCTAGAGGACGGCAAGGGACCATGATTATAGCCCCACCATGACTGCACACAGTGGGGAAGGAGAAATCAGATTGCTCCGACCAAGATAAGAAATGGATGCTGGTGGATAAGAAATAAACCACTGTAAACCATGGCAGCTGCTCTTTAGCTTCCCAACATACAGGTGAGCTTTTTTCTTTTTTTCAAATCAATTTATTTATTTGGCTGTGCCAAATCTTAGTTGTAACATGTGGGATCTAGTTCCTTGATCAGGAATCAAACCTGGGCCCCCTGCATTGAGAGCACAGAGTTTTAGCCAGTGACCCACCAGAGAAGTCCTCAGATGAGCTTTTTTCTTAATTGAAATTTTCATTTTGAGATGATTATAGGTTCACATGAGGTTATAAGAAATAGTACAGAGAAATTCCACATACCATTTCGTCAAGTTTCCTCGGTGGGGCATCTTGTATAACCATAGTACAGTATCACCGCCAGGACACTGAGAAGCCACTGGCCTTATTCATGTTTGCTACATGCATTCATTTTGTGCATGTGTGTGTATGTAGTTCTACAGGTTTATCACATTGGTGTGTTCATCTAACACGGCCCACAGTCAAGATACAGAACAATTTTGTCACCACGAAGAGCCCTCACACTTCCTTTTAGTAACCGTACCATGTCCCTCCCATGTCTCTCCCCCAGCCCCATTGCCCCTTTTAGCCTGCAGACCCCACTGATTTTGTCCTGCATTTCTATAGCTTTGTCACTTCAAGAATGTTATAGAAATGAAACCACACAGTATGTATCATTTTTGGATTTGCGTTTTTCCCATTCATCAAAATTCTCTTGCAATCTATCCAAACTGCTAAGTGTATTGATAGCTTTTATTTATTACTGAGTAGTATTCTTCGATATGGATATACCATAGTTTGCTTAACCATTTGCCTGTTAAAAAACAGTTGGATTGCTTTCAGTTTTTGACTGTTTGAATAAAGATGCTATGAACATCTGTGCACGTGTGTGAACACAAGTTTTTTTTTTTCTTTTTACTGTACTCTATATTTAAAATTTGCTGAGAGAGTAAACCTTAAGTTCTCATCATAAGGAAAGAAAACGGTATCTATAAGAGGTGATGGATGTTAACTGAATTTACTGTGGCGATCATTTTGCAATAAATGCACATATAAACTCAATATGTTGTACACCTTAAACAATACAATGTCATATGTCAATTATATCTCAGTAAAACTGGGGAAAAAAGTAACTGCTAAACTATGTTCCAGAACAACTGTACCACTTTACACTCCTGCCAGCAATGGACTAACGATTCAGTTCCTCCACATCCTTCCTGGCATTTGGGGTTGCCACTGCTTTTAATTTTAACCAGTCTAATAAGTGTGTACCGATGTATTATTGTGGCTTTTGTTTGCATGTCCCTAACGGCTAATGGTGTTGAGCATCTTTTCATGTGCTTATTTGCTGTCTGTATATCTTCCTTAGTGAAGATAAGAAGTGCTAATCCTTCAAACATAATGCACAGACATCAGGAGCTAACTCAGTGTCAAACAAGATGTCTGCTGTGGTTGCACATGTTCTGTGTAGTGCTTATCCATAGGAACTCATGCAGAAAATGGCTCATTTATGGTATATGCCAATAGATGCTTGATGTTCAGCAATGCCATCCAATAGAGAAATGTAGCTGATCGTCTTCTTTCTCTCTTAGCATCAAAGTTGTGGCTACTTGGAAGAACTTCTCAGGATATAGCTGTTTCTGCTATATCTGCTATATTTCCTGCTTCCCAGGAGGCTGTCTCTGTCACTCTGCAGTTTTAGGCTCTTCGTGTTTACTGACAGGACTACAGTTGCATGGCAAGGCATTAGAAGTTGTTTTAAAATGTACACCCAGAAGCTTTACCACTGTGAACAATAAAAAGCATAAAGAGTGTCAATCATGACTGAAAAAAAGAAGCTGCTAACCTATGTTCCTAGGCAGCTGTACCATTTTCCATTCCCACCAGCAATGGATGGCATGATCCAATTCCTCCATCTCCCACCCACTGTGCATCCTGAGGGGAATTCAGGAGGACAAATACAGGATGAGGCATTCTGTGCTTTGGATAGATGGGTCCCTAGATGGTTAAGATGCATATCTTAGAAAAAATTGCAATGACCCCCTATTCTTACTTCCCATACATAGAAAAGCACTAAAATCATTAACTTGAGGTATCTGTTCTTTGTGATTAGTAATAATCTTCTGCCGAGATGTCTGGTGACTATATGTATTTCTTAGCCAAAAAATGTATCACTGGCTTCTCTCTTATCTCATGGAGCTGTCCTTTCAGAGCTACTGTGAGATTATTTCTAGGGCTATAGTCCTCAGCAGTGTTTCTTGAATAAAACTTAACTCATAGCTCTTATGTTGTGGGTTTTTCTTTTAGTTGACACTAGCAAATCACTTTGCTTTACTTGAAGGGCTTTGTACCAACTTTTAACAAGATTTTCTAATAGAAGCAGTGAGGCTATTGGAGCCCGTGGACTACTGTTCCAATAGAGTCCCATTTTCAGGTTTCGTTTTCAAGTGTTTCAATTACACATTATTAATTTATTTTTGGCTTCTCATACAAAGTCACTAACGTCACAGACTTACTGGGTTATCTCTGCACATGTAAGTTCACATCCTATAAAAATACTTGAGCCCTTTTCACTATCTAAATATACAATTATAACTATATACAGTGAGGTGCTAAGGGAGATCTTTCAGATTTCTCCCTCAGTTCTAAGGGAAGGCCACAGTCAGAGTTCAGACAAGTTCTAGCTATGAGACCAGTGCCTTTTTTCTTGGGCTTGTCATGTCAGCAGGACTAGAACATCTGAAGTCCCTGTTTTTGTTAATTATGATGGTTTAATACAAGATACAAAACTCTGCCTCAAAGTGACAGTTATTCACTGTTTCTCTCAGGTCTGTGATTCAGCTGAGGTTTTCTGGTCTAGGCTGGTTCAGCAGGCTCAGTTCAGTTCAGTTCAGTTCAGTTGCTCAGTCGTGTCCAACTCTTTGCAACTCCATGAATCACAGCACACCAGGCCTGCCTGTACATCACCAACTCCTGGAGTTCACTCAGACTCACGTCCATCGAGTCCGTGATGCCATCCAGCCATCTCATCCTCTGTCATCCCCTTCTCCTCCTGCCCCCAATCCCTCCCAGCATCAGAGTCTTTTCCAATGACTCAACTCTTTGCATGAGATGGCCAAAGTACTGGAGTTTCAGCTCTAGCATCATTCCTTCCAAAGAAATCCCAGGGCTGATCTCCTTCAGAATGGACTGGTTGGATCTCCTTGCAGTCCAAGGGACTCTCAAGAGTCTTCTCCAACACCACAGTTCAAAAGCATCAATTCTTCAGCGCTCAGCCTTCTTCACAGTCCAACTCTCACATCCATACATGACCACTGGAAAAACCATAGCCTTGACTAGATGGACCTTAGTCGGCAATGTAATGTCTCTGCTTTTGAATATGCTATCTAGGTTGGTCATAACTTTTCTTCCAAGGAGTAAGCGTCTTTTAATTTCATGGCTGCAGTCACCATCTGCAGTGATTTTGGAGCCCCCCAAAATAAAGTCTGACACTGTTTCCACTGTTTCCCCATTTATTTCCCATGAAGTGATGGGACCGGATGCCATGATCTTCGTTTTCTGAATGTTGAGCTTTAAGCCAACTTTTTCACTCTCCACTTTCACTTTCATCAGCAGGCATTTTAGCTCCTCTTCACTTTCTGCCATAAGGGTGGTGTCATCTGCATATCTGAGGTTATTGAGATTTCTCCCGGCCATCTTGATTCCAGCTTGTGTTTCTTCCAGTCCAGCGTTTCTCATGATGTACACTGCATAGAAGTTAAATAAGCAGGGTGACAATATACAGCCTTGATGTACTCCTTTTCCTATTTGGAACCAGTCTGTTGTTCCATGTCCAGTTCTACCTGTTGCTTCCTGACCTGCATACAGGTTTCTCAAGAGGCCGGTCAGAGGGTCTGGTATTCCCACCTCTTTCAGAATTTTCCACAGTTTATTGTGATCCACACAGTCAAAGGCTTTGACATAGTCAATAAAGCAGAAATAGATGTTTTTCTGGAACTCTGTTGTTTTTTCGATGATCCAGTGGATGTTGGCAATTTGATCTCTGGTTCCTCTGCCTTTTCTAAAACCAGCTTGAACAGCAAGAAGTTCATGGTTCATGTATTGCTGAAGCCTGGCTTGGAGAATTTTGAGCATTACTTTACTAGCATGTGAGATGAGTGCAGTTGTGCGACAGTTTGAGCATTCTTTGGCATTGCCTTTCTTTGGGATTAGAATGAAAACTGACCTTTTCCAGTCCTGTGGCCACTGCTGAGTTTTCCAAATTTGCTGGCATATTGAGTACAGCACTTTCACAGCATCATCTTTCAGGATTTGAAATAGCTCAACTGGAATTCCATCATCTCCACTAGCTTTGTTCATAGTGATGCTTTCTAAGGCCCACTTGACTTCACATTCTAGGATGTCTGGCTCTAGATGAGTGATCACACCATCATGATTATCCGGGTCATGAAGATCTTTTTTGTACAGTTCTTCTGTGTATTCTTGCCACCTCTTCTTAATATCTTCTGCTTCTGTTAGGTCCATATCATTTCTGTCCTTTATCGAGCACATCTTTGCATGAAATGTTCCCTTGGTGTCTCTAATTTTCTTGAAGAGATCTCTAGTCTTGCCCATTCTGTTGTTTTCCTCTATTTTTTTGCATTGATCGCTGAAGAAGGCTTTCTTATCTCTTCTTGCTATTCTTTGGAACTCTGCATTCAGATGCTTATATCTTTCCTTTTCTCCTTTGCTTTTCGCCTCTCTTCTTTTCACAGCTATTTTAAGGCCTCCCCAGACAGCCATTTTGCTTTTTTGCATTTTTTTTTCCCATGGGGATGGTCTTGATCCCTGTCTCCTGTACGATGTCAGCAGGCTCAGCTCCATGCATCTCTCATCCTCCCCAGGCTAGTCCTATTCCTCTTGTGACAAGACAGAGATAGAAGAGGGTGAGCAAGAACACACACAGCCTCCTAATGCCTAGGTTCAGAACTGACACACTGTCCCTTCCACATGATTCCATTGGTCAAAGCAAGTGACACAACCAAGCTCAACACCAACTGAGCAGAAAAGAATACACATGCAAGGAAGGTGCAGAGAATGAATGTTTCTGAATAAAATCCATCTAGCAGCTGCGGGTTCCAAAAGCACATGTGCCCACACAGCCAGCAGGAAAAGTGTGACATTTTTATGCTCCAGCCTCAGAAGCCACATCTCTTGGCATTTCCCATGCCACGTGGGGCAGTCACCAGATTCTACAAGGTTACAGACAGGGGGACACAGATCTCATAGTTAAATGAAAGGACTGCCAAGATCATTTTGTAAAAAGACCGTATAGAGTTGGAGATATTGATATGGATCTCTGGAAAATGCAATCTGCATGGGAGCAATATAACAGTATTTCCAAGGCACAAGCTTCTTAGTAGTCAGGGTGTTGGGAGCTGAAACACACTCTCAGGATCCTGGGCGGTGGATGGGGTACCATTTGGTATCCTGAAGAAATTATTTCCTCAAAAAAGAAATGAGCACCAGTCTTCCAGATTGTAGGTTTCCCCCTGGACACTGGGGTCTGTACTGGTTTTAAATTACTAAATTTCTTTCTGGGAGCTTCTGACTAGCTGACTAACATGTATAATGCAGGGCCTCTCAGAGATCATCACGAGATAAACTTATACCTCTGGGTGTTTTCTCAGGTAGGTGAGAGAGGCCAAGTGGACATGAGTGTGCAGATATAGGGGCACACTGCTTCCTTTCCAGTCTATGAACCTTGGGCATGCCACTTAGCCTCTCTGAGCTCCAGTGTTTTTATTCTACAAAATAAAAATGAGAAGAAATTTGTACTGAATGGTAAGATACGCTTGTGCATATAAAGCATTAGCACTGGCACTTGGCAAGTTCTCAAAAAATACACACTAGTATAAAGATGGTGGTGACTGATGCTACGTTGGGAAGGAAAAGGAGCAGAAAAACACTGGGTGTTTGCTGCAGATTGAATGTGTCTCCACCAAACCAGGCATTGCCCCAGGTGATGGTATGCAGAAGTGGGTCTTTGGGAGGCAATTAGGTCATGAGTGGGCCCCTAAAGAATGGATTAGTGCCCTTATAAAAGAGATCACGGAGAGTTCCCTTGCTTCTTCTGCTGTTTGAGGACACATCGAAAAGATGGTCCTCTGTGAACCAGGAAGTGGGCCCTCATCAAACTCTGAATTGCCTGGCACCTTCATCTTGGACTTCCAGCTTCCAGAACTGTGAGAAATAAATTCCTGTCTATAGCAGTCAGAATGGATAGTGTTGACATATGGTTAACAGCTGGGTCCCAATTTCTCCACCTGGTTGCAAATGTCTGTAAGTCTGGGTGGGCAAACAGCACTTCTGTTTTGGATTTTCTTTTTAAAGTGAGACTCAAAAAGAGGGATTATTTTGTTTGAGGAGTGAGGATGACTCTTCTCCTCTACCTACCAGGACAGAAGTTGAAGTTTAAGTGAGTTTGGACACCAGATTTTGGAGTAGCAGAGGACCTATTGGAAATAAAAAATGAATGCTCTATACAGTGCTTATCAACCTTCTTTCTCCTTTTTTATTTTTAAAATTCAGCCACACTGTGTGGCATGTGGAATCTTTTTAATAGTTACTCAACCAGGAATGGAACCTGAACCCCCTGCACTGGAAGCGTGGAGTTGCTCAGCTTATTTTCTATGAAATTTAATTGCCTAAGGAAAGGATAAATTAAACTCTGATTTTCTTTTTTAATGCACCTCAAATAAAAACCTATATGCCACTTATTTTCACTCAATAATATTTCATGAAATAATATTTCATCTTTTTATGTCAGTATATATAGATCTTTGTCATTCTGTTTAAAGGTAACATATAATTCTACATATGGACATCTCTCTTGGTGGACATTTGGACTGTCTTTTGGCTGTTTTTTTTTCCTGTTATACATTGGAACAATGTTGTACAAATATTCTTGTACATTTGTGTGGTTATTTCTTTAGATTCTTGGGGAATTTATTACCTCTCTCTATCAGTAGATCATTAAAAATTTTGTGGATATTTACAAATTGCCCTCTGAAAATGGAGCCAGTGGATATTCTCACAGACTGTGTGGGTCCTCCCCTCCTTACCTATCTTAGCCAACAATGAATCTATTGGTTGAGAATTTATAGATCCAATTGTTATGGGGAGGTCTCTATGGTAGAAGGGAATTTGTAATGAGAGTTGTTGTTTTTGTCTTTGATATTAAAAAATAGTTTAGTACCATCTATAATGATCTGTAGTGGATACTGAATTCATACAGATAGAATGATGTGGCAGTTCTCTTTTTTCCATGGTGGTCAAGTACAAGTCAGTTAAGTAAATAGAAAGCAAATTTTCTTTCCGTCTCTTGCCTTATCTCTGTTTTACTATGTATACAGATTCAATGAAGCACAATTCTTTGAAGTCTCAATAAAATATTAACAGGCATCATCTTCCCTCACATCACAATCACATGATGTTTTTAAAGATCCTAGTGTTGCAATCCAGGGATCAGATTATGGGTAGCAAGCAGAGTTATGAGGAAAATGCATTACAGTCATATGCCTGTTACACAAGACACCATTCCCTTTCCCAGAGGCAGTAGTGAACTGAGGGACCTGGAGGGCACTCAGCAGGTCAACCAGAGGGCTTCAGTGGCAGCAGCGCAGGGACTAATAGTCCCTAAGATCAGTCTCTCTTGCAGATTTGCAGATAAGCATCTGACTACCATAGGTGAGCATGAAGAACATGAGATCATGAATCCCGACCCCAAAAATGTGTACTGGGGCAGGAGTGCTCCCTGGAATATGAGGCAAGAGAGAAAAGTTTATGAGTGCTATGTAGTTGAATAAGATGACAGCAAATGGTATTGGGTCCTGACTTATTCTGAATATTCTGTGCCTCGTGGGTGGAGCACAAAAACCCCTCTAGGGTAGGGCTTCTATATGTGAATTCCACACACCTCTTGGGATTCATGGATAAATTTCAGGAAGCCTTTATTAGATTTTTCCAGAGAAACAGAAGCAACAGGATGTATATATATAGAAAAAGATTTATAAGGAATTGCCTCATGTGATTATGGAAGCTTAGATGTCCCAAAGGGCTTCCCTGGTAGCTCAGCTGGTAAAGAATCTACCTGCAATGCAGGAGACCCTGGTTTGACTCCTGGATCAGAAAGATCCCCTGGAGAGGAATAGGCTACCTGCTCCATCATTCTTGGGCTTCCCTTGTGGCTCAGATGACATAAAATCTGCCTGCAATGTGGGAGACCTGGGTTCAATCCCTGGGTTGGGAAGATCCTCTGGAGGAGGGCATGGAAACCCACTCCAGTATTCTTGCCTGGAGAATCCCCATGGACAGAGGAACCTAGCAGACTATAGTCCATGGGGTCCCAAAGAGTTGGAATGACTGAGAAATTAAACATAGCATAGCACAGAAGTCCCAAGACCTGCAGTCAGTAACCCAGGAAAGTTCAGTCCAACTCAGAAGGCCATAAAAATAGGACCGGGTACAAAAGCCTGCAGGTTGCAGGCTCAAGAGGAGCCAGTGTTTCCACTGGAAACCAAAGACAGGAAAAGGCCAATGTGCCTGATGGAAGGTGTTCAGGCAGGTAAAGTTCCTATTCTTGAGCAGTTAGGTTAGCGTTTTTATTCTCTTCAGGCCTTCAGCTGATTGGATGCATGCTGTCCATATTAGGGAGGCTAATCTACTTTACTCCATGTACCAATTCACATGTTCATTTCATCCCAAAGCACCTTCACCACAGATATACCTGAGTTTGACTAAATGTCTTGGTACTCTGTGGCCTGGTCAAGTTGACACATATAACTAGCCATCACAAGTCCACCCCTTGTTAACTTGGGCATCCACATGTATCTCCTCAAACCATACTTCATCTCCAAATATAGACAATAACAAGATCATAATTCTGTCTAATATGATGCAACTATCCTGATACAATCCAAAATGTATTAAATCCCTTCCCCAGAAGAGGAGATAAGGTTCTTGAGTCTACTCTTCTCCTTGATGTCCTGTAACTTAAATACTAAGATATAAAGTCAATTGTCCTATGTTACACAAGAGAAAAGAGATGGAAAAAACTAAAGATGTTTTAGGTACACACACGTATACATAACAACAGGGACAAAACACTCACAATCATTACAATTTTCATTTCTATAACTGCTCACATGGTCACCCATGGCTGGTATTTGTAACTCCTTTCTTCTATTATCCATTCATATTCCCTTTGTCTTCAGCAAGACATCAGCAGGTTTTTTTTGTCTTGTGTGGTGACCCAAATCTTCATTCTTGAAAGATCTAGGTTCTTACTAGTCCTGCCTGGATTGGGTTGCTAATTCTCTATTGACCTTAACCACAGGACACCCTAAGATATCATTGGTACTGCAGACACGCTCTTCCTTACCTCCACTGTGGAGTAGCAGTCCAATTTCTCTATGGAAGTGAGGATCAGTCACCCCAGCCAGCACCGTAATTCCCTTCTTTGTTAGCTCAGGTGTGAGTAACCCAAACAGACTGGCAGCGTTCTTAACTTCCAGTTCACTGGAATCATGGTATTTCCTGCTGGAAGAATTCCTCCTCTGGAACAAATACTACTAGCCTGGCAAAACACAATGTTGTGGTAAAAGGAAGCAAGTTTTACTAGTGGGTCATGAGGGATAATACTGAGTGGTTCTGCTTCCATTTCAATCCCTTGATTCTTGGACCCTTGAATCTTGGCTGTCAGAGAAACAGCATCATATCCTGGATGCTGATTCCGACTATATATGGATTGTTACCTAGCCGGTGCTGAAACTGAGTCTTCAAAAGTCCATTCCACTGTTCATGGTAGAGAACACGGTAAGACCAGCGAGTTCTATGAGGATGGGCCCAACGGTGCACTTCATTGGCTGATGGTTGAGGTCCTTGAACAGAGGCAACGTGTGGAATACTACAGTGGTGGACAGGAATTCTGTAGCTCCATGGATGGTAGTTTTGGCAGAAACATTGCATGCAGGGAAGGCAAATGTAATCCATAGTAAGTGTCTATTCCAGTGGGAAGAAAATTCTGCCCCTTTGGGATGGAAGCACCATCTGAGTAACCACCAGGTAGCTGGCTGATCACCCTGGAGAATGATGTCATATCAGAGACTTAGTGCTGGTGTCTGCTGCTGGCAAATTGGGCATGCAGGCAGGTTGGCGTTGGCCCACAGCTCATGAATCAAACTATAATTACTTGTCTAGCCATTTCTCCTTCCAAGAAAAGTGAACAAACTAGAGGCTAAGGTCTGCCCCCCAGAATTCCCCTTTACCACTCTACTTCAGGCATGTTCCAGAAAGGGGCATTAGTGCTGCAACTGGCCTCTTTCAAACAGTGCTTACATAGTGTACAGACTTATCAGTAAACCAGGACCAAGTCTTCTCTTTCTCTGTTGATTGGTTGTAGGGAACTCCCCATGAGGCCATAGGCACAGACCAGGGGAGAGAAGGCAGGAGTTTTGGGGCCATTTCTTGATGTAACTGACTTGTGCCTTAAGGGGCCAGATCATGTACATACCACTTCCATTTGATGGTGAAGAATTGCTGTGCATGTCCAATTTTATGGTTTAGTGTGTCAGATAATATCTGTACACAATGGGCATCCCAGGTCTCATTGATGACCCATGGTTAGACCTTCAGTCTCTACAAAGGCTCAGTAGCAGGCCAGGATCTGTTTCTTAAATGGAGAGTAGGGCTTTACTCCTAAATCCTTAGGGTCTGTGCTGTGATTCACCTCTAGGAGCCTGACAAAGCCTTCAAACACCATCCTGACTTGCTGCTGCCACATCAAGCACCACTAGATATGACCCAGGTGGGAGAGCACTTTCTCCTGAGCTTCACTTAAAATTAGCAGTGTGGACTTGAAAGGTTGCTGCTGAGCTGTGAAAGACACCAGGATTCTTGGCCTCTGGAGGAGAGGAATTCAATCCAGGGCAAGTGATGAGGCTTGATTGCTCAGAGCTTTTGTGTGATAAAGTTTTATTAAAGTATAAAAGAGACAGAGAAAGCTTCTGACATAGACTTCAGAAGGGGACAAAAAGAGCACCCTCCTACTAGTCTTTAACATACCTACTGCTGCTGCTGCTGCTAAGTCGCTTCAGTCGTGTCCGACTCTGTGCGACCCCATAGACGGCAGCCCACCAGGCTCCCCCGTCTCTGGGATTCTCCAGGCAAGAACACTGGAGTGGGTTGCCATTTCCTTCTCCAATGCATGAAAGTGAAAAGTGAAAGTGAAGTCGCTCAGTCATGTCTGACTCTTAGCGACCCCATGGACTGCAGCCCACCAGGCTCCTCCGTCCATGAGATTTTCCAGGCAAGAGTACTGGAGTGGGGTGCCATTGCTTTCTCCATACATACCTACTAGTAGGCTGCTAATTACAGAAAGGAAATGTCTCAAAACTCAGAGAGTGACACCAGGCCCCTCACCCACAACATGCGTTTTGAGATAACATTGACACAAAGTGAGTCATCCTGGGCAAGAAAATGATTGACGTGAATCTTGAGAAAGGCAGGATTCCAAGCAAATACATAGTCTCATTAACATAAATTAGGAGAACAATTGTAAGAGAAAATCATACTGGTTTGTTGAGCCATTATCCCTTCTGAGTCTTAGGTGGAACCGACGTGAAGAGTCTAAGGTAAATACATAGTTTACTAACATAGCTACATCTTTTAGGATTTGAAATAGCTCAGCTGGAATTCCATCACCTCCACTAGCTTTGTTTGTAGTGATGTTTCCTAAGACCCACTTGACTTCACATTCTGGGATGTCTGGCTCTAGGTGAGTGACCACGCTATCATGATTATCTGGGTCATGAAGATCTTTTCTGTATAGTTCTTCCGTGTATTCTTGCCACCTCTTTTCAACATCTTTTGCTTCTGTTAGGTCCGTACCATTTCTGTCCTTTATTGAGCCCATCTTTGCGTGAAACGTTCCCTTGGTATCTCTGATTTTCTTGAAGAGATCTCTAGTCTTTCCCATTCTACTGTTTTCCTCTATTTCCTTGCATTGATCACTGAGGAAGGCTTTTTTATCTCTTTGAATTTTGCATTCAAATGGGTATATCTTTCCTTTTCTCCTCGGCCTTTAGCTTCTATTCTTTACTCAGCTATTTGTAAGGCCTCATCAGAAAACCATTTTGCCTTTTTGCATTTCTTTTCCTTGGGGATGGTCTTAATCACTGCCTCCTATACCATGTCAGGAAACTCTGTCCAAAGTTCTTGAGGCACTCTGTCTATCAGATCTAATCCCTTGAATCTATTTGTCACTTGCACTGTAAACTCAAAAGGGATTTGATTTAGGTTATACCTGAATGGTCTAGTGATTTTGCCTACTTTCTTCAATTTAAGTCTGAATTTTGCAATAAGGAGTTCATGATTTGAGGCATAGTCAGCTCTTGTTTTTGCTGACTGTATAGAGCTTCTCTATCTTTGATTGCAAAGAATATAGTCAATCTGATTTTGGTATTGACCATCTGGTGATGTCCATATGTAGAGTCTTCTCTTGTGTTGTTGGAAGAGGGTGTTTGCTCTGACCAGTGCGTTCTCTTGGCAAAACTCTGTTAGCCTTTGACCTGCTTCATTTTGTACTCCAAGGCCAAATTTGCCTGCTACTCCAGGTATCTCTTGACTTCCTACCACTTCCTACTATTTGAGCTATTTCAAATCCTAAAATATGATGCTGTGAAAGTGCTGCACTCTACATGACAATAAATTTGGCAAACTCAGCAATGGCCATAGAACTGGAAAAAGTCAGTTTTCATTTCAATTCCAAAGAAAGGTAATGCCAAAGAGTGTTCAAGCTACCACAAAATTGCACTAATCTCACACACTAGCAAAGTAATGCTCAAAATTCTTCAAGCAAGGCTTCAACAGTACTTGAACTGTGAAATTCCAGATGGTCAAGCTGTATTTAGAAAAGGCAGAGGAATTAGAGATCAAATTGCCAACATCCATCGGATTGTCAAAAAAGTAAGAGAGTTCCAGAGAAACATCTACTTCTGCTTTATTGACTACGCCAAAGCCTTTGACTGTGTGGATCACAACAAATTGTGGAAAATTCTTCAAGAGATGGGAATACCAGACCACCTTACCTGCCTCCTGAGAAATCTGTATGCAGGTCAAGAAGCAATAGTTAGAACTGGACGTGGAACAACACACTGTTTCCAAATAGGAAAAGGATTGCATCAAGGCTGTATATTGTCACCCTGCTTATTTAACTTATATGCAGAGTACATCACATGAAATGCCAGGCTGGATGAAGCACAAGCTGAAATCAGGATTGCTAGGAGAAATAGCAATAACCTCAGATATGCAGATGACACCACCCTTATGGCAGAAAGCAAAGAAGGACTAAAGAGCCTCTTGATGAAAGTGAAAGAGCAGAGTGAAAAAGTTGGCTTAAAACTCAACATTCAGAAAACTAAGATCATGGCATCCAGTCCCATCACTTCATGGCAAATAGATGGGGAAACAATGGAAGCAATAAGAGACTTTATATTTTGGGGCTCCAAAATCACTGCAGATGGTGACTGCAGCCATGAAATTAAAAGATACTTACTCCTTGGAAGAAAAGCTATGACCAACCTAGAGAGCATATTAAAAAGCAGAGACATTACTTTACTGCCAAAAATCCATCTAGTCATAGCTATGATTTTTCCAGTAGTCATGTCTGGATGTGAGAGTTGGACTATAAAGAAAGCTGAGCACCAAGGAACTGATGGTTTTGAACTGTGGTATTGAAGAAGACTCTTGAGAATCCCTTGGACTGCAAGGAGATCCAGCCAGTCAATCCTAAAGGAAATCAGTCCTGAATATTCATTGGAAGGACTGATGTTGAAGCTGAAACTCCCGTACTTTGGCCACCTATGCAAAGAACTTACACATTGGAAAAGACCCTAATGCTGGGAAAGATTGAAGGCAGGAGGATAAGGGGATGACAGAGGAAGAGATGGTTGGATGGCATCACCAACTTGATGGACATGAGTTAGAGCCAGCTCCAGGAGTTGGTGATAGATAGGGAAGCCTGGCATGCTGCAGTCCATGGGGTCGCAAAGATTTGGACATGACTGAGCGACTGAACTGAACTACCATAGCTTAAGAAAAATATTCCCATAAGAAAAATGCATTGATTAGCTCAAGGCTTGAGTAAAGTTAAATTCAGGTGGACCCAGGTGTTGTCATGGCAACACCGAATTTTAAAAGAAACCTCCTTTTAATTTTGTATAGAGAAGGGAAAAAATCTGACACTTATAATTTGTTTCCTCCTGCTGTTTAAGAGAGAGAGAAAAAACATCTGACACTTGCAGCCTATTTCCTCATTTGGGGGCCTCTTGCTTCCTGCCTGTTACTCTCTCAACTACCCTGAGGGTACAGTGGATAAGAATCCATTTCCCAATGTAGGGTACATGGGTTCGATTCCTGGTTGGAGAAGATCCCACATGCTGCAGGAGCAACTAAGCCCATGCACCATAGCTACTAAGGCCCTGCATTGCAACTACTGATGCACAGGTGCCTAGAGCCTGTGCTCCGCAATAACAGAAGCTACCACAGTCAGAAGACTTTGAAGAGTATCCCCCGCTCGTTACAACCAGAAAAAACCCGTGCACAGCAACAAAGACCTAGCACAACCAAAAATAAGTAAATAAATAAATTTATTAATTAAAAAAAAACTAGAAGTGTTTTGGATCATTCAGTAAATGGACTGGAGTAACACATCTGAGCGAGGAATATGTTGTCTCCAAAATTAAAAGATGCTCAAGAAGCATTGTATCTCTTTTTTGGATATAGGAAGGGGTAGATGCAACAAATTATTCTTTACCTTAGAGGGGATATCTCAACCTGCCCCATTTGGGTCCCTAGAAATGTCACTGAGGTTGAAGGCCTCAGTGAATTTTGGTCTTATTTATTTCCCACCCTCTAACATATAAATGTCTTACCAATAAGTCCTAGAATCGTTGCTACTTCTCACTCATTAGGTCCAATTAGCATAATGACAGCAATGTAGCAGACCACTATGATATACTGTGGAAGGGAAATGCAATAATAATCCATGCAGACTGACATGATATAGGATTAGAGATTTGATATACCCCTGAGACAGACAGTGAAGGAATGTTGCTGGCCTTGTGAGCTGAAAGCAGACTGCTTCTGGTTGGTCTTACTGACAAGAGATGGAGAAAAGCACATTTGACCAGATCGATAGCTGCATACCAGTACCAGGGGATGTGTTAAGGTACTCAAGCAATAAAATCTCATCTGCTCTGGCACTGCAGTTGAAGTTACCACCTGGTTTAAGCATATGATAATCCCCGTTCATTCTCCAGGATCCATCTGTCTTCTGCATGGGTCAAATAGGAGAGCTGAATGGGAGTGTGGTAAGAATCATCACCCTTGCATTTTTCAAGATCTTGATGGTGGCCCTAACCTCTACAATCTCTCTAGAGATGCAGTACTGCTTTTGGTCTACTATTTTCCTAGGTAGAGACAATTCTTGTGGCTTCCGCTTGGCTTTCTCACATCATAGAGGTAGGGAACCAGTGTGCGAATTCTGCCAGCTATACGGCTGTGCTGCGCTTAGTTGCTGTCATGTCCGACTCTTTGTGACCCCATGGACTGTAGCCCACCAGGCTCCTCTGCCCATGGGGGTTCTCCAGGAAGAAAACTAAAGTGAGTTGCCATGCCCTGCTCCAGGAGATATATGGCTGACCATATCTATTCCAATTATGTATTCCAGAGCTGGGGAAATAGCCACAGAATGGGTTTAGGGAACCACCAGGACCTCTGTGAGAAGCACCTGAGCTAAACCTCCACTGAACATCTGTCTTCCATAAGCCTATGCTCAGACTGGTGCTCCACAGTGACATTTTAGGGCTCCCGGAATTAGTGTCAGTTCAGAACAAGTGTCCAGTAGCCCCTGAGAGATCTGATTATTTCCAATATACAGTTCCATTGGTCAAAGGCCATCAATCGCTTTGGAGAATGCTGGGAGAGGTTAACAGTATAAATTTCTGATAGTGTATGAGGGTCCTTCTTCAAGGGAACCTGGCTTCCCCTTCATTCAAGGAGTGCTGGGTCTACAAACTGGCTCAAATCTGGGGACTGATTGATTGATTAAAGCTGTTTAATGATGCAGATTAAACTTTTGTTCACTTGACATGGAAATTGCTTAGTAAGAACTTGGTAGACTTCCTATTTATTTCCCTTCTAGGAACACCATGATCAACCAGTCAGTGCCACAGGCTTGCATGAGTCCATCTATCTTGATTACTGCTTTGACTTCGAGGTCCATTACGGTAACCACACCTACTTTGCCTTTGGTGGTTGAGTGCTGTCACTTGGCCTCTCACAAATTTATTTCTCATAGTTTTGGTCAAAGTGTGTCTTCCAGACCCTTCCCAGTGTTTGTAAGCAATCTTCCAGTCTCCCTAAGCCTCTGAATCCCTCCATCTACATTAAGCCAAGGCAGGTCTGGCAATTCCAAGTTTCATAATAGGCCACTTGTGGTTGATGATTCAGTCAAGCAAATAATCAAACTGGGATAGCCCTTCCTGACTTCCTGAGCTGAAACATTAAATGCAGGATCTCTGCTTAGTGAGTCCATGTCAATAAATTCATCCTGACCCAACTTTATGTTCCTTCCACCATAACCCCCAGTTTTAGTCTCCATTTCCACATGTGTTCCCCAGATTTCTGTGTGCATCAGTTAGAAAGTTCAAGTGGCCCTTTTGGAGTGTAGCACACCATCTCATGGGTTGTACTTTGTACCTCACTGTTAGAAGTGTGCTGGCAATTGAGTGTAGTTATAGACCTAGAGACAAAGTGCTGGTGGGATGGGGCTGTCTTAAGCTGCCTTAGTCATCATATCTGTCCTAGTCTGCTCAGGATGCCATAGTAAAACACCACAGGCTGGGGGCTGAAACAACAGAAGTTTATTTCTCACGGTTTGGGAGGGCTGGAAAGTCCAAGATCAAAGCACTGGTTGATTAGATTTCTGGTGTGAGTGTTCTTCCTGGCTTGCGGATGACTGCCTTCTTGTTGTGTCCTCATGTGGCTCTTCCTTGATTTGAGTGCATGGGGAGAGATAGAGGGAGAGAAAGATCTGTTTCTCTCCTTCTTCTTAAAAGGTCACTAACTCTATTGGATTCGAATTTAGGAACTCATTTAAAGAGTCAGACACAACTGAAGTGACTTAGCATGCATTCACCTCTTAAAAGTCATATATCAAATAGTCATGTTAGGGGTTAGACCTTAAACAGAATTTGAGTGGGACACAATTCAAAGCAGATGCCATAAGTTTATAGGGGGAAAGAGAGTTCATCTGTATTTTCACTAATCTTTGACCAAAAGTTAACCTCCCTTTCAACTATATGTGTCACCATACTCATGACTGGTTTATCCTGAGACATCAGATATGTCACGACAGCACAGTTGGTCTAGACATCTTATAAAGTTGTTTATGCCTGTCACTATTTCAAAACAGTGAAATATGGGGAAACAGTGAAATATGGGGAAACAGTGAAA
>NW_024070185.1:79365179-79405689 GCF_014754425.2 Oryx dammah | reverse complement strand
AAACAGTGAAATATGGGGAAACAGTGAAATATGGGGAAACAGTGAAATATGGGGAAACAGTGAAATATGGGGAAACAGTGGAAACAGTGGCTGACTTTATTTTTTTGGTCTCCAAAATCACTACAGATGGTGATTGCAGCCATGAAATTAAAAGATGCTTACTCCTTGGAAGGAAAGTTCTGACCAACCTAGATAGCATGTTAAAATGCAGAGACATTACTTTATCAGCAAAGGTCCATCTAGTCAAGGCTATGGTTTTTCCAGTGGTCATGTATGGATGTGAGCATTGGACTATAAAGAAAGCTGAGCACAGAAGAATTGATGCTTTTGAACTGTGGTGTTGGAGAAGACTCTTGAGACTCCGTTGGACTGCAAGGAGATCCAACCAGTTCATCCTAAGGGAGATCGGTCCTGAGTGTTCACTGGAAGGACTGATGTTGAAGCTGAAACTCCAATACTTTGGCCACCTGATGTGAAGAGCTGACTCATTTGGAAAGACCCTGATGCTGGGAAAGACTGAAGGCAGGAGGAGAAGTGGACGACAGAGGATGAGATTGTTGGATGGCATCACTGACTCAATGGACATGGGTTTGGGTGAACTCTGGGAGTTGGTTGAGGACAGGGAGGCCTGGCGTGCTGCAGTTCATGGGATCGCAAAGAGTTGGACATGACTGAGCAACTAAACTGAACTGAACTGATTTCAAAATTACAGCATTTAAGAGATACCCCACTGGAGGTATGAGTATGATCCTATTACTACATCAATTTTTATATTTTGATAGGTATATTACAATATCCAGTCATGTTGTAATTTTATTGCAGACATTTGAAAGCATTATTTTGAGATAGGACCCAGAGGTATTACTAGATTGCAAGAGGTCAGGCTGAAAGCTCCTACTTTAAGGAAACCTGTTGAACTTTGGGTGTGCTCCACTGGGTAAAAACTGTCAGGACCACCTGGGATGCCTTAGAAGTGAAGTGTGAAAAGTCAAGCTAATATTTAAATCATAAAGTCCCGTTAGCAAGAAAGGAGTTAAGTGACCAAGGCCTCCCAATACAAACTTGCAGGGCATTGTGCTTGCACTGCCAGTACATCAGGATCGTAGTCAAGGACTCTGGTACTATGTCAAGGAGTACTGAAGCCTTGACTAAAGGGTAAAAATGACCAGGTTGCAGACAGAATTATTATCAACTTACTTCTCATGAAATCACTCATGGTATTCTCTTGCACTTATCTAACATTAGCAGAAGCTTGCTCTATGATAGATAAGTGATTATTTTCTGGATTGTGTATTAAAGGTTAGGCTTTTTTTCCCTTCTGAACACTTTCAGAAGATTAAAAAGTGACTAATAAACACATGCAAAGTTATCCAAAATCATTAGTGATGAGGGAAATAAAAATTAAAACCACAGAGAGATACAAGTTTATACTCACTAAGATAGATAAAATTAAAATTACCAAAATTGCCAAATGTTGGTGAGGATACAGAGAAACAGGAACGGTTTTACATTGCTAGTAGGATTAAAAATGGTATATCCACTTTGGAAAATAGACATCTTCTTATAAAATCCAATTATACATTTTCCCCCAGACCTGGCAATTCTCAGATATTCACCTGAAAGAAATGATAGCCTATGGCACTGAACAACTACCAGAATGTTAACAATAGCTGACTTTATAGTAACCAAAGGTAAAAACAGTCCAATGGCTGTCAACAGAAGAATGGATAAATGGTTGTGGCATATTCATACAATGGAATAATATTTGGCAATGAAGAGAAGTGAACTTCTGATATAGGCAACAACATGGATGACTCTCACAGACATTCAGTTCAGTTCAGTTCAATTGCTCAGTCATGTCTGACTCTTTGTGAGCCCATGGACTGCAGCATGCCAGGCTTCCATGTCTATCACCAAGTCCTGGAGCTTAAACTCATGTTCATCAAGTAGGTGATGCCATCCAACCATATCATCCTGTCGTCCACTTCTTCTCCTGCCTTCAATCTTTCCCAGCATCAGGGTCTTTTCAAATGAGTCAACTCTTCACATGAGGTGGTCAAAGTATTGGAGTTTCAGCTTCAACATCAGTCCTTCCAAAAGAATATTCAGGACTGATTTCCTTTAGGATTGACTGGTTGGATCTCCTTGCAGTCCAACAGACTCTCACAAGTCTTCTCCAACACCACAGTTCAAAAGCATCAATGCTTTGGTGCTCAGCTTTCTTTATAGTCCAACTCTCACATCCAGACATGACTACTGGAAAAACAACAGCTTTGACTAGATGGATCTTTGTCATCAAAGTAATGTCTCTGCTTTTTAACATGCTGTCTAGGTTGATCACAGCTTTCCTTCCAAGGAGTAAGCCTCTTTTAATTTCATGGCTGCAGTCACCATTTGCAGTGATTTTGGAGCCCCCAAAAATAAAGTCTGACACTGTTTCCACTGTTTCTCCATCTATTTGCAATGAAATGATGCAACTGGATGCCATGATCTTAGTTTTCTGGATGCTGAGTCTTAAGCCAACCTTTTCACTCTGCTCTTTCACTTTCATCAAGAGGCTCTTTAGTTCTTTGCTTTCTGCCATAAGGGTGGTATCATCTGTATATCTGAGGTTATTGCTATTTCTCTTAGCAATCTTGATTCCAGCTTGTACAAATTTGGAAAACTCAGCAGTGGCCACAGGACTGGAAAAGGTCAGTTTTCATTCCAATCACAGAGAAAGGCAATGCCAAAGAATGCTCAGACTACTGCACAATTGCACTCATCTCACACATTAGTAAAGTAATGTTGAAAATTCTTCATGCCAGGCTTCAGCAATACATGAATCGTGACTTCCAGATGTTCAAGCTGGTTTTAGAAAAGGCAGAGGAACCAGAGATCAAATTGCCAACATCTGCTGGATCATGGAAAAAGCAAGAGAGTTCCAGAAAAACATCTATTTCTGCTTTATTGACTATGCCAAAGCCTTTGACTGTGTGGATCACAATCAACTGTGGAAAATTCTGAAAGAGATGAGAATACCAGACCACCTGACCTGCTTCTTGAGAAACCTGTAAGCAAGTCAGGAAGCAGTGTTAGAACTGGACATGGAACCACAGACTGGTTCCAAATAGGAAAAGGAGTACGTCAAGGCTGTATATTGTCACCCTGCTTATTTAATTTAAATGCAGAGTACATCATGAGAAACGCTGGGCTGGATGAAGTACAAGCTGGAATCAAGATTGCCAGGAGAGATATCAATTACCTCAGATATGCAGATGACACCACCCTTATGGCAGAAAGTGAAGAACTGAAGAGCCTTTTAATGACAGTGCAAGAGGAGAGTGAAAAAGTTGGCTTAAAGCTCAACATTCAGAAAACGAAGATCATGGCATCTAGTCCCATCACTTCATGGGAAATAGATGGGGAAACAGTGGAAACAGGGGCTTTTATTTTTGGGGGCTCCAAAATCACTGTGAATGGTGATTGCAGCCATGAAATTAAAAGATGCTTACTCCTTGGAAGGAAAGTTATGGCCAACTTAGACAGCGTATTAAAAAGCAGAGACATTACTTTGTCAACAAAGGTCCATCTAGTCAAGGCTATGGTTTTTCCAGTGGCCATGTATGGATGTGAGAGTTGGACTATAAAGAAAGCTGAGTGCCGAAGAACTGATACTTCTGAACTGTGGTGTTGGAGAAGACTTTTGAGAGTCCCTTGGACTGCAAGGAGATCCAACCAGTCCATCTTAAAGGAAATCAGTCCTGGGTGTTTATTGGAAGGACAGATGTTGAAGCTGAAACTCCAATACTTTGGCCACCTGATGGCAAGAGCTGACTCATTTGAAAAGATGCTGATGCTGGAAAAGATTGAGGGCAGGAGGAGAAGTGGATGACAGAGCATGAGATGGTTGGATGGCATCACCGACTCAATGGACATGAGTTTGGGTAAACTCTGGGAGTTGATGATGGACAGGGAGGCCTGGTGTGCTGTGGTCAATGGAATTGCAAAAAGTCGGACACAACGGCATGACTGAACTGAAATTGAAACTGTGCTTCATCCAGCCTGGGATTTCCCGTGATGTACTCTGCATATGAGTTAAATAAGCAGGGTGACAATATGCTACCCTGATGTATTCTTTTCCCTGTTTGGAACCAGTCTGTTGTTCCATGTCCAGTTCTACTATTGCTTCTTGACCTGCATACAGATTTCTCAGGAGGCTCAGGTGGTCTGGTATCCATCTCTTGAAGAATTTTCCACAATTTGTTGTGATTCACACAGTCAAAGGCTTTGGTGTAGTCAATAAAGCAGAAATAGATGTTTTTCTGGAACTCTCTTGCTTTTTTGATGATCCAATGGATCCTGGCAATTTGATCTCTGGTTCCTCTGCCTTTACTAAATCTAGCTTGAACATCAGGAAGTTCATGGTTCAAGTACTGTTGAAGCCTTGAAAAATGTTTAGCATTACTTTGCCAGTGCATGAGATGAGTGCAATTGTGCGGCAGCTTGAACATTCTTTGGCATGGCCTTTCTTTGGGATTGAATGAAAACTGACATTTTCCAGTCCTATGGCCACTGTTGAGTTTTCCAAATTTGCTGGCATATTGAGTGCAGCACTTTCACAGCATCATATTTCAGGATTTGAAATAGCTCAACTGGAATTCCATCACCTCTGCTAGCTTTGTTAGTAGTGATGCTTCCTAAGTCCCACTTGACTTCATATTCCAGGATGTCTGGATCTAGTGAGTGATCACATCATTGTGGTTATCTCTATCATTGAAGATCTTTTTTGTATATTTCTTCAGTGTATTCTTGCCACTTCTTAATCTCTCCTGCTTCTGTTAGGTCCATGCCATTTCTGTCCTTTATTGTGCCCATCTTTATATGAAATGTTCCCTTGGTATATCTAATTTTCTTAAAGAGATCTCTAGTCTTTCCCATTCTATTATTTTCCTCTATTTCTTTGCATTGATCACTGAGGAAGGCTTTCTTATCTTTCCTTGCTGTTCTTTGAAACTCTGCATTCAAATGAGTATATCTTTCCTTTTCTCCTTTGCCTTTAGCTTCTCTTGTTTTCTCAGCCATTTGTAAGGCCTCCTCAGACAACCATTTGCCTTTTTGCATTTCTTTTCCTTGGGGATGGTCTTGATCACTGCCTTCTGTACAAAGTCACAAACCTCCATCCATAGTTTTCAGGCCTCTGTCTATCAGATATAATCCCTTGAATCTATTTGTCACTTGCACTGTATAATCCTAAGGGATTTGATTTCGGTCATAGCTGAGTGGTCTAGTGGTCACAGCTGAATGTCACAGACATTATGCTGAGTGAAAGAAAGCAAGACATACAGGAATGCATACTGTGTGGTTGCATTTATTTAGTTCAAAAACTGCAAACTAATCTGGTGAAGGGCTTCCCTGGTGGGTCAGTGTTAAAGAATCCACCTGCCAATGCAGGAGCCACGGAATCAATGCCTGGGTTGGGAAGATGTCCTGGAGAAGGAAATGGCAATCCGCTCCAGTAGTCTTGCCTTGGAAATCCCATGGACAGAGGAGGCTGGCGGGCTATAGTCCCTGGGGTCGCAAAAGAGTCAGACTTGACTTGTCGACTAAACCACAACAATCTGGTGAAATAAATCAGAGCAGAGATTGCCTCAGATGGTACAGAGGATAGGGTACTGACTAGAACCAGAGCACAGTGGACCTTGACTGTTGGATTGAAATGTTCCATATCTTGAGTTTGCTGTTGTTCACACAAGTGAATACATTTATCAAAATGCATCTGTCTGTGAGGTGAAGACATTTTACCTCAAAAGTATACCTTAATTAAAAGGAAATGAAAACTGAATTCTCCCACATAGGAAATACCTGGGAACAGTTTTCATGCCTCATTTTTTTGCTCTTTAAGATGGAATTGAAAGTCCCCCTCTCTCTTTCACACATGTTGGGAAAAAATGGACTGGATAATGTGTATTTACATCTCTTTGAGATATGAGCAATGAATAGGAAAGCATTAGCTTATCAGAGAGCAGTTTTTGAAATCTAAAATAGCTGATTTTTATGAGTTCCTATCCTGGAGAACCAGTCAGAACATAGAATACAATTTAACTATGATATTTGGATTTGTGTTTTTATGAAATAAAAGTGGCATTCTTCATTTCTTATAACCATAACTTTTGTTTTGCTTTGGATACGATGTCTGGCATGTGGAGGGGTTGCTGTAACAGAGACTGCCAGCAAGAACCCAGTGCAGTAGCAGCAAACTCCTCTTAATTGGAATACCAGTTAAGGACAAGACCTTCACCTCGAACTATCCTACTCACCAGAGAGCCTTGACAGGAGGCCCAGGACGAGTACCCCTTCCCAATTTTGTCAGGACATTCCTTGTTTAGACAGAGGAACTGAAACCCACATGGCAAGCCCCAACTTGCCTAAAACTATCACTGGGACCAATAAGGAAGGCTGAGTGGCAAAGTATTGATGCTTTTGAACTGTGATGATGGAGAAGACTCTTGAGAGTCCCTTGGACTGCAAGGAGATCAAATTAGTCCATCCTAAAGGAGATCAACCCTGAATATTCATTGGAAGGACTAATGCTGAAGCTGAAGCTCCAATACTTTGGCCACCTGATGCAAAGAGCCGACTCATTGGAAAAGACCCTGATGCTGGGAAAGATTGAAGGCAGGAGGAGAAGGGGATGACAGGGGATGAGATGGTTGGATGGCATCATCACCTACTAAATGAACATTGGTTTGAGCAAACTCTGGGGGATGGTGAAGGACAGGGAGGCCTGCATGCTGCAGTCCATGGGGTTGCAAAGAGTTGGACACAACTGAGTGATTGAATAACAGCAACAAATGTTAGATATTATTGTGGTTATTAATATATTGCTATGGTTAATAATAAAAGATAATAATAACGACAAGTACTGAACAGCAACAGTCACCGGGACACTCACACATCATCCTTTTACTTACCTTTGAATGTGGTCTCATTGACAGAGGATCTGCTCTCTCTTACGGAGGAAGCAGTACTGATGCCCTAGAGTGAATTGGATAACTCATTAGTTGGGGAATGTGGTAGCATTTTCAACAAACTTTGAAATCAGAGAAACCGTTTGACAAGTTTTAGGACAAATAACGCCACTCAAAGTTTCTATTTGTGGGCAATTGAGTGGAGTAAGGGGCAGGAATGCACCTTGCAATTCTTTTTTTTTTTAAATATTTATTTTTATTTATCTGGATGAACTGAGTCTTACCTGCGACATGCTGGATCTAGTTCCTGGACCAAGGATGGAACCCAGCACCCCTGCATTTGGAGTGTTGAGCCTTAGCTACTGGACCACCAAGGAAGTCCCTACCTTGTAATTCTAATTTAAGATTAGCAATAACTCTGACCTGTGGAGGATGATCAAGCTCTTTTTCTTCTGACAGAGGTCTGTGGGGCCAGGCCCTGCTGCTCATGCTGCCTTACTCATTAAGCTGAGCCTCCTCAAGCTGACACAGCATGTGCAGGGCCACTGCAGGGCCTCCCACTTCCACATTCTTGCATGGCTCCTCTTATCTGTACCTCCTAGGGATTCAGCTGTTTCATCCTGAGTGACTGAAAGAAACCTTCAGGAAGCTTTCTAAATATTCATCAGTAATCCATGGATGACATTGAATCCTTTGCTATTAAAAAACCTTCTAAAATTCAGACTTAGTAACTCCTTCTCCTAAATGTCCTTAAAAGACCCATAGCAGCTTTGATGCACCATAGACACCATCTTCCATAGCAGAGTGTTCCTGGGAGGTGGGAAGCAGCTTGCCTTCCCTGGAAACCTGACTACAGGTGCTCAAGAATACCGAGTCTTGAGAAGAAGCTTAGTATTTATTGATAGTATTCAAAAGAAGTTCATATGAACTGAGAGAGTAGCACTGACATATCTATTTTATGCATATACACTAGCGTGTGTAAAATAGACAGCTAATGGGGAGCTGCTGTAACAAAAGGAGCTCAACTCAGTGCTCTGTGAGGACCTAGAGGGGTGGGATGGTGGAGGGGTTGGAGGGAAGCTCAGGAGGAAGGGGATATATGTACACATATGGCTGATTCATGTTGTTGTACAGCAGAAACCAACACAACTTTATAAAGCAACTATACACCTATTTTTAAAAAATTAAAAACAAAAAAAGAAGTCTATACTTTCAAGAAATACAAGGAAGGCATTCAGGAAAAAGAGAGGGGAAGAGGTAGAGACATTTGCTGAGTGTGGGCCAGAGTGTCCAGGGGAAAATATACTGGATGGACAGAGGAGCAAAGGCAAGTGGGTGGGTGGAGAAGGAAGGAGTGTAGATGGAAAGGGCAGTGTTCGCTCACCTTTCTAGACTAAAGAGAAAGAGGTGAGGTAAGACTGGTTAGTGAGGGGTATCAGAAAAAAGTCATTTTATCTCATTGAAAATGAGTCTGCAGAACTGACATTAGTTTTTGGTGGGGGGAAAGTGCTAGCCATATTTTTCAGAGACTTTACTATTTAGGGCGAAGAATTTCCCATTTGAGGCTAGATTTAGTTTTCCCTTTCTGAAAAATGTTTTGTTCGTCTTTGCTACTTAATTCAGATTTTCCAGCTTTCTAACAGCTTGAGCTGATCGATCTAGCATGTAGAATATTAAAAAAAGGAAAGAAATTCTACAAAAGTCTTGACAAAAGTGTTTTTGCAATGTAACAAAATATTCCTGCTTCTGTGCCAGGGGGCCCCAGAGTTGACTGGACTTCTTTGGAGCCACAGCAACTGGCCCTGATAGTTTCATAAACTCTGACTAACCAGTGACCTGCCATTCCATCATTTTATCTCTGCTTCTGAGATTTTGAGGGGAGACAGAATTCTCTCGCTTCCCCAGTGATTCAGTGGTAAAGAACTAGCCTGCAATGCAGGAGATGGGTTCAATCCTCAGGTCAGAAAGATTCCCTAGAGTAGGAAACGGCAACCCACTCCAGTATTCATGCCTCAAGAAATCCATAGACAGAAGAGCCTGGCGGGCTACAGTCCATAGAGTTGCAAAGAGTTTGACACAACTGAAGTGACTTGAGTATGCATGCACACATGCACAGCATTATCTCATTCAACAAGTATTTATTTAGGACCTATTACATATCAGATCCTCTGGAGAAGGAAATGGCAACCTACTCCCGTTTTCTTGCCTGGAAAATCCCATGGACAGAGGAGCCTGGCAGGCTATAGTTCACGGGGTCACAAAGAGTCGGACACGACTGAGCGACTAACAGACACAGACACATATATCAAGTGAGGGTTGAACACAATGCTTGGTGGGCAAAGAGAGATGATCAGCAAATAAACAAACAATGCAGTAATTAAGGCCACAGATTTTGGAATCAAACAGGTCTGAGCACTTCACTTTGTAGAACCTCCATTTTCTCATCTGTCAAAGGGGGAAGATAACACGATTGAGCAATTTCCCTTTCACTTTTCACTTTCATGCATTGGAGAAGGAATTGGCAGCCCACTCCAGTGTTCTTGCCTGGAGAATCCCAGGGACGGGGGAGCCTGGTGGGCTGCCATCTCTGGGGTCGCACAGAGTCGGACACGACTGAATTGACTTAGCAACAGCAATACCGTCAAATGCCCTTGTTGTGGTCATACCCCAAGATATATCACTGAAGATTTTAGAGTTCCCGGATAATACAGAAAAATAATCGGACATGTGACAAGCCCTTGAGGCCTGTCACATACCTGAGGTCTTAGGACAGAGCAGAGATGAACAGAAGATTAGGGATACACAAACATTCACCTGGAGCCATAAATACTCTCCTGGCGCCATCTCCACACGTTGATTCGGGTGTGCTTTGTTCTTGTGGTTCAATTTAGAACTGAAGAACTACTGTGCCCCTGGAGTTTCTCAATCAAAGCAGCTTCCATCGTCACTGCCTTCTCCCCAGCTTTTCTTTGGTTGTTGAGCCCCATATACGTATGCAGGAAGCACTGACATAGGCTAACTGTGGGCATCTCTCTGGCAAAATGCAGTGTTGAATCCAGCCCTTGCCTCGGTGAACCCGGCTGCCTTGTGCTCCATGGGGGAAGCTGCTATTCTTCCCCCTTTTGTGCACAATCTCAGAAAGATAATAGGTCCAAAATGACTTCTTTGACTTCTAGTGGACTGATCCAAATTATCCTGGTAAACTGGGCCTATGAGCTGACATGAGCAAATCACTGCGTTAAAGTTTTAGCCTCTAGGCCCTGACCTACTCATAATCTAATAAAAAAGCATTGGTTTGTTGTAAAAATATAAAGTATGCGAATGTTTCATTACCAAGTGGATCAATGAACCAAACCAGTTATCTGGCTTAGGAGCCGTAATGTCCTGATTTCCCTAGAGTGTGTCCTGGGGGAGGGACAGTAAGCCAGACACAGCTTGCTTTCCTCCCATGAGTGCTTCCATGGAGGAACCTGGTAGTGACCATTTACAAGGATTTTTGGAGGGACATTGGCCATTGTCCTCTCAGCAGTTTCTTCCTTTTCTTCTTTTCCTTCTTTTTTTTGGGGGGGGGGCGTTAAAACACAAGTAATCATTATGGAAAAGTTAGAAAATACAGATAAGCAAAGTGGGGGAAGAAAGTACACAAAATCCCACTGACCTCTTGACATCAGTAGACAACTCGGAATCTATAGCTCAGTCATGCACATGCTGCTTTGAGTTATGGCATTTGTTATGGCATTTGCTCGCCATAATAACTCTTGTCTCCATTTTACAGAAGAATAAACTGAGGCTTAGAGAAGTCTGGGGACTTCCTCAGCTGACAGTCAGTGTAACTTCAGACAAGCCATCATGCAGTGCCACAGGGCTGTCTCAGCCCTGGATTGAAGGTTGATGGTTGTTAAAAATCATTCAAGACAATTATGCTAATAGGACCTTTTTCACAGTGTAGGGGAACAACAACCAAGAGCCCACACCCTTCCCAGTGCCCTATACAAGGTCATTCTAGGTACCTTAGAGACCCTAACCCTCTGTCACTGCCTCCACTGAAATATTTCCTGAAGGGGCTTCCTGTACTGTGATTCTCCTCTGACTTAAAGGGAAATCCTACTGAGGCTGATCGTGGACTCTAGAAGATTCCCATGCACTGACTTGGCTTGGAGGGGGCAGGTCCTGCATCTTGGGATGACCAACGGTGGCAAAACAAACTTCCCATGAGACCTCAGGCCCTTTGCACAACCTCAGGGAAGAGCGGCTCCATGAAGAATGAAAGAGGCTAGGTTTTGCATGAGTGGGGGTCCAAATCAGATATATTTTAACAATAAAGGAATATGATAGTTCTCAACAGTGTGGGAGAATAACTAGCTCCAATGGCAGGGTGACAATCATGGATGAATCTGAAAGGGGGTAAGTGGTTCCTAGAAAAAGGAAGGGAGTGTAGAGGGTGCATGAAATCTGGAGAATTCAAGTTTGTAATTTCTTCTAAAGCTAGTCTTATGATTCCAGTGAATACAAGTTCAGTTATGGTCTTGCTGCTGCTGCTACTGCTAGGTCACTTCAGTTGTGTCCAACTCTGCGACCCCACAGACGGCAGCCCACCAGGCTCCCCCGTCCCTAGGATTCTCCAGGCAAGAACACTGGAGTGGGTTGCCATTTCCTTCTCCATGCATGAAAGTGAAAAGTGAAAGTGAAGTCGCTCAGTTGTGCCCTACTCTTCGTGACCCCGTGGACTGCAGCCTACCAGGCTCCTCCATCCATGGGATTTTCCAGGCAAGAGTACTGGGTTGCCATTGCCTTCTCCGACTTATAGTCCTACTCAGACACTAACAAGGGTGAAGATTGACAAACATAAAGAAGAGCATGCCAGTCTCTCTAGTGAGTTAGGACCCTTGATGTATATCAGGCACATGTGTTCTGCCTTGGGTTCATGCTTCCTGGCTGGTGAACTCCCTTCCTACGCCCCACTCTCCTCCACCCCGAGTTCTATACATCTGTTGCAAAATGGAGCTGTTCTTGGTGGGTGCTCCACAATTTGTATTGTGGAATATTCACTGAACTCAGAGGGATCTAAGCAGTCTAGGCACAAATCCAGTCCAGGCTGTGCCAAAATACTATCTTTAGAATGGTCAAGGCTTGGTGCCAACGATTACCTATACACATGAGAACCACAGGCTGTGAGCATGTGGCTTGAGTTGAATGTGGTGAAATGTGGCCGCCCACAGCCCCCTCTTACAGGCACCTTTGAGCAGTTCCCAAAGTGCATTACTGTTTGCACAAGTTGGGTGAGTGGTAGGCTGCTGTGTGTAAAATACACAAAATGCTCCACCCCTGCTTGCTAAGAACTCACAATCGAGGATAATTTGGGCAAGCAGAAAGTCAAGGCTGGTCTGTCACACAAACTATAGCACCAGTAGATGAGTCTTGTTGCTTCCACCTGTCTCTCAGGGGGTCCCCAGTGCCCTCCTAAGAGCACCCACCACCATTGTTTCCAACTTCTGTCTTGTTCTCCTGGAGAGATGGAGCAAGAGAGCTTCCTTTACTCACCTGCTCACTGGGAAGCAACCTTTTTTTCCTTTTTTATTGTGGTAAAACGTACATAACAAAATTTACCCTTTGAACTGGTTTTGATTTAGTACATTCACGTCATTGTGTAACCATCACTAACATTCATTACCGGAACATTTTCATCATCTTAAATTGAATCTCTGTGCTCATTAAACACTAACTTCTCATTCCTCTTTCCTCTTGGTCCCTTAATTTCAGTTGTGATGAGAACAGTATTTTTAAATGATAAGGCTCATTTCTTACTGACTTTCTTACACGTAACCCTCCCTTGATTCAGCCAGAGGTTGCCATTCATTGGAAAGTGTTAGGATTATTAAAGGAGAAATGAGGAGAGAACAAGATGGCAGAGGAGTAGGTGAACATGGAGTACTTCTCTCTCCATGGATACATCAGGAATACACCTTCAGACACAGAAGTGCATGCAGAACACCAGCTGAGAGCAGACAGGAGCACCTGACCAGAGGAAAAGAATACATAGAACCATGCAAAACTCGGTAGGATGATAGAACTAAGGGGAAAAACAGGAGTGTTCGTAGGATTGGACCTGCCCTTGGCGGGTGGGGGAACTGAAGCAGGGATTTGATCCCCACATCAGGGCAATTGTCTGAGTCAGAGGAGAAACATTTAAGGCTGGGAGTGGAACAGCTGATCTGAGGCAGCCTAAAAGGAATGAGAATCAGACAGTCCTTGCCGCAGCCATACCTACCCCAGATGGCGCAGCGGCTGGGAGCTGGAGTTTAGGGACTGTGGAGCAATCCCAGGGCACGGGCTGAGGTTGACTGTGAAGAGATGGATCGAGGGGATGCGAGGGAGGAGATTGTGGTGGGAAATGCCTGTGGGGGAAAATCGGGCAGCCTTGGAAGCAAGCAACACTGCTGAGTCATGCATAGGGGGTGGAGCCACCACTATAGCCTCTCTCCACTCTCTCTCCAGCCAGCACTGGCAGCTGAACAATAAAGAGGCTGGCCCATCAAATGCCTGATGCACCAATCTACAGAGTAGGACCCCAGACGGGGGGCCCCCTCTATGTGCCTGATGCACTGAACAACAGAAAAGGACTCGAGGTAAGGAAGCCCTCTAAGTGCCTGAACAGGCGGAGCTATGGAGAAAGTCTGGCCAAAGAGGCCTTCTGATTGCTAGCAAAAGAGGCTCAAAAAAAGACTTTGATAGAGCCATAACTCCTGCGGGGAACAAACTCACTCAGAAGGACAAGGCAGATAGTGGAGTGCAGTTTATTACACCGGCGGGCCCAAGGCAGAGTCTCCTCTTAGCCAAGGACCCCGACCAGCGTTTGTGAAAATCTTTTATACCCCATGTGTACGTGTCTGAACCCACCACTCCAAATTCCTTGAGACTTACATAAACCAAGGAAAATACAGTCCCAATAACCCCATCATTCATGTGCTATGTGCTCACGTGCTCGAACAGTCAAACAATTAGCCAATAATCAATAAACCCGAGGTTACACTCCGATAGGTACAGAATAATTTATGGCCTGTCTGGAGGAAGGGGTGATTAGTGTATGTTTTCTCTTAGGCGATGAGTAACCTAGATATGATCTTCAAGGTTCCCCTGTCTGGAGGGGGTCTTATCCTTCTGTTGTTGTTTTCATAGGCACTAAACACAGAGTTCAGAGTCCATTGGAAAGGTGGCCGAGCATGATCAGCATGAAGAGGCCTAAGATGGAGTCCAGGCCCTATGAATTCCTTCTTCAGAGGCAGTCTGTGTTCCTGCACACTTGGCACCACCAGGGTCCCCACAAGCCAAGCAGTTGCACCACCTTCATGGTCAACTCTCACTGGGGCAGGGCTGCCACAGTCAAAAAAAGTCTTGCACCTATGCATGCAAGGTCGCTTCGGTTGTGTCCAACTCTTTGCGACCCAACTGAACTGAACTGAGACTGTGGCCTGCCAGGCTTCTCTGTCAGGGAGGGGGGTTCTCCAGGCAAGAATACTGGAGTATATTGGCCAATACTGGTTGCCATAACCTAGAGCATTGTATTTCCTGCTGCCCTAGCCACCAACTCCCCTGAGTACCTGGTGCTGCCAGAATCCCTGCGACCCAAACAGCTTTGCCACCTCCGCACCTGGCCTTCACTGGGGCAGGCCCAAGTCTTCCAGGGCAACCTCAGGAGCAAACCCTGGTGAACCACCCACATGCAGAGGTGGAAATAAAACCACAATTGAAACTCAGGGGCAGTGTGGCTAAGGAAGAAGACCCCCAATCTTCCCACCAGCTATATAAGCTGTAGATTAAATCCACGCAACCCACTAGGCAGACTCCATGTCTATGGAATATATAAAAGGACATTGAGAGCTCCCACAAAAGACAGCACACTAATTCTGATAGCTGTGGACATTGGAGGCAAGAAAACAGAGGAGTAGGGCCAGATTAGAATCTGAGCTGCCTCCACAGCAGGTCCAGAGATCAGCACAGTATTAGAAGGCTTCCCTGGTGGCTCAGAGGGTAAAGTATCTGCCTGCAATGTCTGAGATCTGGGTTTGATCCCTGGGTCAAGAAGATCCCCTGGAGAAGGAAATGGCAACCCACTCCGGTATTCTTGCCTGGAGAATCCCATAGACAGAGGAGCCTGGTAGGCTATAGTCTAAGGGGTCACAAAGAGTCAGACACGACTGAGGGGCTTCACTTTCACTTAGGGAGGTGAGGTGGAATGTGACTCCCAGTGAGGGAAAGGACTCTGACAGCAGTGACTCAAGAAAAACATTTATTATTCTTATGTTTTGACTTGTTCTGTAGATTCTTTTGAATTTTTTTTTCTTTTCCCCCCTCTCTGTTGTAGTTGTCAATTTTATTGGCCCTATGAAATCTAATTAAACTTTTTTTCTTTTTATTCTCAGTCACATTTTTTACTATTGTTAAAAACCTCTGCCTCTACATTGGGCTTTTGCAGTTCTGGGGAGTTTTCCTCCTTTATTTTTGTTTTTTTCTCTTAAAAAAATTTTAAACCTATAATTATTTTTTCTACATTTATTTCTTAGTTTGCTTTTCCTACTGTTCTTTTCCCCTTGCAGTTAATCTTTAATATGTATAAATCTTCTTTATCTACCTCTATTTAACTTTGCATATCCTTTTTTTTCTTTTCTTTTTTCCTTTCCTCTCAACATATTTGTTACTTTTATTTTCCTTACTTTATCCCCCAACTGACACCTTGTTTTAATTTTGTTTTTCAGTTTGTATTTTAGTTAGTTCTGGGAGCCATAATTTTTGGTTCCCTTTGCCAGGTCAGTCTATTGTACTTTATTTTTGTTGGACTGTTTTGATTTTGCTTTGGGTGTATATGTATATATGTATATTCAGTCACACTTTTTATTGTTGTTATAAACCTCTGCCTCTATGTTGGGCTTTTGCAGTTTTGTGGAGTTTTGCTCGTCTTTCCCCCTTTTTTTCTTTCTTCTTCTGTTTCCTTTTTCTCTTTTATATAATTTTAACTTTTAATTTTTTTCAACCTATTACATTTTCCCACATTTATTCCTTTGTTTGCCTTTCCTACTGCTCTTTTCCCCTTGCAGTTAATCTTTATATAAATCTTCTTCATCTACCCCTATTTAACTTTGCATATCTATTCTTTCTTTCTTTTCCTCTCAACATATTTGTTAGTTTTGTTTTCACTGTTTTATTCCCCACTTTTCTCCAATTTGTGCTTTAGTTAGTTTTGTTCCTAACTGGTAAATATACTTTTTGATTTCCTTTGTATGCCAGGTCAATCTATTGTACTTTATTTATATATTTTTAATGATTTTGACTTTGCCCATGGGTGTATATGTATATTCCATCATTTTAATTATTATTTGCCTGATTTTATAACTGTCATTTGTCTGGGGTTCATCTTTGGTTTCTTGTTTTTGGATATTTGTTTTAATTTCACTTAATGCCATGACAAACCATTTGTGGAATCTTTGTTCCTGACCAGAGATCAAGCTCTGACCCTTTGGAGTGGCAGCAGTGACTCCAAGACCCTAGACTACCAGAGAAGTAACCCTACTACTACTACTACTACTAAGTTGCTTCAGTCGTGTCCAACTCTGTGCGACCCCATAGACGGAGCCCATGAGGCTCCCCCGTCCTTGGGATTCTCCAGGCAAGAACACTGGAGTGGGTTGCCATTTCCTTCTCCAATGCATGAAAGTGAAAAGTCAAAGTGAAGTCGCTCAGTCGTGTCCGACTCTTAGCGACCCCATGGACTGAGGCCCACCAGGCTCCTCCACCCATGGGATTTTCCAGGCAAGAGTGCTGGAGTGGGGTGCCATTGCCTTCTCCGGAAGTAACCCTAGCGGGTATCAAATAGTGAGAACTCACACAAAGGAAACCACTGGAATACAAGGTTAGGCATCACCCAACCACCAGTAGCACCCTGTGCAGGATGCCTCATCAAAACAACAAACAAAACAAAAACACAAACCCGATCATCAGCAGACAGGACTACCACCTCACTCAGCCTGCCCATCAGAGGACAAACAAACACACAAACAAAAACTCAGCACAAACCTCACCCTATAAGCTTACAGAAATCACTGGACCAACATTAGGAGGGCAGAAACCAAAAGGAGAAAAAATTCAACCCTGAAGGCTGGCAAAAGGAGACCTCAAACACAATAAGTTTAAAAACAAAATGATGAAAAGATAGAGAAATACTTCACAAATGAAGTGACAAACTAGAAACACAGAAGTCCAAATAAAAGAAGAGGAAATAGGCAAACCACCTGAAAAAGAATTCAGAATAATGATAGTAAAGATGATCAATCACCTTGAAAGCAAAATGGAGAAAATGCAAGAATCAATTAACAGAGACCTAGAAGAATTAAAGAATAAACATGCAGAGACAAACAACACAATTACTGAAATTAAAAATACTCTAGAAGGAATCAACAGCAGAGTATCTGAAGCAGAAGAACGAATCAGTGAGTTGGAAGATAAAATGGTGGAAATAACTTCTGAAGAGCAGAATAAAGTAAAAAGAATTAAAAGAACTGAGGATAGTCTCAGAGACCTCTGGGACAATATCAAGTGCACCAACATTAGAATTATAAGGGTCCCAGAAGAAGAGAAAAAGAAAGGGTATGAGAAAATTTTTGAAGAGATTATAGTTGAAAATTTCCCCAACATGGAAAAGGAAATAGTCAAGTTTAAGAGGCACAAAGAGTCCCATACAGGATAAACCCAAGGAGAAACATGAAGACACATAGTAATCAAACTAAGAAAGACTAAACACAAAGAAAGAATATTAAAAGCAGCAAGGGAGAAGCAACAAGTAACATACAAGGGAAACCCATAAGCTTAACAACTGATCTTTCAGCAGAAACTCTGCAGGCCAGAAGGGAATGGCAGGACATATATAAGTACTGAAAGGGAAAAATCTACAAGCAAGATTACTGTACCCAGCAAGGATCTCATTCAAAATTGATGGAGAAATAAAAAGCTGTTCAGATAAGCAAAAGTTAGAGAATTCAGTACCACCAAACCAGCTTTACAATGAATGTTAAAGGGACTTATATAGTCAAGAAATACAAGAGAAGAAAAAGATCTACAAAATCAAATCCAAACAATTAAGAAAATGGCAATAGGAACACATATATCAATAATTACTTAAAATGTAAATGAATTAAATGCTCCAGCCAAAAGACAGAGACTGGCTGAATGGATACAAAAACAAGACCTATATGCATGCTGTCTACAAGAAACCCACTTCAGACCTAAAGACACATATAGACTGAAAGTGAGAGGATGGAAAAATATATTCCATGCAAATGGGAAGCAAAAGGAAGCTGGAGTAACAATCCCCATATCATACAAAATAGACCTTAAAATAAAGAAGGTTACGAGAGATAAGGATGGACACTACATAATGATCAAGGGATCAATCTAAGAGGAAGACATAACAATTGTAAATATCTATGTACCCAACATAGAAGCACGTCAATACATAAGACAAACACTAACAGACAAAAAAGGAGAAATTGACAGTAACACAATAATAGTAGGAGACTTTAACACCCCACTCACACCAAAGGACAGATCATCAAAACAGAAAATTAATAAGGAAACATGTCTTAAATAATACATTAGATGAGATGGATCTCATTGATATTTTCAGAATATTCTATCCAAATGCAGAAGAATACACTTTATTCTCAAGTGCACATGGAACATTCTTTAGGATAGACCACATCTTGGGTCACAAATCAAACCTCAGTAAATTTAAGAAAATTGAAATCATATCAAGCATCTTCTCTGACTGCAGCACTATGAGACTAGATATCAGTTACAAGAAAAAAATGTAAAAACAACAAACACATGGAGATTAAACAATAGTCTTCTAAATAACCAACAGGTTACTGAAGAAATCAAAAGGGAAATAAAAAAAAAAACAGACAATGAAAACACAACTTAAAACCTATGGGATGCAGCAAAAGCAGTCTTAAGAGGGAAGCTTATAGCAATACAATCCTATCTCAAGAAACAAGAAAAACATTAAATAGACGCCTAAAATAACTGGAAAAAGAAGTACAAAAAAATCCCAAAATTAGTAGAAGGAAAGAAGTCATAAAGATCCAAGCAGAAATAAATGAAAAAGAAATGAAAGAAACAATAGTAAAGATTAATAAAACTAAAAGCTGATTCTTTGAGAAGATAAACAAAATTGACAAGCCTTTAGCCAGACTCATCAAGAAAAGAAGAGAGAAAAATCAAATCAACAAAATTAGAAATGAAAAAAGAGAGGTTACAACAGACATTGCAGAAATACAAAGGACCATAAGAGACATTATGAACAACCACAAGGCAATAAAATGGATAATCTGGGAGAAATGGACAGATTCTTAGAAAAGTTCAATCTTCCAAGACTGAACCAGGAAGAAACAGAAATTATGAACAATCCAACTGCAAGCACTGAAATTGAACTTGTGATAAAAAATCTCCCAAAAACAAAAGCCCAGGACCAGATGGCTTCACAGGAGAATTCCATCAAACATTTAGAAAAGAGCTAATGCCTATCCTTCTAAAACTCTTTCAAAAAATTGCAGAGGAAGGAACACTTCCAAACTCATTCTATGGAGCCACCATCAGCCTGATACCAAAACAAGACAAAGACAACACAAAAAAGGAAAACTATGGGCCAATATCACTGATGAACATAGATGCAAAAATCCTTAACAAAATTTTAGCCAACAGAATTCAACAACACATCAAAAAGCTCATACACCATGATCAAGTTGGGTTTATTCCAGGAACGCAAGAATTCTTCAGTGTATGCAAACCAATCAATGTCATAGACCACATTAACAAATTGAAAGACAAAAATCATATAATAATCTCAATAGATGCAGAAAAAGCCTTTGACAAACTTCAGCACCTGTTTATGATCACAACTCCAAAAAATTGGCACAGAAGGAATCTGCCTTAACATAGTAAAGTATCATAGTATCATATATAATAAGCCTATGGACTTCCCTGGTGGCTCAGATGGTAAAAGCATCTGTATACAATTCAGGAGACCTGGGTTCAATCCCTGGGTCAGGAAGATTCCCTGGAGAAGGAAATGGCAACCCACTCCAGTACTCTTGCCTAGAAAATCCCAAGGACGGAGGAGCCTGGTGTCCATGGGGTCACAAAGAGTCAGACATGACTGAGTGACTTCACTTTCACAGCAAACATTATTCTCAATGATGAGAAACTGAAAGCATTTCCTCTAAGATTAGGAACAAGACAGGGTGTCCACTTTCACCACTATTATTCAACATAGTTCTGGAAGTCCTAGCTACAGCAATCAGAGAAGAAAAAGAAATAAAAGGAATCCAGATTGGAAAATAAGAAGTAAATCTCTCACTGTTTGCAGATGACACGATACTGAACATAGAAAATCCTAAAGATAGTATCAGAAAATTACTAGAACTAATCAGTGAATTTAGCAAAGTTGCAGGATACAAAATCAATACACACAAATCACTTGCATTTCTATATACTAACAATGAAAAATTAGAAAGAGAAATTAAGGAATCAATCCTATTCACCATTGGAACAAAAAGAATGAAATATCTAGGAATAACTAGTTCCTTCATCCTACCGAGTTTTGCGTGGGTCTATATATTCTTTTCTGCTGGTCAGGTACCCCTGCCTGCTCTCATCTGGTGTTTTGCATGCACTTCTGTGTCTGAAGGTATATTCCTGATGTATCTGTGGAGAGAGATGTATTCCAGGTCCACCTACTCTTCCGCCATCTTGTTCCTCCCAAAGCAGTCTTGAGAAAGAAGAAAGGAGCTGGAGGAATCAGTCTTCCTGACTTCAGATTATATTACAAAGCTACAGTCATCAAGACACAAAAGCAGATATATAGACCAATGGAATAAGACAGAAAGCCCAGAAATAAACCCATGCACGTATGGGTACCTTATTTTTGACAAAGGAGGCAAGAATATACAATGGGGCAAAAATAACCTCTTCAATAAATGGTGCTGGAAAAATTGGACAGCTACATTACAGAATGAAATTAGAACACTTCCTAACACCATACACAAAGATAAATTCAAAATGGATTAAACATCTAAATGTAAGATCAGAAACTTTAAAATTCTTAGAGGAAAACATAGGCAGAACACTGGATGACATAAATCAAAGCAAGCTCCTCTGTGACCCACCTCCTAGAGTAACAGAAATAAAAACAAAAGTAAACAAGTGGGACCTGATTAAACTTAAAAGCTTTTACACAGCAAAGGAAACTATAAGCAAGGCGAAAAGACAACCCTCAGAATGGGAAAATATAATAGTAAATGAAACAACTGATAAAAGATTAATTTCCAAAATATACAAGCAGCTCAGTCAACTCAATGCCAGGAAAACAAACAACCCAATCAAAAAGTGGGAAAAAGACCTAAACAGACATTTCTCCAAAGAAGACAAACAGATGGCTAACAAACACCTGAAAAGATGCTCAACATTGCTCATTATTAGAGAAATGCAAATCAAAACTACAATGAGATGTCACCTCACACCAGTCAGAATGGCCATCATCAAAAATTCTACAAGCAATAAATGCTGGAGAGGGTGTGAAGAAAAGCAAACACTCTTGCATTGTTGGTGGGAATGTAAATTGATACAGCCACTATGGAAGACGGTATAAAGATTCCGTTAAAAACTAGGAATAAAACCACCATATGACCCAGCAATCTAACTCCTATGCATATACCCTGAGGAAACCAAAATTGAAAAATACACATGTATCCAATTGTTCATTGCAGCACTATTTACAATAGCTAGAACATGGAAGCAACCAAATATCCATTGATAGATGAGTGGATAAAGAACTTGTGATACATATACACAATGGAATATGACTCAGCCATAAAAAGGAATGCATTTGAGTCAGTTATGATGAGGTGGATGAACCTAGAAACCTATTATACAGAATGAAGTGTGTCAGAAAGAGAAAGATAAATACCGTACTCTAACATACATATACAGAATTTAGAAAAATGGTACTGAATAATTTATTTATAGGGCAGCAATGGAGAAACAGACATCGAGAATAGTTTTATGGACATGGGGAGAGGGGAGGAGAGGGTGAGATGTACGGAAAGAGTAACATGGAAACTTACATTACCATATGTAAAATAGATAGCCAATGGGAATTTGCTGTATGACTCAGGAAACTCAAACAGGGGCTTTGTATCAACCTAGAGGGGTGGGATGGGGAAGGAAATGGGAAGAAGATTCAAAAGCGAGGGTATATATGTATACCTATGGCTGATTCATGGTGATGTATCATGTATCATGTTTTGACAGAAAACAACAAAATTCTGTAAAGTAATTATCCTTCAATAAAAAAAAAAAATTTTTTTAAGGAGAAATGAAAGGGAAAAGAGTCAAATGTTCAGGCTTTAACTTCCAAAATAGGATTTTAAGCTCATGATATTCAGTAGAAATCTAGAGGTTTTTATTATCAGTTCAGTTCAGTTCCGTCGCTCAGTCATGTCCAACTCTTTGCGACCCCATGAATCGCAGCACGCCAGGCCTCCCTGTCCATCACCAACTCCCGGAGTTCACTCAGACTCACGTCCATCGAGTCCGTGATGCCATCCAGCCATCTCATCCTCTGTTGTCCCCTTCTCCTCCTGCCCCCAATCCCTCCCAGCATCACAGTCTTTTCCAATGAGTCAACTCTTCACATGAGGTGGCCAAAGTACTGGAGCTTCAGCTTTAGCATCATTCCTTCCTAAGAAATCACCGGGTTGGATCTCCTTGCAGTCCAAGGGACTCTCAAGAGTCTTCTCCAACACCACAGTTCAAAAGCATCAATTCTTCGGCACTCAGCCTTCTTCACAGTCCAACTCTCACATCCATACATGACCACTGGAAAAACCATAGCCTTGACTAGATGGACCTTAGTCGGCAAAGTAATGTCTCTGCTTTTGAATATGCTATCTAGATTGCTCATAACTTTTCTTCCAAGTTTTTATTATATAGAGAGACAAAATATCCTTCCAAATCCCAAAGTCTCTTGAGAAGCGAGGTTGGCACCTAAGATGGCCTGACTCAAGTCCTCTTGTCTCCCGTGATACATAGAAAGTCAGCAAGCAGCGTGATAACTTAAAAAAAAAATATGTGTAGGTGGCTATTTTGATGAATCAAGATTTGTATACATCAGCAAAAGGGAACAAAAATGACTAGTGTTAGCACACTTAGGAATTAACACCCGCTTTTGCAGTTCCTCAGCCTGGGGGCTTGTTGGAGCAGAAACCGACTGACCTTTGCCATTCCTGGCAGCCTCGTGCCCTAGCCAAACCTCCTGACTTCCAGGTTTCCCCTAATGCTGAGATCCTGTGACCTTCTTGCCAGAGCAGCCAGAATTTCTGTGCCTCCTAAAACCTGGCCTTGCCTAGAGAACAGTAGGTAAGTTTTATAGTTTTCAGGGGATAAAATCAAATGGCTATAAAATACTTCATGGGAAGGAGTCTGTGGGGCTCTATATGTACTTCTCTATATAGCAAAGACCAAAGCCTTCTGGACCAATAAAACAATGAATTTTAAAGCCACACTGCCCATGACCAACTAGTAACTAGTCTCATGATACAGAGAAAACAAGGACCACTGGGTGTTTTTTTTCCCCCCTACACTTAGATTCAATGGAAATTCAATGGAAAGAAATGTCCCTTATTCTAAGACTCTAACTTACCTAGTTTTTGGACGTGGGGCATTATAACGTTAATTTTTTATTTTTTGGTCAAGGACTGGTGACAATATTTGGTAGTCATTGTATCTAAGTGGTCTTACTTTGCAAAACAAAGTGTCAGGCACCCATGTCCTTTATGACATTTTGCTAGTCCATGCATTTCCCAAAGCATGGAACCACTGACACAGTAGTATGTCTCAGAGTTCAAGAGTTAGTAAAACAAAAAGCTACTTATTGGGAAAAAGCTTCAGGCTATAGCTTTTGGGACCAGAGAGAAGTAGAATTCACTTTTATTTTTCATTTTCAGGATGCGAATTCTTGCTAAATGATGGATGAGAGTCAAATCTAAGCTTTAGTCTTCCTTTGTCCGGTTCATGGAGAGATAAGTCAAACATCACGAGGAGGAAGCAGTCAGCTAAATCCACAGATTAGAACCTTCTACAAAATAACTGGCTTCACATTTTTGCACTGAGGCGGAGTGCTGTCTGCATAAATAAGTCTTTAGTGGGGATCTTCACTACCTACAGCTTGTTTTGACTGAGATGTTCATCCCATAGTTTCCCAATATGCTGGATAGGGGCCCAGTGGTACAGCTGGCTCCCAGGGTCAGCAGTGTGTGTCTACTGGAGAACTGGGACTCTTGGGTGGGATGGTTGGGGAGCCACATAGACAGAAGAGACCAGAGTACCAGGAAGGCTGCCTCCCCAGTGAGGAAAGTCTGCACAGAAACTCAGCACACTCAATCAGATGGAGAAGGACATCCACTGTGACAACTGGCTAGTGAGTGTGTACAGTTAAATGAACATATGAAATAAGTTACTAAATAAGAAAACTCAGCATGTTGGAAAATCCTACAGCTCATATATATACTTGATAGAATTTTCTTGGATTTGAAAACAATTCTCAAAATGTATATGGCATTGCTGATGCTGCTAAGTCGCTTCTGTCCTGTCCAACTCTGTGCGACCCCATAGATGGCAGCGCACCAGGCTCCCCCGTCCCTGGGATTCTCCAGGCAAGAACACTGGAGTAGGTTTCCATTTCCTTCTCCAATGCATGAAAGTGAAAAGTGAAAGTGAAGTCTCTCAGTTGTGTCCTACTCTTCACGACCCCATGGACTGCAGCCTTCCAGGCTCCTCCGTCCATGGGAATTTCCAGGCAAGAGTACTGGAGTAGGGTGCCATTGCCTTCTCCATATGGCATTACCAATAATGAATTTAGAAGCTGAAGGTTTTCTAAACAATCAGTAACTGTAATTAGTAACTAATCATTTTCATGTCTCATGATGGTGATGTTGACCGAAAAGATACACAAAACCTAAAAGTTGAGAGTTATCTTTTATTTAAAGGGAATTGTTAGTGTTTAAGTCTGGAGGTAGCATCTCAAGAACCCTGAGAGAACTGCTCCTAGGAGGTGAGGCGAGGAGTCAGATTATATAGAAGTTTTGAAACAAACGGCAGGTAGTCTGAAGGTAAAGTACTTTTGTGAATTAAAGAAAACCAAGCATCCCAAGTTCAGGAATTTAACACTTTTCTCTGTATAGAAGTTGCAAGAGTCTGGACTCGTGGAAGTCATTCCTTTCATAAATGCATCTCAGGTATCTGAGGCCAGTATCCTGTGTTTTCACATCTTGAGCTCCTCGAGGCTCACCGTAGGTAGGGTGTGGCTGCAGTCTGATGGAGGCTGATGGCAGGTGTTCTCTTTCCCCAGCGCCCTTATGCAGGTCAGGAAGCAACAGTTAGAACTGGACATGGAACCACAGACTGGTTCCAAATAGGAAAAGGAGTACGTCAAGGCTGTATATTGGCACCCTGCTTATTTAACTTCTATGCAGAGTACATCATGAGAAATGCTGGACTGGAAGAAACACAAGCTGGAATCAAGATTGCCGGGAGAAATATCAATAACCTCAGATATGCAGATGACACCACCCTTATGGCAGAAAGTGAAGAGGAGCTAAAAAGCCTCTTGATGAAAGTGAAAGAGGAGAGTGAAAAAGTTGGCTTAAAGCTCAACATTCAGAAAACGAAGATCATGGCATCCGGTCCCATCACTTCATGGGAAATAGATGGGGAAACAGTGGAAACAGTGTCAGACTTTATTTTGGGGGGCTCTAAAATCACTGCAGATGGTGTCCGCAGCCATGAAATTAAAAGACGCTTACTCCTTGGTAGAAAATTATGACCAACCTAGATAGTATATTCAAAAGCAGAGACATTACTTTGCCGACTAAGGTCCGTCTAGTCAAGGCTATGGGTTTTCCAGTGGTCATGTATGGATGTGAGAGTTGGACTGTGAAGAAGGCTGAGTGCCAAAGAATTGATGCGTTTGAACTGTGGTGTTGGAGAAGACTCTTGAAAGTCCCTTGGACTGCAAGGAGATCCAACCAGTCCATTCTGAAGGAGATCAGCCCTGGGATTTCTTTGGAAGGAATGATGCTAAAGCTGAAGGTCCAGTACTTTGGCCACCTGATGCGAAGAGTTGACTCATTGGAAAAGACTCTGATGCTGGGAGGGATTGGGGGCAGGAGGAGAAGGGGACGGCAGAGGATGAGATGGCTGGATAGCATCATGGACTCTATGGACATGAGTCTGAGTGAACTCCGGGAGTTGTTGATGGAGAGGGAGGCCTGGCGTGCTGCGAGTCGTGGGGTTGCAAAGAGTCAGACACGACTGAGCGATGGAACTGAACTGAACTGAGTGCCCTTAGGCTCACCAGATCACATTGGAGGGCTGTAATCACTGATGACTGTGACAGCCTTGTTTACTGATATGGCAGGAAATATTTCATCTCTCGGTGGAAAGATTGAATTTTCTTTCCATTCTTGCTAAAAGAATGATATTATAAAAGCTGTTATAAGCAGCGAAAAATGTAGCGAGACCATCATAAGGTGTGTTAACAGTTAATAGGTAAAATAACATTTTTCTGGGAAAATAGAAATCCAGACAGAGTTCAACACGAATTTATTTGCTCAGCAATAAATGTTTCTGACCTTGGATTTTTAATTGTCATGTGACAAAGCTCTACCCCTACCCCAAATGTTTCGTGTCTAATCCAAAATGCAGGGGTGGGGGGATGCATAAAGATGTTTGTCCCAGTTTTACTTATAATGGGGGAAAAAGACCTGAGTATTCCGTGGTAAGGAACAGCGAGGCCAATTGGAATATGACAATGCTATTTTAGTAGTAAGCAGCCATTAAAACTAATGTTTTCGAAGAGCTTCTAGTAACATTGAAACAGCTGTCATGTTACATCAAAGAAAAAGCAAGTACACCAGACACTAAATGATAGAATATCTCAACTATACTTCAATTTTTTAAAAGAGCAGCATATAAAATTTTACATCTTAATGTCCATTAAAATATGTCTAGAAAAAAAGTGAAAGGAAAAAACAACTTCCATTGCATGGAATTGCCTCAAAAGCCAAAGGACACAGTTGAGCCCCAGGGAGGGCCGGCATAGCACAGTTTGCTGCCTTCAGCAAAGGGGCTTCTCCTTCCCAGGCGACAACTGGCCACAGAATCCCATGATTTAGAGGAAACAGGCCTGTCCTCCCTCTAGGGTGACTACCTCTCCCTTCTGGGAAGACAGGAACTTTGTCATCAACAGTGGCTGTGATGTAATCTGGGGGTTGTGCAGAACCCCAGAGGGTCACACTGGTGTGGGAGGTTGGCAAAGGATGGGGCAAGAAACTTCTCGTGATGCTGTTAGTCACCCCGGCTGTGGGGAATAGGCCCTCAAGGCTGAATTAGCAGGAATAGAGGCTCTTGCCCAGAATAGCTGCTCATGAAACATATACACACACTTATACACAATACACAACACACACACACTTATACACATATACACACATACATATACTCATACACAAACTTATACAGGTATAAACACATACACATGGGTTTCCCTGGTAGCTCAGCTGCTGAAGAATCTGCCTGCAATGCAGGAGAGTCCGGTTCAATTCCTGGGTCATGAAGATTGGCTGGAGAAGGGATAGGCTACCCACTCCAGTATTCTTGGGCTTCCCTGCTGGTTCAGACAGTAAAGAATTTGCCTGCAATGTGGGAGATCTGGGTTCGGGAAACCTGGGTTCCATCCCTGGGTTGGGAAGATCCCTTAGAGGAGGGCATGCAACCCACTCCAGTACTGTCTGGAGAATCCCCATGGACAGAGGAGCCTGGTGGGCAAAAGTCCATGGGGTCACAAAGAGTCAGATACTCTGCACAACACAGCACATGTACACTTAGACACATGTACACACAGGTACATGTAGGCATGGACACATGAACATGCTGCACACACATACATATATTACACACATACACTTGTGCACACTTATGCACACACACAATATATACACATACACATGCACTCATGACACACATACTACTTTACAATAGAAACACTTGGCAGAGGAGTATAAAGGGCCCCAGTTGTGGTCAGAGGGCCCAACACTTACTCTAAATTGTGGCTAATTGAACCACACTATTTGGTCTAAATCTTTTAAAACACTTTCCCTCCAAAGAGTGTGATTGAATCACCATCTGTAAGATCTCTTTTCATTGTAAAATTCTGTGATTTCAGTGGGACAAGACATATTATTCACCAGGAGCTTGTCTCGGTCCTTTCATGGTACTGCTGACAGGATCCCCATGGGCTAGCGTCCGCCATGGGCACCTGGCCAGGCCACCCTCACCAAGCATTAGCCCCTAGAGTGACGGGCATCAGAGTCCGATGCCACGGAAACCTCTGCTGTAGTATCTGTGAAGCTTCTTTCCTGCGCTGCTCTCCACGCCCACACATTTCTTTTCATCAGAGAATTGCCTTGTGAATAGGAGACACAAGCACCCGTTTGAGGCTCTTCTGCCAGGATTAGCAGCTGTTTCCTTCTTGGGTCATTTCCTGCTCCACCACATGCATTTCCAGAAATGCAGATGGAAGTGGCTGACTACTCCCTGAAATCCCTTTTCAGGGGCACCTCCCTGACCAGGTGTTCAGCAGGGACAGAAGTTGCTGGCCCTAACCTGGCCCTTGCCTAGCAACTGCTGAGTCCTCTTACCCACACATGACCTTTGGTTGTGATGATAAAATGGACCTCAACCTCAGGTGGCCTTGCAAACAGTCACAGTCCCTGAAAATAGCCCCCTGAGAGCAAATTTTTGGGCTTCAAAATCACTGTAGATGGTGATTGCAGCCATGAAATTAAAAGATGTTTACTCCTCGGAAGGAAAGTTATGACCAACCTAGACAGCATATTCAAAAACAGAGACATTACTTTGTCAACAAAAGTCCGTATAGTCAAGGCTATGGTTTTTCTAGTGGTCATGTATGGATGTGAGAGTTGGACTATAAAGAAAGCTGAGCACCAAAGAACTGATGCTTCTGAACTGTGGTGTTGGAGAAGACTCTTCAGAGTCCCTTGGACTGCAAGGAGATTCAACCAATCCATTCTAAATAGATCAGTCCTGCGTATTCATTGGAAGGACTGATGTTGAAGCTGAAACTCTAATACTTTGGCCACCTGATGGGAAGAGCTGACTCATTTGAAAAGACCCTGATGCTGGGAAAGATTGAGGGCAGGAGGAGAAGGGGATGACAGAGGATGAGATGGCTGGATGGCATCACCGACTTAATGGACATGAGTTTGGGTGAACTCCAGGAGTTGGTGATGGACAGGGAGGCCTGGCGTGCTGTAGATTATGGGATTGCAAGGAGTCGGACATGACTGAGTGACTGAACTGAACTGAGAGCAAATTCCTCAGAGAGCTGAGCTGAGCCCCAAGGCCAGCCTGGGGATCAAGTGCCAACTCACCAGGCTCTGTGTGCTTGGGGCTGTCACCCCCTCATAACAATAGGTGCCCAACAGACATCTGGGGAATGGTGAATCAGAGCACCTTATCCTCATGAACAGTGTGGTCTGATTAAATCTTCAAGAATCCAAAGTCCTGAAAAGACTATTGTCGCCTTCATAAGTATGAATTCAAACTTTTCAACAACAAAAAGAATTAAAACCTGAACAGTAAACAAAAAAAGAAAAGAAGTCAAACAAAATTTTCACTTCTTCCTCCCATGATAACCATTTTACAGGTTTTTTTTTTTTTTAAAATAACAAATATCAAATCCTTCAAAAGGCAATCTTTCATTTTTTTATTTCACCTTCCCCCTAAAGTGGGGGGCACATGCTTTGCTTGGCTGCACTAAACACGTGAGTAGTCTCGTATATTACCAAATACATGAGTAGTCTTATATATTACTAAACACATGAGTAGTCTTGTATATTATTCAGCAAGCTTTACAGTTACCTGGGTATTTTTAGGTTCCAGCTTTCTTTTTTCTCTGTTCTTAAAAAACTGTGGTAAAATAAATATAACTTTTTTTTTCATTTTAATCACTTGTAACTGCACAGTGCAGAGGCAGTAAATACACTGATATTGTTGTGCCACTGGCACCTCCAGAACCTTTTTCATCTTGCAAAACTGCAGCTCACCTTTTATTTTTAATGAAGGTCTTCCCCTATTAACTCAGATCTCTTGGCTACCCTTCAGTTTTACAGCCTGGCTAGCATCTAGTGCTGTTGATGCAGGAGTAGCCAGGCCCAGCTCTTCACTTTGGTATGGCTTTTCTGGGGTCACACCAGCAGGATTTAGAAAGACTGGTGGAGACGGGACACGGAAAGGGCCAGAGAGAGTGTTTAGTTGCTAAGTCGAGTCCGACTCTTTGCGACCCTTTGAACTTTACCGCTAGGCTCTTCTGTCCATGGGATTTCCCAGCCAAGAAGACTGGAGTGGGTTGCCATTTCTTTCTCCAGGGGATCTTTCCAACTCAGGCCCTGAGCCTGCATCTCGTGCATTGGCAGGTGGATTCTTTATCCAGTGAGCCATCAGGGAATCCCAGAAAGGGCCAAGGGTAATTTTATGGTTTCAGGGAATCCTGTAAGTGTAATTGTAAACTGCTTTCTGCAAAAAAGACTACCCAGAATCCTGATTCCTTTTCAAAGGTGTGGGATCCAGATTTTTGAAACAATCAGAACTCCAGAAGTCCCCTCCAGCCCATGCCTTAGAGACTTTGGGTCATTAGGATGCTCCTGTCCATAGGGAGACCCTGGGCACCCCAGAGCAACCACAGGGGATGAGGAACATGTGCCCAAATGCATTTTTTTTAGCAACTCTAATAAAGGGTCCACAAAACGCTTCTTTCTGACTCCTAAGAACCTATACTTTGATTCTCACTGTGGCACAGGAGGCTATGAATGGCTTGGTTTCTTCCCTCCTGTAGGAGGCAGAGTCATCTACTAATGCTGGGGTTTTGCGACAGTTCTAGCCTAGCTAGAGTTCATGGCACTGAAGACCCCCAAATGTCGCCTGGAATGTCCCCACAGCACTTGCCAGGGCAGGGCAGTGAGCTCATTGGTCCTTAAACTCTGGGTAGTAACAATTCTGAAGTATGGCTTCAATATCTAGGAGCTTAGGTGGCCCCTTAATCGTATGAAAAGGCACCTGCATAAAATAAAAGTGTGAAGACTTGTGCGGGATGTTTGCTGCCTCTGCTTTATTTACCCAGCATCCTCCTTCTGTCCCTTTCTCCTGCTGACAGAACTCCCTTCTTGGGGGAAATTGCTCCTTTTCAAAACTGTCCCAGGGTTCCCGGGGTCAGGCCAATCATTTGACTCTCTCTTTCTTTTCCAACCACTGGGAGAGACCATGACCCAGGCTGGAGCAGTCAGAATCTTTCTCTGGGATTTTACTTACCGATGCAGCCAGACACAGCCCTTGCCTCCTGGGTCCTATGGCCTGGTGCTAGAACCTGTGATGTGATGCACTTTTGAAGCAGGAGGAAACAGAGCTGACATTCAGGAGGGAGTTGACATAAGAAAAGGAGGTTCGGGGAGTTCTCTGGTGGCCTACTAGTTAGGATTTTGAAATTTCACTGCCTGAATTCAATCTCCTGTCAGGAAACTGAATTCCTGTAAGCTGAGTGTGGACAAAATATAAAAGGAGGTTCTATTCCTCTAAGGCAACTGTGATTTCAATTTCAGTGCCATTCTTTTGACACATATCTTTATGTAGCTTTCAATTTTACTTCATTAAAATTTATTTTCTCCCTATAAAAGTAAACCATGTTTATTACAGATAATTTAGGCAAAACAGGAATGAATTCTACTTCCACCACCACAGAAAAACATCAACCACACCATTGTAGTATTTTTCCTTCTAGTTTTTTTTCTTTGCTCATTTTTTTTTTTTTTAAGAAGTCTTGAGATTTTACTAAAGATGGGTTTTGTCACTTAGAGCTTCTGTCACTTACAGCTATCATGCAGGACTGATGGCCTGGGGCAGTGTGGTCTCTAAGTAAAGGCAGGCAGGTATGTATCTTTTTTTTTAAATTATAAATTTATTTATTTCAATTGGAGGTTAATTACTTTACAATATTGTATTGGTATGTATCTTTTGTAGTAAGTTTTCTCTTGCTCCCATAGGGCACTAATCTCTCCACCTTTGTACAGAAATAGAAAGCTTCCTGTTTCCCCATAGCTGAGAACTAAATGATACAATTTCGTTTTGGGGCTCACCCAAGGAAATGGAAAGAGTTTCTTTTCTTTAAAGCTAAAACACATGTGACATCATCCAAGCTCTTTCTGCTTTTCCACACCATTCCCAACTTCAGTAATAATTAAGCCCCTAATAAACTGCTGTTCATTTCTAGCCCTAAGAGATTAGGTTTAATCACTTTCTGGACTGGCTGGTCCCACGAGGTGGGGTACTGACAAATGAAAATATGACAAAAAGAATCCTTTTTGAATTAAAGACCAACAAGCTAATGCAACAAGCAACAGTTTATTTATAAAAAAAAAAAAAAAGGAAAAGGAAAAAAGAACAAAAAAGAAAACCTTTTTTAAACTACATCTTAAAGATTAAGTAAAAATACCTGTATTAATATATATGTATATACATACTGCATATATATATATACATATGATATAATATTAAAATTACATGCTTTTCAGGACAGAAGAATTAGGACATGTTCCCTTATTTCAATTTAAAACTCCATCACAATTCAAAATCACTGCAAGAAAACTTGCTTCCTTTATTTTCTTTTTGCGACTTCAAGTACAGGAAGTTTTCAAACCAGGATCTAAATGTGGAGAACCATCTGCTACGCACAATAACAAACTGTCACAAATCATGAGTCGGGGTCTTCTGAATTCTCACACAGGTCTTGGCTCCCTATGACCGTGTCAACCTTCTACCTGAGACGACAGGGGATGAAGAAGCACGACAGCCTGCAGGTTCCACGTGAACGTTCACACTGACGTTGAAACAAAAGCAAACACGAACATGTCTTGTAGTTAAAACACTGGCCATGAAATTGCTCTAGAGGAGGTTTCTTTCTCCCCTTTCCTTGCCAAAGGAAACACAAAAGTTTCCAAAAAAAAAAAAAAAAAAAACCCTCGGGTGAAGCACCTCTGGCGATGATCAGCATACAGCAAGAGACAGAGAGGGAGTGTTTCTTTCTCGACAGCTTCGGGCTGACTTGGATGATTTCAAACACACCCTCTTCTGCAAAAGGCACTCACATATTGTCTGTTTATAAATCATACAGTGGGATTCCTTACATGGGAGTTTTTCCTACAAATATAAAAGAGATAAGCTGAGGACAGGATATAACAAAGAAAAGAGTATAAGAAATACACATCTTGGATAAATGTGCGCTTTTTTTTTTTTAAAGGACATTTAATATAACAGTTTAAAAAAATTTCATTGAAAAGTTAGGAATTCCAGTAAAATTATCATTAAGAAGCAAGGTACTAGAGGATGAGAGGTGGAAGGTGGCTAGCTTTTCAAATGGCCAAAGGTTTAAAGGATAGGGTCTGCTCTTGAACTAGAAAGACCATTCATTCACACACCAGGGAATGTGTGAGAGGAGGGAGGTAGTGGCAGAGAAATAGGTGAGGTGGGGAGGGAGGCGGCGTCCTTCAGGATGTGGGCGTAGGAAGGAACGCGCCAGAATCTCTGGTGGGAAAGATGGGCTGTGTCCCCCTTGCCCCTGCGGTTGGGAGAGACCCTGCCCAAGCCAAAGGCTGCCCTCACCGGGACACGACCGAGCTAATGGAATTGTAAGATGTGCCGCTGTTGCAGCTTGAGGCGTAGGCCTCCTGGCCGTTGCCGTCGAGGTTGATTTTGAACACAGAGGACGCCTTCAGCAGGAAGTCCGCTGCGTCCCGACGCCCCAGCTCCCGCAGTTTGGACATGAGAATGCCGACAGTGCTCTCGGGGTAGGAAGTCCATTCTCGGAGCAGGGCGTGGACTGGGCTCGGGAGGAACTCCCTGGGAGACCCGTTATTGGTGTTGTACTTGGCCACAAGGTCGGGGAGGCCCAAGTTCATGGCAAGGAGGCACCAGTCCTTCCCCATGGGGTCGGGCGGGTCCAGCAGGCGACTGAGTTTCCTCCGGGTCAGGAGGTTCAGATCTGACGCGTGGATGTCCATGCCCAGGCTGGCCTGCGAGTAGACATCGTGACAGCCAAAGCACATGATACTGCTGAAGCTCTCCTTGTACCCGCCCATGGTGTTGGTCAGTGAGGTCTCCTTGAGGGTCTGCGCCCGGAAGAAGTCCCGGGGCTGGTAGATCATGACGGGCTCGTGGTGCTCTCGTAGCTGCTGGGGGCTCAGGTAGTGCTTCACCGTCAGCAGCCCGGGCAGCGTGGTGGTCATGACGTTCTCGATGGTGCTGCACACCGAGTCCAGCAGGAAGCAGCACTTGATCTTCTCCGTCTCCAGTCCACGCACCTGGACCTCTATGCCCTGGCCGTGGTTGACCAGCAGCACCAGCAGCTCGGCCCCGCGGTTGGCGATCTTGCAGCCGTTCACCCACAGGCGAATGTCCGCGTCTCCCCCGGCGCTCTGCTGGTGGATCCACCGGCACAGGTTCACCTGCACTTTGTGGAAGATGCCGCAGGGGAAGGGGGTGAGGTGCTCCACCGGGACGATGCGCACGCCGCCGTAGACCCGCACCTCCTCCTCCTCGTCCGTCCAGGAGCGGTGCAGGTTGTCAGTCTTGATCAGGGCGGGGATGTCCACCATGGTCCCACTGCTCAGGTCCCGCGCGCAGATGTCCATGGCGTCCAGGATCTGCAGCAGCTCCTCCACGTCGCTGTCGGGCACCAGGCGCTGGACGTCCTCCATGGTGTAGCGGCCGCGGTAATGGTGCAGGGCCCGTGGAGTCTCCACAGAGAGCAGCTTCCCCAGAACGTTGGTGCACAGCCAGCGGGGATCCAGGAGCAGCACGTCCTGGACGGTTTCGCTCTGCATGATGTTGATCTGTCCGAGGGGACAAGGGGACGTCACGCATTAGGAACATAAAGCGCCAGATAACCCAGCTGCTCAAACCACTGACCGGCCTGAGCAGGGATGAAATCTGTGCAGATGCTATAAACAACGACCCAGGACATTCATATGGAGGGGTCTCAAAATCAATACTGAGCCAAGAAATACCAGCTTGGCAGTGTCATAAGGGAGATTCTGAAAAGACTACCTTTGACTCTAATTATAAAAGGCCAGTGCAATAAGAGAGGGATAGATAGAAGCCAAATGCAATAGGTGATTTTTGACTGGATTCTGAATCCCAAAATAAATGCACAAATGGATAAAATTAGCTGTAAAAAAATACTGGGACAAGTGGTAAATACTTGAAAGAGGACTATAAATTCAACCATAGTATTATATCAACGTTGTGTTTCCAGGATATGATAATCAATTATATTATGGTTATGTGGGAGAATGTCCTCCTTAGCAGATGTGAGCTAAATTATTTAGAGGTGAAAGGTCATGATGTTTGCAAAGCAAATAAATAAACAGAAGAGAGACAAACTAAATTTAGCAAAGCATAAACAGCTAGTTAAATTAGGTTTGGAGGATATGAGGATACATCCTACTATTCTTGCAACTTTTCTGAAGGCTTGAAATTTTTCAAAAAAGATTCAGAATGTTATATTAGACTGTTCTGGAAAGATATGCTACCACAGTGGTTGGCCCTGGAGGGGAAAGGGAGGAATGAGACGAGAGGTGACGGCCAAAGGGGACTTTAGCTTTTCCTCTCATATTCATTTCTTTAAAAAGCAGAAGTTAGAAAAAACAATGATGCACATACACACAAACAGAAGCAACTTTCTCCTTTTTGGCACTTACCCCTCCTTCCCTGCCTCTCTGTCCTGGGTTAGGTCTACAAAGATCAGTGATCTCACATGGAGGCTGAGACCTGTTTGCACTGGGAGTACTTTTCTCCCCATGAAAAGTGAAAGAGAGTGTTAGTTACTCAGTCATGTCCAACTCTTTGCGACCCTATAGACTATATCCTCTGTTCTTGTAATTCTCCAGGCAAGAATACTGGAGTGGGTAGCCATTCCCTTCTCCAGGGGGTCTTCCTGACCCAGGGATCAAACCTAGGTCTCCTGGGTTATAGGCAGATTCTTTACCATCTGAGCCACCAGAGAAGCCCCACTTTTCTCCCCGTAGTCTTAAGTTTTTGAGATGCCTTCTATTCAAACTTGAGACATTTCTGGAATGCAGAACAGTGTCTTTTAGTTTTTAATAAGGCATTTGGTAGAATGGACTTCCCCGATTCCTCAGTTGGTAAAGAATCCGCCTGCAATACAGGAGGCTCTGGTTCAATTCCTGGTTCGGGAAGATCCACTGGATACCCACTGGATACCCACTTCAGTATTCTGACCTAGAGAATTCCGTGGACTATCCATGGGGTTGCAAAAAGTTGGACACAACTGAGCAACTTTCACTTTCACTTTGGTAGAATACTGTCTGCAATTTAGTCCTAGACATAACTATCTCCTCAGGGTCATAGAAGACAGACAGATACACTGTGCCTTATTGGAGGCGACTAAGATCCTTAGATTATTTTCTAGAGAGCAGAACAGTACTGGAGAGGGGCTGGCAGCCAGAGTAGGGCATCCTGATTCAGATTTCCCTTCTTTTCTTTTTACCTTCACTTACTTATTAAAGTCTCAAGAGCAAGGAGAGATGAACTGCTGAAGTGACTAGTTAGAAAGTTGCTGGTCAAATGCCAGAAGGCAAGGGAATACATTATTTAAAAGAGTGGGCTTATTATTATGGTTAAAATATATATGTTTATATCTAGCACTATAAGGTAAGCTTTGGTCCTTCATTTTTCCCATCCTTGGAGGCAATCATTTAAAGTACCGCTGGAGGGGCTAGTGGATTTAGCCTATAGTTTCATTGGGTTTCAAAGACCTACACAATCACTGCTTGGGGCTCTAGAATTTTAGGATCACTGGCTTCTTGATTTAATTAGAATTTCAAGCCTATATGATCCATGGCCAAGGGCCTAACGTGGCCCCTGAGAATGGGGAGGCAAACTTCTTGTTTGTAAAATTCTCTGAACTGCTTCTGGGTTTTCATGTTCAGAGCTACTCTTGTTCCAGACTAGCTTATACTGTTTCCTGATTTCACAAGATGGAAGCATGTGAAGGCTATGCCCCCTTTAGAGGGACAGGCAGCATATGAAGCAATTAGAAGAGACTTCCCAAACTACATCCCAGTGCTGAATGTAACACAACCAGAAACAGAGATTTCTATTTCTTGATCATTTCTGGGGACCACTGCTTGCCACATCTTAGTGTCTCCAGATGTCATCTCCCTGAGGATACATCACTGCCATTTCTTGACTGTCTGTGAGCCCACTAGGTCTATGTGTAGCTGACACGCCTCATGGAGAGCAGTCATCCGAGCTGCAAGAATCACAGCTAAGCACCAGCTGCTATGGGGAGAGGGAGGAGAGGCCCAGTCACCCAGTGTAGCGGGAATTCTACCCTCAAACTAAGAGAAGCCAGAAAACCAACCAACCAAAGCAAAGCAAACAAAAACAAAAACAACAAATAAACAGTACTTTTAAGGTGAACAGGAGAGAAGAGGATCACAGTTCAGGAAATCACTCAAGCCTTCCTGTGAGGCATCATGGGCAGTGTGCAGTTGCCACTCTGCCCCTCCAGCTCATCCCACCTTCAGATGCTGGAAATGCATCCTGGGGGGCTCCTTCCAGATCCCTGCTAGGCTGGAGCTCTCACCTCGCCAGCACTGTGGAGCTGCTGGGCGATGCGTCGGAGGTCTGCCTCACTGGCCAGGGGGTTCAACTGGTCCTGTACGTCGTACACGAACTGCTGCAGTGACATCAGCTGGTTGGGGCCATTGAGCTTCCTCCAGGAGGGCAAAGTGGAGATGATCTTTTCACATAGGTGAGTCATTGGAGGGCAGACCTAGAACATGCAGGATGGGCAGGTCAATGTACTGCTGTGGGGACTCAGAGGGAGCTGGGATTAAAAATGACGCTGCTCACATCTGCACTGCTGCATGGAATTATTTGGGTGCACTCATGCTTTTTTTGGCTAAGTACCAGGGCAGTTCTTTTTTTTTTAAATTTGAACAACACTAATAGCTTTATTTAACAAACATTGAATGACTACCATGTGCAAAGCACTGTGTTAGGTGCCTGGGGCAGTTCTTTTTTCAGACTTGCCTTTAAGCAGAATCTATTTCACAAATTTACAAGTTTACAGAGGCTTTCACTTCTGCTCATGTTAGGCAGATGGTGAGGCTTTGCAATAATAGTTCTGGAACTGTGGACTCCGTGACCTAAGGTGCATCAACCTCTGATGTCCCCCCACCCCCTTGGAGTGAGGGTTTCAGCCAGGGGATGACCACTTTATGAACAGAGACAGGAAAAGAGAGTTAAGTATCATTATATCAACATTAGATGGGTTTTTACCAGTAAATTAGGTATCGTTGAGGATTACTGTTGAGATGTACATGCGTGCTAAGTCACTTCAGTCGTGTCCAACTCTGTGTGACCCTATGAACTGCAGCCTGTCAGGCTCCTCTGTCCATGGGATTCTCCAGGCAAGAATACTGGAGTGGGTTTTGTGCCCACCTCCAGGGGATCTTCCCAACCCAGGGATCGAACCTGTGTCTCTTATATCGCCTACACTGGCAGGTGGGTCCTTCCCATTAGAGCCAATTTGATTAATTCTTGGTAATTGGCTTGTAATGAGCTTTTCATCTCTTAACTTGGTTAAATAAATCAGTCTATGTTACAGACTCATATAATCAACACATCTTCCCAATTAAACCTCCCACAAGCCAAACAGTGCACTGCATCATTTGGGGCAGTCCCTTTTCCAATCGCATTTTTATGCCCCCTAAATTCAACAACGTTCTAAAGCAGTGGGCTAAAAGCAGTGGGTTTGGTGAGTTGCATCTGTCTGATTTCAGGAGATATGGGGTGCAGGGATGTGGAGCAGATATATCACCTCAAAACTCTGCAGGGAGCACAGGCCCTTGTCCCACCTGGTGGGCAGGCGCTGAGCCCTCCCCAGACCACTGTTCCTGATCGCCACCCACTGGGTTCTGTGACCAGGTTCTCTGAGGCCCTCCAGGCTTACTCCCTACCCACTGAGTGCTGTAGGGTGGCCCCTTTCAGAAAGTTGGGGTCAGGCTTCATGAGAGGAGAGAGTTCCTGAAAATCCCTAAAGCACATCTGGAACTGGAGCCTGGTGTTGTAAACAGGTCACTTCCATCAGCTCAACAGTAACTTATAACTGAAGCTGGCCTCTACCAGGCAGCGGGATAAGAGCCATATCCTTGTTACACTGGAGCTTAGACAAAGAAGCAGTCCCTGGAGCATTGTTTATTTTCTTTTTTAGCATTTTCCATTGGAACATTTGCTCATTTCAGATAGCTTTTTGAATATTATGGATAGTAATCTTTCATATACCAGAAGCATTGAGAATATTTTTTTCCCCAGTCCATGTCACCTTTTAACTTCGTTTATGGAATTTATTTGCCAGAAAAAACTTTTTAAACTTTTATATTGTCCAATGTATTTGAACAAAATATTGGTGTATTTTCTTTGAAAACTTCTGAGGTTCTCTGTCTTGGTTTAAAAGTTTTCTTGAACACTCTCAAGGTATTTTAAAAATAAATTCTCTTGCATTTCCATTCAAGATACTGCTTTTTACATTTAAACGCTTTAATCTGCCTACAGTTTATTTTGGGGCTGCGTAGTGAGTAGGAGTTCAACCTTATTTCCTTCCAGGCAAATAGCCAGTTGTGCCAGGTCATTTATTAAATTTCCCCGTTAAATTTAAATAACATCTCTGTTTTCTATTAAATTTCTGCAGATGTTCTGAACTATTTCTACCCTCACTAATCTATTCCATTTATTTACTGATTGTACAGCCTTTATGTTCACTTATTCTTCTACTGAAATGTTAAGACAAAAACCCCATGTCCTCAATCCCATTCAGATCCTAATGAGAACTATACAAAGTTTATATAACTTGGGAAAATGAAACACTTCCTAAGATTGCCATCTAAGAACACCATCTCATTCCATTTGGTCATCTATTATTTCTTCAGTGAATTTTGTTGGTGACTGTTTTTCCACTTTTCTGCATTTCCCAAATATTTCACAATATGTTTACTCACTTTTGAATTGCTTTTGTAATTTTTAGGAAGCAATTTTACTCTTAAACAAACCACTAAAACTCAGAATTTCATACATCCTAAGGTAGTCTGTCTTGCCCATAACAACTCTTCATCTCGAGGCCATCTCCTCATTTCTCTACTCTTGCTCACTCTAGAACAGGATAAAAACGTGGCCATGTAGACACCTTGTACTGGGTCCCGTGAAAACCAAACCAAACCACGAGAACCATACAAAGAGGCACAAAGAGGTCCAACTCCCTGGTCACTGGATGGTCTGGCTGAAGGTTGGGTCCAGCCCCCTGG
>NW_024070185.1:79121610-79365169 GCF_014754425.2 Oryx dammah | reverse complement strand
GTCTGGCTGAAGGTTGGGTCCAGCCCTCTCCAGGTATACTCACCGAAACAATCTGGCTCCGTGTTTCTTGCAGGTGATTTCGAAGTACCTTCATGTCCTTAGACCCAGAAGCCCCGGCATCCAGAACAAAGAGCTTATTTGAAATGTGAAGATCGTTCCCAAACCTAAGGGAAGAGCAGTGGCCTCCTGAGAGTGACGCAGTCTCCCCAGCTGTTTCCACAGAGGGCCAGGCTCCTGCCAGGTCCAAAGAGCTGGTGGGGGGCAAGGAAGGGCTGGTGGCCTTGTGGAGACACACCCCCACCTGCTGTTGGCTGGACTTTGTAATGTCACTCTGGTGTGGAGGCCTGGGGACACCACCTGCTCCAGGTGCAGACAGGTGCCCCAGGTTCCACAAAACTAGGCAACACAGCTTCCCTCGACACAGGAAAGGGGAGGCCTAATGAACGCATTTGACCAGGCAGGAGAAGCGATGTTGTGGAAGCTGATGGAGTGAGAACAGACGGATGAGTATGAAAAACACCTTAGATCTAAAGTATTAGTAGATCACCGAAAACTGTAACAAAATTGTTAATTGGCTACACTCCAATACAAAATAAAAAGTTCAAAAAAAAGTATTAGAAGCCCTATTCTTCATATCAGGGAGATAATAGCTAAGTGTGAGTTGATAAACCAAGAATTTAGCTGTAGGTTCAAAAATTTTGGCGGGGATAGACACTAAGTAAAAGTAAATACTTTTACACTGGGATTCTAAGCACATCCATATTCCTAAGTGAAAGAAAAGTTTTCCAAGAATACTTGACATAAAATGCACTCTGATATTTTCTATCATGTTTCTCTTACCTACATTCTACTGCAGGCCTCTGAAATGAAGATTATGATCCACTAGCAGGTTGCAATTTATATTCTAAGAAATACTGACTGATGTCCTCATACACAAAAAAGATACATATGTGAGGTGACTGATACGTTAATTAATGAGATGGAGAGAATCCTTTCACATTGTGTATATATATATTGAATCACCACTTTGTATAGTTTAAATAGCTTACAATTTCACTTGTCAATTATACCTCAGTAAAGCTGAAAAAAAATGCATAATATAGCTAAAGAGAGTTACCTCTGGGCAGTGGTACTCCAAGGCTGCTGATTTTTATCCTGTGCCTTTTACTTCTGTTTAATTTGTTATTAGGTGTATCGGTGGCTTTGGTAACAGTGAAACATACAATAAAAATTTCAGCCAAGCCAAAGAGACCTTTCAGTTCTTTCATTCCTCTCTCTGGGTCACCTGATTTCGGCTGCATTACAAGATACAGCAGCCACCTTACCTGTTCCTGATCTCTTTCAGCAACGAGGTGTCTTTGTCATATCCAAACTCGCCTCCAGCTGAACGAGGAAGGTTCACGATGTCAGCATGGGTGGCCACCAGGACAACTCGGAGTGGGTTCTTCAGCTTGCCGCCAAAGGCTGAGGGCAGAAAGCGAGCCATTTCACACCTGCCCAGGTGTGGAGAGTAAACCTCCACCCTGCCCAGGTGAGGTGGGGTGCTCGGCCTCAGGTCTGGGCTGCCTCGCTAGGTGGACGAGACTGGTACATTTTCCTTGCAGACTTGCAAACCTATGCCTGCTGATCGGAGGGACCTACAAGGTCACTAGAAGGGCTAGGCCTGGCCAGCGATGGAATGAGCCTATTTCCTGGGCCTCAAGGAAGGCTGCTCAGAAGTGGACCAGAAGCGACCACAGAACATGACGCAGCTTCTCAGATCTTCCTCCAAGTAGGCCTTGTTTGGATGGTGAGGGGAGATCTAACCTCTGGCTGGGAGATGCCCTTTCCAAGACCAGAGCCAGCTGCTGAATGCAGCACAGCACAGAAGGCTCAGAAGGGAAACTCCTGCAGTTCACATCAGCAGAGAGCCTCTCGCTCATGGCAGTGTTTGAAATGAAAACATGAGAAAGGAGGGGGCAAAAGTGGAGGTACCCTGAAGGGAATTAGCCCAGTTTACTTTGCTGTTATATGCTTTTCAAGAAAAGAATTGACTGCTGAGTTTTACATTTCACCAGGGAAGGCTGCCTCTTTTTTTTGTATGAAAAGAACAAGTCTGTCCTGCTGTCTTTTCCTCTAGGAATAAGGCTAAGATACTACATTCAGTTAACATGGTTTCCTTCCTTTTACGTGCCCATTAGCTAAAGGCACAGCAGCTGTCAGATGAGGTGTCCCACTTTGAACCTAACAGAAATGACCACAGCTCGGAAATACAGAGAGAAAGTGAGAAATGACTCTTAAGGAACTGTTCAGAACTGAGTCTTTGTGGCAGAAATATGCAGAACAAAATCAACAGCTGAGCCTTAGGAAGCTTCCCGAGTGGAAATCTCCTGATAGGAAGGAGGAATAAGGGTGGCTTGCTGGCCACAAGCTGCTAGATCTGGGTGTGAGTGGGAAGCAAGATGAGGAGGAAGGGCCGTCCGCCCATTGGCGTCGCAGCTCACCTATCGGTTCTTCCACTGGGACAAGAGACTTCAGGAAACTAAGCCAGAAAATCACTTGGTTCAGCTGAATCTCATAGGGCTCTTCTAGACTGAAAACGATGACATGGATGGACGTGGAATCGTTTGCAGCAAAATAGTCATAACAGCAGAAGTAGACAGGATTTCCAGAGAACTCCCACACACTGAAGTCACCAATGCCTACAGAGAAAAAGGAAAAGAAAGATTACGATCGTGAAACGCCACCAAATTTCAATTACAATCTTTCTCAGCACTTTAGGGTTTATGAAGAGGGACATCCACGGCATTCATCTGTTTATTTATGCATCTACTTAAGTACAGATCTACATATGGAATATTTACATATCCCTATATTTTCTCTCTATGTCTGTTTCTATACCCACGCCTTGTATCTATACATCTACAGGTGGCTTAGGTGGTAAAGAATCTGCTTGCCATGCAGGAGAACTTGGTTCAATCCCTGGGTCAGCAAGATCTCCTGGAGAAGGAAACGGCAGCCTACTCTAGTATTCCTGCCTGGAGAATCCCATGGACACAGGAGCCTGGTGGGCTACAGTCCACTGGGTCACAAAGAAGTGGACACGCCTGAGTGACTAACACTACTACTACAATAAACCCACTTGTATCTGTAATCTGCTTTTCCATTTTCCTTAACACTTTCATCATCATATCTGTATCATTCTTATATGTGTATCTCCATCACATCTGCTTGTAACACCCCAGAGTGGTACAAACACACACACACACCCTACACATGTGCGTATGTGCATGCCTGTGAGCATACATGGAAAGGTGTATGTGCACAAATACTCTGTTTTCTACCCCCCCAACACTGGAGCGTTAATTTTGGTTAAATAGTGACTAAATTCACCTTTATGGCTAAGGGAGCAACCTGTTTTGGATGGCCACTGTACACAGCTGTAAGATGCGATAACTGATGAGCGGCTTGGCACATGAAGACTGTAAGAGGAACTGCGAGGAGATGGGGTCTGAGAGGCCAACCACACTGGGGAGGCAGTGGAAGGGTCAGGCTAGGGAGGAAGTGTGTGTGTGTATGTGTGTGTGTGTGTGGTAGGGGTGCAGTGTGGTGTGTGGCTGGTTTTCCTGTAAATGTCATGGGCGAGATTCTGACCTGGAGTTTCTAGGGCACCCAGAACCTCCTCATGATCGTCCAGACACTTGGACACCACCAGATCCCACAAAGTCAGTGCCACCCACCCAATGGCCTCTGGGGAGTCAGGCAGGACCACTTAAGTTATAGGATTTCAGGCTCCTTTTCCCTAATTTTTCCCCTTGGTGTTTACACTGTGCCAGAAATTCTGCAGTCGAGACATTCTGGAAGATCCACAGGGTTTTTCTAGAGCTCAGCACTCCTGGGGAGCATGACCCTCTAAGTCTGGCAGCTAAGACCTCAGTGGGAATAGTATTGGGAACACAGAAATAGGCCTTTTGAGCCTGCGGAGTGCTGGGAGCTAGACACGGGAAGGGGGTAAGACCAGGGGAGGAGGATGGCTGAGGGTGTGGGTGATGGGTACTGAGCACACACGTCTCTCCCTACGCGGTGGGGCCAGCTGTGCTCCCTGAAACTCAGACAACACTCAACTTTTAAGGCAGCAAAATGCATATGAACTTTATTTCCTTAGGGTCCCTGGCCCAGAAGCAGCATCGCCAGGAAACTCCCCAGATGGGCTGACTCAGGCTTAGGGGCCGGGCCGTCTGTGTTTCCAGTGGCTCCAGGGGATGTGTGTATATGCGGGAGTTTAAGAACCGTTGCTTTAGGTAAACACCCTGAGTATACTATTTTCCCCTGGGTTTAGTATATAAAAGGGCTTTCATGAAGATGCCCCCAATTTCTTCTGAGTTCCTCTCCCTAGGACCTTTAATAGACACTAGCTCATAAAATCCTCACAGTTAAGGGAACTCAGCCTCAGAGAAACTGCTCTATCCCTGCTGTGAATGGACTGCGCTTCAGCAAGGTTTGTGTTCCTGCTGGGGGCTCTGGGAGCTCTGGGGAGAGCCAGCACTTGGGTTTCAAATTGGGTATATCAACTGCTAATGGGTCTGTATTTTATGAGGTTAAAAAATGCACTAATTTATTCAACAGACCTAAAAGACTGTTGAGTAAAGTCTTTTTAAAAAATTTACTCAAAGTCTTTGAATTTGAGTCTTTAAATTTATTCCAAAGAGTAAACATACTCTTTACTCAAAAGACTCTTTACTTTTACCCAAAAGACTCTTCACTTTTACTCAAAAGACTCTTGAGAATCTCTTGGACTGCAAGGAGATCAAACCAGTCAATCCTAAAGGAAACCAATCCTGAATATTCACTGGATGCTGAAGCTGAAGCTCCAATACTTCGGCCACTTGATGCAAATAGCCGACTCATTGGAAAAGACCCTCATGCTGGGAAGTACCGAGGGCAGGAGGAGAAGGGGGCTCAGAGGATAAGACAGTTGGATGGCATCACAGACTCAATGGACATGAGTTTAAGCCAAGCTCTGGGAGAAAGTGAAGGACAGGGAAGCCTGGCATGCTGTAGTCCATGGGCTGGGCTGGCAAACAGTTGGACATGGCTGAGCGACTGAACAACAACTCAACAGTCATTTGTTAAGCATTTGGGTTTAGTTTTACTTTGGGGATATTAACCAGCTGTGCCTCAGCCCTGGGTCACTCCTACGCTGGCCCTTTCTCCACACTTCACGCAGCTGTGGCAGATGCTCGCCAGGACAGGTTCCCTGCTGGAAACTCTTTCCGTTTGGGGAAGGGTGAGCCGTACCGTTCAAATAGGCATTCTGGATGTCGATTGCCTTCGTGGACTGGTCATCGGTGGCGTAGTGCGGGTGGTGGGACGGGGCCCCGAACACCTCCAGCACCCCCTTGGTGAGGCCCGGCTCGAACATCATGCTGCGGCTCCTGACGCTCACGTTCTCACAGCCCGGGTACAGGTTGTTGATGCTCACGGACACTGTGGGCCAGAGAACAGGCATGTTAGATCCTGCCCACCCTGACCCTCCCAGCCTCTGCCCTCTGTCTCCCCCTCCCTTCAGGCCAGGGTGTGGGTGTCCCTCGCATATGCTGGGCAGCAATGTTTCCCAGGGACATTGTGCTGGTTCTGTTCGCTCCACCTCTTGTATCCTTTCCTGTGCTGCTCTGTGCATTGAGCGGCCGACCCGACGGACTGCCTCTCCCAGGCTTGCTTGCCATTTGCCTCCAGTTAGGGTCTGCTGATGGGAGGCACTGGAGAAAAAGGTTGATGCCCATTTCCCCTTGCACCACCTGCTGCTTTTCTGATGCCAGTTGTGTCTCTGACTCTAGACTTTCCTGAGCAGCCTCTCCCCTGGAGCTCCAGCTTTCCCAGGATTGTGACTTCTTCCTCTTGCCTTTTCCGCCCCAGGGGTGGTAACTAACCTAGCTTCTGGGTGCTTCACCCTCTCTTTTATGTTCCTGTGAATTGTGTCTGTGACTTGGACCTTTCATTAAATCCCCGCCAGGAGCCTGACTGATGATACAGGTGAGATGAGTATCACTCCGGCACATGAGAATTTAGATAGAATGAAAAATGATCTTAGATGGTAGCAGGCCATAGCGTTAATTAATGCTGAATCACACAGTGAGAAAGCTATTCCTTTAAAAGATCCCCCTGAAAGCTTTTAAATTGCTTTAGCGGCAAGTCTCAGTTTGTGGCATTAAGTCTTTAGCATGTCTTCAATCCTTGCTAATCTCCCCTTTTAATAAGGAGGGATTGGGTAACAGTATATGAGCTTCCCTGGTGGCTCAGATGGTAAAGAAACTGCCTGCAATGCAGGAGACCTGGGTTTGATCTCTGGGTTGGGAAGATCCTCTGGAGAAGGGAATGGCTACCCACTTCAGTATTTTGGTCTGGAGAATTCCATAGACAGAGTAGCTTGACAGACTACAGTCCATGGGGTTGCAGAGAGCCGACATGACTGGGAGACTTTCACTTTCAATAGTATATAGCTAGATTTTCATCACATCACTGTTCACTGTATCTTTTTATTTACTGGTAGCAGTGGTATTGGTTTTCTATTCATGGAAAGGACATTAAGGATTTCATTTTCAAATCTATACATTTTAGTAAATAAAAAGAACCAGTTTTAAAGATGTTATCATGAATAATAATGGTAGAACTTTGTGAGAGATCAGTTGAATAACACAGTTTGGGTCCCCTGGGCCATGGGCAGAGCCCTGTGTGTCCTCAGTTCTGACTGCTTGTTGGCTTGCTTGTCTGTCCAACAGACCTCCAACAGTATGGTGAAGGCTAGGATTGGGTGGGCACATCTGAGGGCTCTGAGAGTGCAGCTGGGAGGGGCTCAGTGAACTAAATCATACTATACAGTTAGTGCCTTTGGTTCAGAATTAATAGTGACAGACACTGCAAGGTCATTACACCTGGGTCACCTGACTTTTAAAACTGGTGATCCAAACACAAAGATAACCCTTGTTGAAAGACCAAACATTTCAGATGGAGGACATAGACAATCGGAATTTTCAAGAGGGTCGGGGGGAGGAGGATAAAATTGGAGCTCAAAGGCTGGGTCAGGTACAAGGGAGGAAGAAGGTGCAATAAGATGGGAAGAATTATTCATTTATATGTTCTCCGCCCCACAATCTTCCCCCAGCCCTGGTATAAAAGGAGGAAACTTGGCAAACAGAAAGGTAAACACCAACACTCTAGGCCAACAAGATAGGCATTTTAGTGTATTTCTTTAGAGATTGTTAGTTCAAGTCTGAGAAAACCCATGTGACTTCCATAAAAATGGGTGTGTCCATTTTCCTGTGCTCTAAAACCTGTGTCTGGGATGGCCACTGTCAGGAATAAGTTTTGTCTTAGTAGCACTGTGGGCTTGCTGAGGGAGAGCAGACCAGATTCAGTAAATGACAGGCATTCCGGCACCTCACTGACAGTTTTTGTTGGGAGGATGAAAATCAGGACATTGTTGTATACGGTATTATTAAAGAACAACTTTACAGGGAAGCAATAAAATCACGAGGGAAAATCGCTTCTCGGCTAAGATCAAGTGTAAATGACGAGGAAACCATTTTTGCTAACCACTGACCTCTAGTGGTAAAAAGTGGAAGGCCCCGATGGAGAAGCCACTTTTGCACCCAGGTCAGAAAAGACTTCACGCAGACACTGCTCTCTGGTAAGCAGGCAACAGCTTCCTGCAGTGCTCTTTCTGGACATTTACTCCTCTGGTGGCACCAGGGGTTTCCTTCCTACCGCAGAATCACTGTTCAACAGCTGTGGCACAAAGGGAGTGTGTGCGGCAGCCACGTGCCGTGAGTGGCTGCACCAAGTCGCCCACGCCATGCTATCCTGTCTCCTGGCTGACGGCTCAGCCTCTAGCTCCAGCACAATGCAAAAGGCAAGTTTCTAAAAGCCCACAACCTTCCTGCCGCCTGAGTGACGTAAATGTGCTCATGCAGGCATCTGTCCCAGTGAAAGGAGGAAGGCCTGACCATTCTAGCAGAAGTCAGGGGTGTTGAGAGCTGGGGTGCAGCTGAGCCTGGCTGCAACGGACCTCCTTCACTGAAGACCATGGTCCAGAACAGCCTTTCCTTATGCTTTACAAAGAAACGCTGCCCCGTCCCTTCTCCTGTATGCAAGGCCCCCAGAGCCTGCCGCCCTCCCCCAGCTGGTTCCCCCCAAGGTGGCCCTCCTGGTGCTTCATATCTGTGCTATGCTCTGTTTTCCTGAGGACCCCCTTCTGTTTTGTGAGGGTCAGAAAGTGACTGTTAGGCTGCCTGGTCTGGGGCTGCAGGGGTCCAGGCTTCATGTTCTGCTGCCTTCTGCCTGCACTCTGCAGCCAGGGGCCTGCTGGCTCTGCAATGGGCAGGGCAGGAGAAGGGCCTGACACAGAGCCTCCTGCAGAAAACACAGCCTCCCAGCTCTTATCAGCCTCAGCAGGACTAGAATTAGCTGCGAGTGACTCGGCCTCAGCAGGACTAGAGTTAGCTGCGAGTGAATCTTGTTACCTCCAGGAACTGTCCATATAGACACTTCAGCCACCCTCAGAGCAGACCAACCGCCTCGGCACGAAGCCGGGTGGGCCTCTTCCATCCTTGCCCAGGCCCTCTGGGAGGCTGCCTGGCCTTGGTCAGACAGATTCGGGATGAACTAGGAGTGACCCTAGCCCAAGGGTCACACACACCAATGCGCTGCTGAAATGTCATTTCTGTCACAGGGAGAAATTTCAGACACAGATGTGGGGAGTCTGCTCCTGAGCTCTCCCTCCTGGAGTTAGGGGGCTGGGTGGGGGCAGGGCAAAATGCAGAGCCTGGGCCCCTCGATATGGTGCTATGCCTCTCACCCCAGCCACTAACTGGCTCCAGGTAGAAACGTGAATCCAGCGTGGCCAGAGCTCCCAATTTTATTTTTTACAAGAAACCAAATAAACATCCAACTTTTTAGGTGAAGTGTCTTGATATGCAAACGCTGAAAGTTAATTCAACTTTTCTCCTTCCCCTTCCTCATACTACACAAAATCCTGCAGCTTACCAGGCTTCTGACCTCTGACCTTACATTCCTGCACCCCAAGTTACTTTTCTCTGTGCTGACTGAAGTCAGGGACACTCATTTGGTCCAGAGCACCCGGCATCCTTGAGAGAATCTTGTGTCACTCAGCCCCATGACTCACGTCTCTCTAAGCCCTGGCTGGAAGATGCAGTGAGATTTGCCGATAATCTAGCCATCCTGAGGGACTTTCCTGGTGGCTCAGATGGTAAAGAATCTGCCTGCAATGCAGAAGACCCGGTTTGATCCCTGGGTGGGGAAGATCCCCTGGAGAAGGAAATGGCAACCCACTCTAGTATTCTTGCCTGGAGAATTCCATGGACAGAGGAGCTTGGAAGGCTACAGTCCATGGGGTTGCAAAGAGCTCGATATGACTGAGCGACAACTCTTTCTTTCACTTTAGCCATCCTGAGCTGTGTTTTATCAAGAGTCTACTTCTAGATTCTTCCGGACATGGGAACTGATCAGAGGAAGAAGAATGGAGATCCGACTTCTGAGAAGTGAGGGTAGAACTTTTCTCCCTCTTGGAGAGCCTGTATGTCCCCTGAAGTGTGCCCATGAGCTGCAGCATAAGTGAAGTGAGAAAGTTATTCAGTCATGTTCAACTCTTTTCGGCCTCACGGACTGTAAAGTCCATGGTATTCACCAGGCCAGAATACTGGAGTAGGTAGCCGTTCCCTTCTCCAGGGGATCTTCCCAACCCAAGAATCGAACCCAGGTCTCCTGCATTGCAGGTAGATTCTTTACCAGCTGAGCCACAAGGGATGCCTCCTGCAGCATAAATTCATATCTAATATGGCTAATGAAAATTCCAGATCATGGATCTGTATAGATCCCACCTTTGTCTCTGCTCTTTGTCTGTTTCTCTCTGCCTCCCTCCCGCTGCACCTCCCAGCCTCAAGTCACTGAGACTGGAGTGACCTTACCCACAGCAGGTGAGAATTGGCGACCCCAGGAACTGCTAGAGAAGCTCACTTTGAACCTTAAGCAAAGGCTGGCAGTGTCCACACACAGAGTCTGAACTTAATGGTTAAATCTGGAAAACTACTGGCTTCTGAGAAGGTATAAACCTATCTTACATCCTGAAATTGAGCAAAATTACAGTGGAAAATGGAAAATGTGAGCCCAAATATGCCCCAGGTCAGATGGAGTTATAAGTATTATTAACAAGCCCTGGCTCAGGAGCCAGACACTTCATGAACTGCCAGCTGTGTGACTCTAGGCAGTGTATCTGACCCCTCAAGGCTTCAGTAAAAGGGTGGCAAAAAAGCCAATAAAGCTGTCATGTGGATTAAATGAGGTGTCAAACGTACCCCATTTTGCCCAGTTCCTGGCACACGGTTAGCGCTCAGTATGCATTAGCAGTATTATAATCATTCTAATTATATGTCCATTTTGGCTGTACTTCTTCCCCTGGTTTCAATCCTATTGCTGTGCTCAGAGCAAAAAAGTTGAAAGGGGCATGAAGATCTCAGTCAATGGTCCCTCACCCTACTAACGCTGCCCAGACCTCTTTCCTCGTGGAGAGAGAAATTACATAGAAATAAAACTCTGAAACACCTGTTTTCATTCTAGGTAACAGAAATGACACCTTTGTATTATGTACAGAAAGTGAATCTGAGGCACAGAGCTTCAGAAATGACATTGTTTAGAAAAGTCTCTGAAGGTCTATATTCCTATTTTTGAAAAACAATTCCCTTACTCTAAAAGTGGGGTGGGGGGCCAGGAAAAACAACATCCCAGACTGTTCAGCTTCCTCTTGGTCATCTCAGGTGTTTCTCCCTGGGAGGGACAGGTCACCCTGCAGTTCTGGGTGTGGGCCCACTGATAACTGTGTCTGTGGGAGGCAGGGGTAGAAGGCAACAGCTGCTTTCCAACCAGGGTCCAGGTGAGCAGATGGACCAATTGAAAAACCATTAAGGAGACTTTCAAAACCACCAACCCACTTCCAGATACGCGTGGATGGGCCTCCCCATGCACCCAGATTTGTTGCTCTGTGTTCTGGCATTCCTGGACGTGCGCACAGCATTCCAAGGAGTGTCTGGGGAGAGGACCCATCCTGGGAACTGATATTCCATCTGTGCAACCTTGAATCTGTGTCAGTCCCAGTTCTTCGTGTCTTCAAGGGCAGAGTCCCTGAGCAGAATATGACACGGTTGTGCTCTTTTGCATGTCTGTGACTGTGGACTGTGAGTTCAGTGAGGCCCTTTACTTGCTAGCATGGGGGCAGGGTGTACTTGCTGCCCAAGAGTGAGGTGGACACAGGGCCAAGAGCCAGGGGGTCCACACCTTGAAGCCACCAAGGCGCCAGGAGTCGGTCAGCCTCGGGCCAACTGCTCAAAACAAAGCCACGCTTCCTCCCAGGCTTTGACTTTGGAAGCACCCAGTAGAGAGACAAGGGCTGGTGGGGTGCATGCATACCTGCTGGCTTGGAGGCCAGGGGTGAGGGTGGGAACCGAGTAGAGTTGGTGGAGGAGAGCCGGGGCCGGCGTCTTCGGAAGAAGCTCCTCAGCAGCCCACACTTGAGAGATTCCACCAGAGTGGTCTTCCCAGACCCCGAGTGGCCGAACAGCTTCAGCTTGATTCTTGGCTGCAGGTTCTGTGTGGGTCGCAGTTGCTGGATGAAGAGTCCTCGGTGTGTGTCCTGAATAGAGATGAAACGGGACCCTTAGTCAGGGAGAAGAGCAGGCCCTGAGCAAAACGCACATGCCGATTCCCACGGTTCAAGAACCCTGCTGCTTGGGACTTCCCTGGGGGTCCAATGGTTAGGACTCCGTGCCCAGGTTCGATCCCTAGTTGGAGGAACTAAGATCCTGCAAGCTGTGCAGTGAGGGCAGAAGATAAAAACATAAAACAGCCCCCAAAACAAACAAACAAAAGACCCCCAATGCATCCTTCTGGTCTGTGAATTTTCTTTGCCTTTAAAAAAAATGGAGGTAAAAGTAACCTTATTATAACATTAGTTTCAAATCAATGTAAATGATTTGATGTTTGTATCTATTGTGAAATTATCATGGTAAGTCTAGTTAACATCCATCACTACCCAGAGTAAAAATATTTTTTGGGGATGCAAATATTTTGTGATGTGAATATTAAAGATCTATTCTCATCAACTTTCGAATGTGCTGTAGAGTATTATTAACTCTAGTCAACAGCTGTGCATTATAGCCCCAAAGTTTATTTAATTTCTAACTGGAAGTCTGTACTCCGGGAGGTCTTCAATTTCTACTCACGTGGTAGATACCTCTTGTTCTGTCCCCAGGACATTAAAATTTTTTTTTAATGTAAAACAGACATAACATAGGCTCCCCAGGTAGCACTAGGGGGTAAACAACCTGCTGCCAAGGCAGGAGACGTAAGATGCAGGTCTGAACCCTGGGTAGGGAAGATCCCTTGGAGAAGGGCATGGCAACCCACTCCAGTACTCTTGCCTGGAGAATCCCAGGGGCTACAGTCCACAGGGTCACAAAGAGTCGGACACAACTGATGCGAGACATAACATACAATTCCCCATTTTAACCATTTTAAACCAGACCTTTCAGCGGCTTTTACTACATGTACAACTATCACTGCTATTTGGTCCCAAAGCGCTTTCACCTGCGCCACAAGGAAACTCTGTACCTATTGGTGGTTACTTCCCAGCCTCCCTCTGCCCTGCCACTAGCAACCACCAATGTGCTCTGTCTTAATGGATTTGCCCACTTCCATTGCACTTTGACGCACGATGAACTAGGTAAAACAATTTCCACGCTGGCCAGGGCACCTGCCCCTTCTGTGTGGAAGAGATCTGCTCCTTGATGACATTCTGGAGGTACAAGATGATAAGAAAAAGGGTGTCCCAAGGTACAAAGTTAAATGCTGAGGAAGGGCCTGCAGGACGTGATAACATTTCTGCCGTCACAGGGAGAAGCAGAAGTCTCCCCAGCCCTGGACGATGCACAGATTCATCAACAAACACTCGCGGAGGACCTCCTGTGTGCTAGAACAGGAAGGTCTATACCAGCCCCAGATCCGCAGCTTTGAGGAGAGACAGACACGCGAACAACGTGCCATCAAATATAACATGGGTGCTTTTGAAGAGGTGGTGCTGGCGAGGAGCTCCGTGCACTCGGAGAACCCACCTCAGGGGCCACATCGCTGGTCATGCCACCCTAGCTCCATCCTGGCCCCACGCACCCTCTTGGCTCTCAGTTCCCAGCGGTGTAATAACAGCCTCTGGCTTGCAGCCCGAGGACGAGTCCTTCTCCCCTACCCACGATGACTCCCTGTGCTTTAGCCTGTTAACTCCTTGCACCCGAGGAGACCTATCTTGCTGTGACCTCTCCCAGAAGTTTCCTCACGGGCAGGCTCCAGCCCACACCTGGTTCTCCATCGTGACCCCCTGGACTGGAGGGCAATCATGTGATACTCTTCTCCTCAAAAACACGCCAACCTGAGGGCAGGACGGTATCCCCAGCACCTGGATCACCGAGGATGGCCAAGAAAGCGGTGCTACATAAATAAGGTACTCAGCGTGACCCGGGCAGGAGTGCTTCAGAGCTAAGGGTCTGCCTTTGCCCTTCAGTGAGATCTCAGGCCTGGCTGGGCCCCTGCTTCCAGACCTAAATCCTAGGAGGTGCTGATTTAGAGCTCATTTCCTCCTCCGGAGCCATTGTTACATTTTCCACCACCAACGCAGGATGGGAGCCCTAGGGCAGACTCATGCCCTAGTAACAGGCTCACAACTCTCCCGCGTTCCTTCCTCCGCTTCCTCCTGGTAAACTCTGACCCGTCTTTCTCGACAAGGGGAACACCGCCCAGGGGCTGGCATTTTGAAAATGGATGCTGGCAGTTTTAGTTCCCAGTGCTGGGGGATGCTGCTGGCTGGCGGTGGGTAGGTGGGTGCTGGGCTCTTGACATGTACACACAATGTTCTGAATGGGATGAATTCTCCCGAGTCTGCTTGACTTCTGAGTGTCTGCTGAGCATTTCTATACGAGAAAGACCTTGTTTGTGATCACCTGAACTTAGGACTTAACTGCATTTTAATATGACCCAGAGGGTTCTGAGAGGGTATGGTTTAATACATACTGACTTTCCCAACAGTGCAACAATTGTATATGTTGGGGGAATCATACACACATCCTTTCCTGCTTAATCTTTCAGAAGCTCTGATCCCCACTTCTAAAACGTCAGCCTGTTGCTGCTGTTTTGAGTTGCTGTCCCTCCAACATCCCTGGCATCTGTAGGTGTTGCATTTGGTGATTCTGCGGATGGGCCCAAGCGTCTCTCAAGTTCACAATGTCTCCTCATCGCCTGTGCTCTGCAATTATATACTAAAACACCTTCTATTATACCACATATATATTACTTTGATGTCTTTGTTACATTACAGTTAGGGCATTCTGTTGATCTTTTAAAATTAACCTCAGTAGGTACACTGTTACCTTTGAGTTTTATTTCAGGAGAGTAATGACGGCATCATAAAATGTACATTATAAAGCAGGGGTCCCCAACCCCCCACCAGTCCTTGGTCTGTTAGGACCCAGGAAGCACAGCAAGAGGTGAGCAGCAAAGCTTCAGCCACCGCTCCCCAGGGCTCGAATTACTGCCCGAACCACTCCCCTATCCAAAAGGCTGGGGACAACTGTTAGAAAGTATTGGTTCTCCTAGGAGTTGGAAACCACAGTTCGGACAGTGATCTGTAGAACATGAGGTTGTCCTTGTTGGGTTTCTTCTTTTAACCTCAAACCTCAGCAGGTACTGAGACAAAACGCAGCACTGGGTGGAAAGGGCTGGAGTATCTTGCCAGCATTTCCCCTGAATTATGAGCCAAGTCAGCACAGGAGTTGAAAAGCTCTATTCTGAGGCAGTTACTCATTGGGGTGCTGCTGATCAGGCAAGAAGAAATAGGGCGGGGGCTTCTCCCTGATGCCATTTACTGTGGCAGATGAGCCCATGACCCCTGAAGACAATCTACCACCTTCCATTATAATTTAATCTTCAAACTAGCCCTTCTACCTTCAAGTTGTGGGTGCTGCATGCTAAGTTGCTTCAGTCGTGTTGACTCTTTGCGACCCCATGAACTGTAGCCCCCAGGCTCCTCTGTCCATGGGATTCTCCAGGCAAGAATACTGGAGTGGGTTGCCGTGCCCTCCTCCAGGGGATCTTCCCAACCCAGGGATCGAACCCATGTGTCTTATGTCTCTGGCGCTGGCAGGGGGTGCTTTGACACAAGTGCCACCCACTGCACAGTGAGTGTCTGAATTGGGAGCGGCTTCCTCCTTTAGGAGTATCTCATGAATAAATAAAAAAGTTCTCCACCTAGTCCATGACACATGGCTAACTAACACGGATAGATTCTTTGCGTGAAGCCAGGATGTGCTTCTCCTGAGATGGGGCAAAGGCAGAAAACCTGCTTCTGGCTTTAGTCCCATCACTGCCTCTGGGGGCATTACCCATTGCATTGCTCTAGTCTGTCTGTTCCATGTCCTCTGATCCTGACACTCTGAGGCTGGGCTAACACATCTGTCCTGTGTGAAGGAGTGAGGGCACCTCTGTTCCCTCACACGAGTCCCGCAGGTCTGGGCCCAAGCCTGAGCAGGCTGCGGTAACCCTCGGACACAGGTGTTAGCCCACTGCTTCCAGCAGCTGCTCTGAACCAACGTGGGCTTGTCCCACGCCACTGAGAGAGGGTGTGTCTCAGCCTTGCTCAGTGCTGCCTGGGCTGAGCCCCCTCTGCTCCTTCCAGTTCCACTCAGGGCAGTGGTGGGCTAGCAGTGGCTGGTGGTCTGTCTGCCTGCTCCCCAAGTCAGCCCCAGAAATGGAGGAAAGAGGGAAGAGGGGCTGGTGACGGTGGGCTATGTCGGCCTGGTTAGTCCAGGATGAACAAGAATCCTGCCAGGTCAAGTTTAGAGGAAATCCCTCACCCTTGATATCTGAGCAAACTCTTCATGCCCAACCTTGATATCTGAGCACCTGCCCTGCCTTCAGCAATAATCCTGATGAGTATTATAATCTTTAAAACTTCCTATGTTTGCTGCCTCAACATCCCCACAGAGGATGTCAGCGCCAGCCCAGGTACACCAATGTGTAAGTGGGCTCAGACACAGGTTCCCCTTCTGACCCTCCCACTGTGACCCCTGACATTCAAATGCCCCAGTGACATGCCCTGCACCTTTCCTTGTGTACCCACCCTGACCCCACTAAAGCACTTGCCCCAGGGGCTCTCTGCTTCCCCCTGCTTAACTGAGTCTGAGCTCCGTGACCCAACCCTAATCCCTGTCTCTCTGGGACCAATGATATAAACAACTGCATGTCCCCCGAGCCTCCCTTCCATCTCCTCTTGTGGCCTCAGCTGGCTGACCATCTCATGAAAGAATCCAAGGCATGGGTTTCTAGCAAGAAACCTCTTAGCCTTCAGGTTTTGTCTTAGTGATTTTCCATCCATGAACCCCACCCAATTCCTTGGTTATAAATCCACGCTTGTCCTTGTTGAAGTTGAGGTTGAGCTGATCTCTTTCCTCTGCTCCGCACCCACTGCAGTACCCCCAAATAGTCAATCCTACTGTCTTCAACAAGGGTCCTGAACTATTCTTTCATGAATACCCCTAGGAGTTGCGACAGATGCATTTCCTGTCTGCAGCAGTAACTTCCAGGTTTGTATCTTCCAGCTTACACTGTGCTTTCACTCACATTCCTTGTTAAATCTCAACCTTTGTGGTTAATGTGGTCTCTCTCCCTTTCAGATGTGGAAACCAAGGCTCAGAGAGGTCAAGGCCCTTTCTTGACCAAGGCGAAGACATAACTAGGTTTCCTTTCTACCACTGCTGTCACTGAAAGGGAGGTGATGGGTTTCTAGAAGGGGAGTGGGGAGTGGGGAGCAGGGAGGAGTATACAAGGATTTACAAAGTTGAAAACAGAAACTCAAAGCTGGGTTGTGCTTCAGTTATTAGTCCTAGGACTATGAATATCCAACAAGGGCCATTTCCAGTTCGTTTTACTAAGAAAACACGTTCCAGTTAGTGCAGAGTCCTGATTTAAAGTAAGGCTTATAAGTCATTGCTATGGAAAGGGTCAGTGGGGGGGTGGTCAGTGCACCCCGCCTCCCCACTCTGGATTTGCACAGACAAAGGGCACACTCGGGCACCTCATTTTTCCTAAGCAAATGAGTTGGACTGCTGGCCTGTGTTAACAGGCTCCATGTCCTTGGGGAGCCCCAGGGGAGCATCTTTGTTTTTTTTTAAAGAAATACAGATTTTAATCAGAAATACAGATTGAACCTTCTTCTGCAGGGACTGTGTCCATGTCAGAATCCATCACTAGCTCTCATGCTGTTTCCCAACTATAACAATCCTCAAGAAATCTTGTTTTGTCCAAGAAAATACTGCTTCATGGGACTGACAGCTGAGGTTTTATAGTGTCCTCGATTCTGAGACGATCATACAAACACATACACATTCTCACCTTTCAAGTGGGGATGAATGGCAAGGCAGGTGAGAAAAACATTTCGATGGCCAAAGAAAGGGGTCTAGGGGTTGCAAGCCATGCCACATTCCTGCTCTCTGCCCAGGACCTTCACACATCTCCCTGCCCTCCCTTTCCCTGCAGTCAGGACCTGCTGGCCTGGACTGGGAGGGACTCTCACCCTTTACTTTGCTCTTGGGAAGATGGGCTGGGAAACTGCTTAAAGGCAAGGACAAGCAGAATATACTCGAGTCTTCAGTCCAAGGAAATCTAACCTTGTCCTCAAGGAGGGCCCCTCCCCACTGGTGTTCACTAAGAACCGTGAAGAATCTGAACACAGAATTTGAGACAGCCCTCTGGGACAGAGGTGTGGTACTGGAGAAGACTCTTAAGAGTCCCTTGGACAGCAACCAGTCAGCCCTAAAGGAAATCAATCCTGAATATTCATTGGAAGGACCGATACTGAAGCTTCAGTATTTTGGCCACCTAATGTGAAGAGCCAACTCATTAGAAAAGACCCTGATGTTGGGAAAGATTCAAGGCAGGAGGAAAAGGGGGTGACAGAGGATGAGATGGTTGGATGGCATCATCGACTCAATGGACATGAGTTTGAGGAAACTCCAGGAGACAGTGAAGGATAGGGAAGCCTGGTGTGCTGCAGTCCATGGGGTCACAAAGAGTCGCAAAGACACTGAGTGACTGAACAACTCTGCAACAAGAAGTTTCTGACACCTCTCTTTTCTCCTAGTGGGTGGTGCACTTCCACTTTTCACCATTAGATGTCGCAGCAGGGACGAGTGGCGAGCTCAGATTAGCGTCTGTCCCCAAGAAGGCAGCTTCCAGCAGCCTTAATATGTATGCTCTGCCATGCACACTCTGGTTTTGATGCAGAGCCGGGGCAGAGAGAGGTACAGTGTGCTCCTGGTTAGCTCGAGAAGGTGGGAGAATGCTGATTTCTTTGGAGGCAGAGTGTGGTCTATATTTAACAGAAGCTCCAAGATGCTCCAGTACCCAGTCCGGTCAGGCCCTCACTGGCTGGGCCAGGGCAGAGTGCGCAGGGACACTGCCCAGAAGAGAGGAGGGTCAAGACTTTTGGGTTCCCTAAGTCTTGACTCCTGCCTCAAAATATTCTCGTGTGTCCCGTCCCCTTCGCCCCCACAGGCTGGTGGATGTGGCTGGGACGTGGCAAGGCCTCAGGTGCAGGCTGGGAAGATGGGAGGGGGAGTAGCAGGGACCTTGAGGAACCAGAACCCTAAACCAGAACTCAGGCTTCCAGGTGGTCACAAAGGTGCATTTGTGTAATGGGAGGCCAGAATTTCCCCGTTAGCTTTAACCACATACTTCAAATATTTACACAGGAAAGCGAACTCTCATTTGTATTCCTGTCCCAAGTTCACAAAGTAACTGAGCCTGAACAGTACCAGTTCAAGCAGCCGTCCCATCTAGCCTGGCTGCCAAGACCACCTTCTATCTGGTTTCTGGGTGTGAGCAGTCAGAGGGAAATCCCAAGGCAGGAGGAGAAGGGGTTGACAGAGGACGAGATGGTTGTATGGCATCACCGACTCAATGGACGTGAGTTTGAGCAAACTCTGGGAGATGGCGAAGGACAGGGAAGCCTGGCGTGCTGCAGTCCATGGGGTTGCAAAGAATCGGACATGACTGAGCGACTGAACAACTTACTTAACACACTTGGGCCAGTACCCGATCGCCTTTCCAGGCCAGGCCTATCTTTCTACTCACCTCAGGCACCATCCTCTGCCCCAACAATCACACTCAAACTCTGCTGCTACCCCCATAGCTCCCTCCTTTTTGATCTATTTCTAATTACTTTCTCAGGCCCGTTTCACTCACTGCTCCCTCTGTCTTCTCCTAGCCCTTCCTCTGGCTGGTTCCTGTAAAGAACCTAGTGGTCTCTGTTGTGACTGCCATATATGGATCTAGAAACCAGCCACAGACAGGAGTAAACAGAAGGGTGTAGCTCTGTTCCAATAAAACTTTATTTATAAAAGCAGTTGAGGGGCCGGTTTTGCCTCTATGGTCCTTGTTTGCCACCCCCTGACCTATCTCACATTTTCTTGTTTGTTTATTGACTGGTCTTGCCTCTTTCCTTCACTTGGTCTCTCATAGTTCTTTCCTATGGTAGACACTGTGATTATCTTTTAAATGAGCATTATTTGGTAACTGCATTGCTTTTTGAAGCCCTGGTGAACCCTGGTGTGAAATGAAAACATCTCCTGCCATATTAATAAACAAGAACTGTCATAGCCATCAGCGATTTCTGGCCTCCAAATGTGAATGAAAGTGCAGACGCTGCCACCCCCAAGGGTGACTGCTGAGGAGCTGGGGGAATGCAAGAAGCAAGGTGAACGAGGGAACAGGGTTGGCCCCAGACAGCAGAGATGCATTTGAAAGGAAAGAACTCAGTGAGCCCAGAGGCTTGCATCTCCCCATACATAGAATGCCAAATTCCTTAACTTGATACCCAATCTTTGATGTTCAAAATGCTCCCTTGTTACAAAATTGTACATAGCCTGACTTCCCGTCCTGCCTCTTTGGAGCAGTTTTCTCAGAGCTACTGAGATGCTGTCTCCCTGGCTCAGACTCCTAAATATTCCTACCAAATAAAATAACTCTACTTTGCATTCTGACTATATTTTTTTAGTTGACACGGGCTTCTAGTTTCCTTTCTTCCAGCACCTTCTATCCCCTGGCAATTCAGCTTTCACTTTCTCATTGGCAAAAGTGACTAAACAGCCAGACTGATGGGAGATCGAGAGCCATCTCCCATCTGGGAAAGACAGATAAGAGAATTGGAGAGGTGACGTGGCCCTCTGCACGTGGCAGGATGCAATTAGACCCACAGGATGGGAGCAGCAACTCTTAATTATGCAAATGCAGTTTACTTGTGGTGAATTCTAAATTTTGGGCAAGCTCCCAACTTTGTCCTATTTTTTCACACTATTCCTGGGCATCTTTCTTCATCATCTAGTCTCAGACTTAGGAAAAGCAACTACTTTTAAAATCAGTTTACAGAAAAGCTGATTAGAAGGACAATCAAACAAAATAAAAATAAGCTGACTCCTCAACCCCCTTAAAACTAGTGTTTTAAAATCAGGAAAGAATAGACCTTGATATGATAGTAAAAATGGATGCCAGTACAAAGTCTAAGCGCAACCCCCCACCCTGTCTGTTATAACAAGCTCCCCTTTTTCTAGGAGGAGAACTGGTTTGGCTAAGAGACCATAGAGTTCTTGAGCAGGTTTGGAGGGCTGAAGGGGGCTTTGTTTAGCAGTGGGGGTGAACACAGAGGACAGAAGAGGGTTGCAGCTCCTTATAAAAAAGTGATACCTACCATGCATGGTGGAGCTAAGGGGGCCTCCAGAGGCCCCTAAAGCAATGGTGTGCTGGGAAACCAGCTCATTGCAGGGGATGGAGGCAGAGCAGGCTGGGGTTTTGGGTAAAAGGTGAAGCTGACCAGTGTTTGCTGATTCCTGTGGTGTAAATACCACTACCACAGCTGATTTCAGCCCCGAATGTGATGGTACAGAACACGCAGTTGGGGAGAGACGTGTATGGTGGGCCCTCCCAGACATTACCATGGGCTCCCGCATGCCACCACCCCACCATCTCCTCTTGAACTGCGTCAGAGAGGAAGGTGTGCTGCGTTCTTCCTTCCCTCACAAGCCCCAGCTCAGCTGCCCTCTTCCCTACCTGCCCGGATGCGGATGCGCTGGCTGCAGGTCTCACCTCCCACGGTCAGCCCCCTGCGTTAGGGATGTCATCTCCTCTCACTCTCCTCCAGCCCACCCTCTGCTGCCCCATGCAGCTCAACAAGATGACTTTGGTTCTGTTTTCAGAAAAGAAAGCTCCATGGCTTACCCCCAACAGATAGTTTAAGAACACGTTCCTAGGCTTGACAACTGATGAGGGGTGAAAACACAAGGAGCATTTCTGTCGCTAATCTGGCCCTGAGAAACCAAATGGCAGAGCAAGGCAACTTATGGCCACCCCCCACTGCTGTCCCGGACACAGACTTCACCCAGTGACTGCGCTTAGGATGCACGTGGGGTGGGTGAGCGGAGGGTGGCACCACGCCCAGGGGTGTCAGGAAAGGTACAGAGGCAGTTTTTTGGTTTCCACAGTGAATGTGAGAGGGGATGCTTGACATTAGATCCTTGGGGGTCCTTGCATCCTGCAAGGACAGGAAGTTCCACTCACCCCCAAATTCTGACAGCTCCCTGGTAAGAAACACTGCAACCTGGAACAGAAAATGATACTGAAAGGAATGGTGAGAAAATGCCCCTCAGTGTGAATTACCTTCTTCCGTTCCCCTCACCCACTTTACAGGGTTGTGGGCAGTCTCTTCCTGCAGATGACCCATTGCAGGTTACCACTGCCAACAAATAGCCTTTCTTGGCTTTCTCTGCAGGTAGAGCCGGCTCCTTAAGGCAACCGCCCACGAGTCCTCTGTGATGCATTCTCCAGGGACACACTGGGACATCATGATCATTTTCAAGAACCAGGTTCCAATACTGGGTGTCCTGAAATCCCAAGCAGTTATTTATTTTGGGATTTACTTCTTTTTTTTTTTTTTTTTTAAAGATAGTGGATGGTTAGAAATGTTTGGCAGTCAACTCCTCCCTTTCTGGCTAATGGGAAAGCTGAGGTCTAGAGTCATTTGAAGGCATGACTAAAGCAAATGATTACGTGGATCTTGAACATGAAGTTGGGGAGACTCTGCTGAAGGGCACAGGGCTCTGCATTACCTCGAGGGAAGTGACCCATGTCTGACACCAAGCAGGTGACCCCACCAGAGGGAAGGACCATCCTGGGCTGTTGGAGAATTGACTCTGAAGAAGTCCTGAGCCTCTGATCGAGCCCCGAAAGCAGGCATTTCTGTTTTGGTCTGGGTCTCCGCTCTGTAATTAGCATGTTGCTTAACCTCGTGGAGACCGGGATTCCTGCGGGAACATCCGCAACTCAGGGATGTAAAATTACAGGGCTGCCACAACACTGAGCATCAATGGTTGCTGTTACTAAAAACGACTCTCAAATGTACCCTGTCACAGCTGCCATTGCTGACACCCTAACATCTGCTCCTGAGGGCTGGGTCACAAGAGGGGGCCCCCACGGGAACCTCCATAGTTCCCCTGGACCTGGAGGGTGGTCTGCAGGATGCGAGCTAGGATGCCGACTGTGGCAAACACATGGTGCTCAGGGTGTGCAGGCACTACTCTAAGGATGTCGTTTACACCACCCGCCTGACCCTTACCACCATCCTGTGAGTAGCACTGTACTAACTCCATTTAAAAAACAGGGAAACTGAGGCCCAGCCTGTTAAGCAGATTGGTAGTTCACCCAGCATGAAGGTGTGGCAGAGTGGGGATTCCTGAGTCTGTGCTCTCAGCCTTTACCCTATATTTTGCTTCTCAAAGCAAAGACAAGAGGGGAATCTCACAGTAGATTCTGGGCTCCAAGAGGGATGAGGTACTATATTCACAGGAATCGTAATGACTTTCTTCATCTCCTTACAAAAATCACAGGATAATGGTAAAAGACTAAATGCTGTAATATTCCTTCTCCTTCCTCTCTTGAAAAAATCTAGACATCAAAAAGCAAAAGTACAAATTAATGGAAGGAAAAAAAAAAAAAAAGGAAAAGCCCCAAACTGGGACTGTGCAAGAACCCATGCCACACCGAATTCAAAATTCCAGTCTGGAGACAGCTACCCTTCCTTGAGCTGCATGCAGCTTCACTGACTATTTATATTCCTAATTATAAAAGTGGTTGAAGCACAGCAAGAAATACAGGAATCAGATAACGGGAGAAAGTGCTTTGAGCCCTACCCATCCAATCCACCCAACCTTGGCTATCTTGTAGAGTGCTCTCCTTCCTGTCTGTTTAAATGGCATTTGTCTGTTTTTTTCTGACCTGCTGGATGGACATCTGGGCTTGTATCTAGCATAGCAATGTTTTTAAATAAAAGTATCTTCCTAAGGGGTAAATGGGCACTAAAACAAAGCACAGTCCAAGGAAAAGCCTTGTCCCTTGGCCAGAAGAGGGTGTTTCCTGGGGTGACCATTAGAGCATGGAAGATCATGGCTTGCAGCTGATTTTTGCTTTAAGATGAACAGGCTGCACCTTTCCCTGAAGCACTGCTATGTAACGAGCGTTTCTGAATTGATGAACCGCACTCCAAGGCAAGAAAGTATGAGGCAACAGTACTGTCCAGAGTGCTACACTTGTTGAGAGGGGCTGCCTGTGCACCAACTGAGCCCACAAAACACCCGTAAGGACGACGCTGGGCTCACAGCAGAACAATGGCACCAGTGGCAGGTTAAAATCCTGCTTTGTGGAATTTGGGAAACCTAAGAATACCTGATTCATCATGTTTATATACCTGCTAAGGTGTTGAGCCTAATAAAATGTTTCTTCCTAATAGTGGACCATACTAGAGGTATTAACTGTAAAAATGTGTACTCACTCAAACTGTGGAAAGGCCAGATTTGCACTGGTTTCTTTCCACTATGAATGAATATTATAATGGGGAATCAATTTAGAACAGCCCTTATTACGGGACTTCCCTTGTGGTCCATTGGCTAAGACTCCGTGCTCCCAATGCAAGGAGCCTGGGTTTGATACCTGGTCGGGGAACTGGATCCCACATGCTGCAACTAAAACCCGATGCAGCCAAATAGATAAATATTAAAAAACAAACAAGCAAAAGATACTGTTTCCATTTAAAAAAAAAACAAAACAGCCTTTAAAGTGTGATAATCTGTCTATAAACATAGAATTCTATATTCAAATGCAGGGCTCCCTACAATAAAATCCAGCAAATGTCAGAGGTTGCAAACTGGTGGCCTCTGAGTCAATCTGGCCTGAAGTTGTATTTCATTTGGCTGAATATCACTTCAAATAAAGTGAATTTTAAGATGAGGAGATTTTATGTGAAAGTTCTTTGTTGATTTGCTGACAGACTCATAGGTTCCTGCACCCCTCCCCACTCTTGTTTTGCCTGTAAACAAAAAGTTTTCCCTTGCTTCTTTGCTAGTCCAGGTTCTCCCTCACAGTGAGGTAGTCTGTAGTGGTACAGAGTGGGAGAACATGAAGTCCAGAGTTAATTTAAGTTTTTCCTGTAAGAACTTGTGAATAAGGTGGGATCTCTTTCCAGAAATACTAGATTAAAGGGGAGATTGAATCCCAGCAGTGGCCTGGGGGATCTCAGTGTTTATCCGTTCACAGACTCCAAACCACAAAGGTGTGAAAGTCCATTATCTTCCCCAGGCCACTCCAAGCACTGAAATCATTCCAACCTCGCCATGTGTCCCCTTGCCCTTCCCCTGTAACCAGGACCAGGGGACCACTATATCAATTCAAACTTTTAGTAGCTGTGAAAGTTAAGACATTGCTATCCCTCCCCCAGGCACTTTTCAATTTATATGGCAGGATCTTTTAGGATACCCTGGGCTTATTTGAAATAATACTTTTTCATGAACACTTAAATTAACTATTTAAAAAATTTCTATAACATTTGTCCTTTTTTAAAAAAAATTATTACATGATTATTTTAGGAAGTTTGGAAAAAACAGTTATATTTAAAGAAGAGACTGTCAATTAAGAAAGCAAACCCAAAGACACCACTGTTAACATTTTCTATGTATTTTAAAAAACATAGCTGGAATTATAATGTGCACATAATTCATCTTCTGCTTTGCAGCCTAGGAACATCCTAAACATTAAATTCCTAAACATTAAATGTCCTGACTAAAACCTCTTCAAGAACATTTTAAAGGCCAAAATCCATTCCATTTTATAGCGGTATGACAGTTTATCAGACATTATTGTTGGTCATCCAACATTTCCAATTTTTATTGCCAATTTTTATAAATAACACTGCAACAAACATCTTCATGCATACAACTTTGTTTTTTTAAGTGCATTTCTTTCGTTTCTTTAGGATAGAGTCACAGACAGAGAATCCCTAACTTGAAGGGTGTGACTGTTTTGAAGTCTCTCAGCACACACTGCTGTGATGTGGGTTGACAAGGCATACCTGCATTTATTTATTTTGTCATGTCTTCTTAAACCTTACAGCCATGATGTTTGATAAACTGGAGCACATGTGATATTTTGGAGCTCGAAACATTAAGAAACAAAGAAGCAGGGTCAGCTTTTTCATTTCCCCTCTACTTCACAGGGGGCAGGTATTATAGACAGGGTGAGAGGAGGAAAATCAGGCACAGTGACTGCAAAAAGAGGCCAGTGATTTCCAAGTCCTAACACAGAATAAGAAACCAGAGAGGTAGCCGACACGTTTATGCAAATCGATAAGCAAACCACAGCCCAGGACAGGTGCCTTTTGGTACCACCTGTGTGTTCAACAGATTGTTTGTTCATTCTCAGTGTTTATAAGGGACAAGACAGAATTTTTCACATAAAAAGCACAGAGCATTTCAGAGCACAATTTCTCACCTTTCGGAGTCTTGTGAGGAGGCCTGCTACGTGTTCATGCTGTTCCGATTTCGCAAGATCTTCTGCTGTCTTTCCATCCTGTTGGAGAGAAAAGATTAGTTTTTTCCTTCACTGCAGAGAACTGTGTGTTCCACACACCAACATCACCTTCTGAGACAGAAACAGTGTAACAGGCATCAGAAGCAAATAAGGTGGCGAAAGACCCTGTCCTGAATTATTTCCTTTTCTGTGGAATCCTGATTTCACTGATTGTCCAGGAAAAGGAAGATAAGTAAATCAGAAAAAAAACATGCATTGGTGCTTTGAGGTCCAAAGGCAAGATGTCTCAGGCCCACAGGCTTTAATCAAACCGGGCACCTCATTAGCAGGCAGATTACTCTGCATCCTGAACCTCCCTCCAATTAGGCCAACGATAAAGACTGTCATTAGCTGCCAAATTCTAGTTAGTGGAAGCTAACGTCTTAGAATCCTTCCAGGGACAAACCTCAGCACTCATATCAAGCTAGTTACGGGTAATTACTGTGCATTTCAAAGAAAAGGCTGAGTTTTATAGACAATTTGGATCTGAAGATCTTCAGTGAAACATAAAAGGTGGAAATAAGGGTCCGCGGCACTTCAGTGTTTGCTTTTTAATTAGAGAATTTTCACAGAGCTGCAGTTTCATACTGAGCAAATTTGTTTCCCGGCTGTGAACATGCCTGATGATGGCTAACATTTTTCGAGCGCCTCCTCACAGTCTCAGCACGTTGAGCGTAGTAACCTCAGAGGTGCTCCCGGGTGGTGGGAACGCTAGTTGTTCACCCATCACAGAGGAGGGATGAGAGACTGAGGGACTGCTCTGCTGCACCTTAGTAATCATTACAAATTTAAAAGTAGAAAAGAGGAGAAGCAATTTCCAAAGAAATAAAAGCAATATTTCTTAAATGAGAAGCCTAAGCAGCCTTTGACCCATCTGTCAGTGTTTACTAGGGACAGTTCAAGTACCATTCCTGAGGAAGCTGGAGGATGCCTGGATCTGATTGACAGCACACCTGCCAATCTCACAGCCCAGGTCACAATCCCAGCCATCACTACACCTCAGCCTTGGCACTGCTGACATTCTGGCCAGGACGATTCCCTGCCACGGGAGGCGGTCCCGTACACTGTGAGATGTCAAGCAGTACCCTGGCCTCCACCCCTAGACACCAGCAGATTTCCCCTGCACCAGCTGTGCCAACCCAGTGTCTCTGTGCTGTGCTTAGTCGCTCAGTCACGTCTCACTCTTTGCGACCCCATGGACTGTAGCCCACCAGGCTCCTCTGTCCATGGAGATTCTCCAGGCAAAAATAATGGAGTGGGTTGCCATGCTCTCCTCCAGTGGATCTTCCCAACCAGGGATTGAACCCAGGTCTCTCACATTGCAGGTGGATTCTTTACCATCTGAGTTACAAGGGAAGCCCTTTACCATCTGAGCCACAAGGGAAGTCCAGTGTCTCTGGACATTGCCAAATGTTTCCTGAGCAGTGAACTGCCCAAGCTGAGAAGTATGGTGGTAGGCTGTGCTGGGAGCTCTGGTGGGTGCTCCCGGGAGGCGTGCTCCACACTCATGTGGCCCGCTCCCTGCTCTCAAGTCCTGCAGTGCCCCCAGCGGGCAGACAAAAGCTTCTAGTTTGCTTTGGGGTGAATGAGGTAAGTTGTCGGACCCCGCATCCAAACAAGGGGGTCATACCAAGCCGTCTAGGTCCTTACTGACATGATAAGGAGAGGCCTTACTTCTCAAACCTCACGGCACCCTGGAATCCCTGGGTCTTTAAGAACTTCTGCTGCCAGGTTCCCACCCGCATATTCAGCTTCTACCTTTCTGGGGTGCGACCTGGACATCAGGGTTCTAAGCCCTCCTAGGTGATTCTATTGTGCAGCCAATAGAATGGCTTCCAACTAAGGCAATGGTTCCAATAGGTTTTGGAATCATTGCCTTAGTTGGAAGAAATCTGAGCCTCAACTTAAAATCTGTCTTCTGGTGTGACTGACCATAGATTTCTCTCAAAGGCCTTAGACCTGCACAGCCACAGACACAGGATGTTTGTTCACTGGCAAAGTTATTCTCCACTGCCAAGTCTCGCAAATGACAGGAAAACTGCCCCCTATACTTCCTTATGTTTGCCTGGTACTTTACAGTTTGCAAAAAGTATTGCTCTAAAGGACACTGTTCAGCTTCCAAAAGAATTCTGCCAGTGTTTGGAAAGAGGCTGAACTCTAGAGTGAGAAGGACCCGGGTTTAATTTAGATTCCGTCCCTCCCAGACTGTGTGGTCAGTCACTTGGCCTCCTAGAACCTGGGTTTCTTCATCTGTGAGATGAGAAATGACACTCTACTGTATAGGTTCTTGAGCAGATTAGAGAAAACAAATAAATCAAGCATCATGAGCAGAAAAAGCAAGCAGCAGTAATTAATGAAAAAAGAGCTGAGAGTGTCCCCAACGTCCCCCTCCCCAGCTTTCTGTCCAAGAAGGAAAGGTGTAGGAGCTAGATCTCCTCATCCCAGTCCCATGCTAAGCAAGGTGCCAGCTCTGAAGCTGGCCCACAAGTGAGTCCAGCACTCTCTGCCTTCCTTGTCATACACAGTGGTCTAGGAGGCTGGCCTCACTGAGAGGGTGACATTTGAGTCAAAACCTGAAGGAGGTGAGAGAGCAAGCCATTTGGATACCCAAGGAAGTTTTGCAAAAGGAAAACAAAAACAAATAACAACAACAACAAAACAGTAACTGCAAAGGCCCTGAGGCAGCAGAAATAGCAAGGCTTGGTCCCAGTGCTCAGGAGTCAAACAGAGCTGCAGATACCGGATGCGGGTCTGAGTTCCCAGGTACAGGTGCAGCCACGGGGCTTCTGAGAGGAGCAGAGGGCAGGGAGTAGGAGGGTAGCTGGCCAGGTGGGGTAGAGCAGCAGCAAAAAGACCTAGAGCTGGAGGAGGGCAGCAGAGGTGGGAGGGGAAGGAGGGCAAGTAGGATTTTCTTATCTAAGGCAGGGGTGGGTGTCAAGGAAGTACCGTGTCCTGAAGAGGTAACTAGATGTGACTGCTGGCTCATAGGTGAGAAAGACATCAAAGAAAGGCAAGGAAGGAAATGCTTAGAGAACTACAAAGTCAGAGTGGGGTTTACACTCGGGGTGGGGGGTTGGGGTGCACTCCGGCTGGGATAGGCCACTGGGAGCTTCTGGGGTGGCCTCTGAAGTTCTATTTTTTGACTCAATAGGGCTACAAAGGCCTTTGTCAAATTCACCAAGTTCTTTTGTTCCTGTCCTTTCTTAAAAAGAAAATCTGTTTTATTTTACAACAAAGAAGTTTTGAGGGCTTCCCAGGTGGCTCGGTGGTAAAGAATCTGCTCACCAAGCAGGAGACATGCGTTCGATCCCTGTGTCAGGAAGATCCCCCGGAGGAGGAAATGGCAACCCTCTCCAGGATTCTTGCTGGGAAATCCCAAGGACAAAGGAGCCTGGTGGGCTCTACAGTCCATGGGGTCGAAAAGAGTCAGACATGACTTAGTGACTAAATAACAACATCAAAAAAGAGAGGTGACTCCCTCTGCTGAGTCACAGGGATTCGGCAACAGACTGTGGCGGGTAGAGGAGAAGTGGGAAGCAAGGAAAAAGAGAACCAGATAGTCAGAAGATTCCCGGCCATCCGGGCTGAGGACAGGCTGAGGACAGGCTAGGAGAGGAAAGGGAGTAGCTAGGGGGTGCTGTAGGGTCGAGGGCTGTGGTGCTGCCCGGGAAGAACGGTGCTGTCAGGCAGAGGAGAAAAGCCCGCTGGCAAAACGGGCTGGAGGGTGTTGTCTGTAACGTGGTAGCCAAATTCCATGGACAGAGGAGCCTGGTGGGCTGCTGTCCATGAGGTCACAAACAGTCAGATACGACTGAGCGACTTAACACTTTCATTTTCACTTTCCATTCCCCATGCAGCTCCTGGGGAGGGCTGGAAATGTGGAGCTAAGACGTGCTGTGGATGGAGACTTAAATCAGAGAACTTAAATCAGACAGATTTTGAAGACTTAAATCAGAGAACCGGTCGTATCTCAGTAATTTAAAAATAATGATTACAAGTCAAAATGATAATATTTGGCATATTATATATAAATATATTCCTTTATATGTTACTTTTAGTATTTGACTGATACTGACTTCCTGTCTTTTTCCCATCAGATGTGGCTATTAGGAAGTTTAGAATGACACAGGCAGCCACTGTCCTTCTACGGAGCCGGCCTAGGCCTGCATCAGGGCCCCTCCATGATGACGCCCTTCCTACGTGGAGCCAGCGTGGTTTCTACTGTGTCTGCTGGGGAGGCCATGCACATCCAGCCCCGTCATCCCCCTGTGCTCCAGCCCACAGCCCTTCTTCTGGGCTCAGACTGTCCTCCTCTTTCTCTGAGGAGTGCTCCTGACCTCTGGAAACCCCTGGGGACCCTGGCTCCCAACTGGCTCAGGTCCCACTCTGTAGCTGCATATTCACCGTGACCCTTGGTTCTGACTCTCCCACTAGACTGGAAGTTTCTCAAGGGAGGGCCAGCTCGCCTATCGCGGCCCCACTGTGTTCCTTGTGTCTGTCCGGTGTGTGGTGTGTGCTCAGTATCTGCTGAATGAATAAACAATGGAGCCCCCAGGAAGCAGACTCGCAGGACCAAGAAAAGCATCTGCAGTGAGTTGGGGTGGGCAGGGAGGGGAGGTACACCTGAGAGCCTCCAGGGGGCAAGCCCAAGGCTGGGGGGCAGCTGCTGTGGGGAAGGCATGGGGAGACAACTGTGGCCTCACAGAGGTCAGGGCTTTCCTGGAAGCTAAGCTGGCAAAGAGTCCATTTGCAAGGCAGGAGACCTGGGTTCAGTTCCTTCCTGGGTCAGGAAGATTCCCTGGAGAAGGGAACAGCAACCCACTCCAATATTCTTGCCTGGAGAATTCCATGGACAGAGCAGTGTAGCAGGCTACAGTCCATGGGGTTGCAAAGAGTCAGACACTTTAACTTCTGAGCAACTTTAACTTCACTTTCACAGAGGTCATGGAGAAGCCTGAGGACCCAGCAGAGGCCCAAGACCCTGACTCACACTGCCAGGCTGGCAGGAGCAGCTGCTGGCATCTTCACAGCCATTGTCAACAGTTTACTTTTTATGAGGCAATATCTGTAAAGAAAAAATATTTCTTCTCGTAAAAATGTATATAAGTGCTCTATTGTGGAGTAACTAGACTGAGTGCCTAGACATAGTTGGGGAAAGTTTGATAATGGCACATCAGGTTCATAGGTGGCTGTGGGTGGGCTTGTGATGGGCGAGCAGGTGCCCTGAGAAAGTCCAGTCCCGTGTAAAGCATTGGTCATCACTGGGCCTGCAGAGGAGCCCAGCTCAGGGCTCAACACTGCAGAAAACAGACCCCCTGCTTGTGGGGAGAGAATGACATTCTCGTCACATTTGTGCCACCAGGGAGGCAATGCCCTAGGCCAGGGGTTAGCAACCATTTTCTGTAAAGGGACTAAGAGCAGATATTTGGGGCTCTGAGGGCCTTAGGGTCTCTGCTGCAACTGCTCAAGTCTCCCCTTGAAGAGTGAAAATGGCTGCAGACAATATGTAAACAACAGGCATGGTAATGTCCCAATAAAACTTTATTAACAGAAGCGGGCAGCAGGCTGAGTTTGGTCTGTGGTCCACAGTTTGCCATCCCCTGTATGACTCTCCAGCTTCAGATCCCTGATTTTTCCCAAGGTTAGCTGCCATATTTTAAAACTCCAGTGGGTCTCCTCTAAAGAAACAGTTTGTATTAGCAAAGCTCTTGTGAGTTTAGGAATCTCCCACATGAGCCAGTGGAGACTCGACCCACTGCTAGGCCAGAAACAGCTCAAAAGATAATGTTTCACTGCAGCTGTAAAACAGCAACCTTATCTCATCCGCAGATACAACAATGGGTCTGGTTCCTCTCTGGTATCCTCGAAATGAGGATCAAAGGGTTTCTTCTGCAGGGAGGTACCAGGTCTGGAATGGGGAGTGTCAGGAGTGAAACTAAAGAGGGGAAATTAAAGAAATCTCATTTTAAAATATGCTGTGGCTTCCCAGGTGATGCTAGTGGTAAAAAACAAACAAACAAACAAAAAACCCATCTGCCAATGCAGGAGACATAAGAGATGTGGGTTAGGTCCCTGGGGTTGGGCAGATCCCCTGGAGAAGGGCACAGCAACCCACTCCAGTATTGTGGAGAATCCCGTGGACAGAGGAGCCTGGCGGGCTACAGTCCATAGGGTCACAAAAGAGTCGGACACTACTGCACACATGCAGGCCTAAGAGCAAAGCCAGACCTTTCAAAGGTGAGAGGACAGCTCTTGTCACCTGTTCCCCCCACACCGAGGGGCCTTCCTCCTCCCTCTCTGAAAGCCCACGGCCCCTCCAGTCCCCCACAGTGGAGGGGGCACGCTTAGAAAAGATAAACACACAAGCTAATACAAAACATGAAGGCCTGTTGTATAACACAGGAAACGAAAAGGCCAGAGGGAAACAGCAGGTGTTCCCGGCAGTGTGGGTCTGGGGAAAGAAGAGGATGAGGCATTAACAAGATCTTACCCTGGGTTTGTGTGGGCAGATGTTTACATAACTGCCTGCGGAGGAGCTGGAGCTTAATAGCAGCCTGTCTGCTTTGCAGTGCAGTTGCCAAGCAATACCTTCCCTCTCGTGCCCTCGAGGCCTGAGACACTGGCAGTCATTTTCTTCTGCCAGAGGGCTACTCACCGAGGTCAGCGCCTCCACATTGGCGCCCGTCAGACACAGGTAGCGGACCACGTCCAGAATCCCGTTGTTGGCGGCAAGGTGCAGAGGCGTCCGTCCATACTGCAGGAGACAAAAAGACCCGGGAGAGACCTCACTCTTGCTGCCGAGGATGACGTGTGTGGAGGGACCAGGAAGAGATAGGAGGCGAGGTCTCCTTTCTCCAGAAACTTGCCATCTCCTTGGGGAGGCAAGCCAAACAAAATGTTTTCAAGTATTTCTCAGCTAACAGAGTGACTTTAAAATAAAACTTCAAAGGCTGAAAGAGTGGGAGGCTTATCATAAAATAACTAAATTAAGTCTCCTGCTGTGCTGGAAGAAAGGAGGCATGAGTCAGGGCTGAAGGCCTCAAAGTTCCAGAAAGATTTGCACTGTGGCTCAGATTTAGATACAGCAAGGGAAGAAGGCATGGAAGGACAGAAAGTGAAGACGCTCTAATGAGGTGAGATGCCACGGCCATACCCAGCATTTTTGATTGCCTACGGCTCCCAAACCGTGTGCCAAGGTATCTGGGGGGCACTGCAGTGTATTCAAGGGGGTGCTGAGGAATACTTTAAATTTTTGATGGAACCAGCAGGTTCTGACACCAGGGAAACTACTAGCTTCAGGCAGTTCAGTGTCTCAAATTAGCCGGGACTGCCTTCCTTTCAGTGACATTGCGTATGCACTGCACAGGGTTGGCGGCGGCTGTGATACAAAGCAGGTATCTTGTGAAGATCCACATAGAACAGGATATAGGGGTGGTAGTGTCCACTCTGAGTCCAAGGTTTAAAGAGGCAGTTGTGTACTAATGGAAGGTGTGTGCTTGTTGGACACCTTTAAAGAGTCCAAGGTTTAAATAGGGATTCTCTAGGCAAGAACACTGGAGTGAGTTGCCATTTCCTTCTCCAGTGCATGAAAGTGAAAAGTGAAAGTGAAGTCGCTCAGTCGTGTCTTCGTGTCTGACTCTTAGCGACCCTATGGACTGCAGCCTACCAGGCTCCTCCGTCCATGGGATTTTCCAGGCAAGAGTACTGGAGTGGGGTGCCATTGCCTTCTCCGCTCTCTTTCTAGATGCTCATAAATGGTAAGCCAGTCTCAGCTGGAAATATTAATGTAATACTTTTCTGTGACTATTTCTGAAGGTTCCCAACAAGCACACGCCTTCCATTAGTACACAACTGTGGTCAATTGAGAATTAAATAAAAATAGCTTTCTTTCAATTTATGTGAATCATTTGTTCCATCAGCTCCTGAAATATTAGGTTGTTTGGGTTGAATAACTTAATAAACAGAACTTAAGCAGCCTGGAGTGCTGCAGTCTATGGGATCGCAAAGAGTCAAACACAACTGAGAGACTGAACAACAACAAAGGTATTTAAACAATTTTTTTTTCTTTTTTGGTTGTGCCACACACACAGCTTGTGGCATCTCAGCCCTTGACCAGGATTGAACCTGGGCCATGGCAGTGAAAGCTCAGAATTCTAACCATTAGGTTACCAAGGAACTCCTGGAACTTAAGGTTTTTCATTTGCTCTGGGGAAACCAGAAAAAAATAAATTACTTTACACAATGGAAATTATGAACTGAGCAAGTTTGGCTATCTCTGTTTATGTGCAAATAAATGTAGGTTTTTGTTAAGAAGTTAACACATGCTCATTTAGAATATCCAAACAACATAGAAGGATACACAGTAGAAAAATGAAGTCTTTTCCTTCCATTCCCCCAAGTTCCCCAACTCAGAGCTAGCCCCACACAAACCTTCCAGGCTTTTCTCTATGAATTCATAAGTGGAGAGAAATAATTTGAAAAGTGAAGACATAATCATATTCCACCTTCCATTCTGTCAACTTGCTTTATTCATCTGACAACAGACTGAATACTTTTCCACGTCTATAAGGAAATCTATTACATTCTTTCAGATACCTGAATAATATTCAATATTTAGATATATCATAACTTATTTAGTTAGCCTGCTGAGGATGGACACTTAGGGTGGTTCCATTTCTTGCTACTATAAGTAATGCAGCAGTGTGTGTGCATATTTATGTTTTGTTTACTGTTAACTCCTAGAGTCATTTAGAAAACAGATATGAAGCTTTCAAATACCCCAGAGCTAAAGTGAAAAGTAAGGAGTTGGTTTGGAAGATTTGGAGGAAGTGTTTGGATTTCTGTGTAAGGAAGATAGTCCCGGGTAACAAGATGCATAGTTTTATAGAAGGGAAAAAGGTCAAGGAAGAGACATATGATGAATAAAAGACTAGGAGAGTTTACAGTTTGATGGCTTCCAATGTTTGACTGAACAAAACTCAAACTCCTTAACATTATATTCAAGGCCTTTCACCATCTGGACTCAATTCCCCTTCCTGGCTGCCTCCTTCTTCTTGAAATACGCTTTTCCCCTCTTCTCCATCTGTCCAAATCCCAATCATTTAAAATAATCACCTCTGAACAGCTTTTCCCAGTTTCTTTAGTGTCCGGATGCCCATGCTTCTAGAGCGCCAGTGTCTCTATCACAGCAGTGGTTACAACACGAGATGCTCTTAGAGTGAAATGTCCCTGGGTCTGTCTGCAAGCAGCCTGAGGACAAGAATCATTCCCTGCTGCCCACCTCCCAGCACCCTCACATCGCACCTGGCACAGTGTTGTCAGAAAAAGGCATTCGTTCATCAATACCTGGCAGGCACGGAATTCTTGGGCAGGATCCTGGGTGTGTGCGCACATCTGTGTGTGTGTGTGTGTGCCTGGGTGTGTGCGCACATCTGTATGTGTGTGTGTGTGTGTGCCTGGGTGTGTGTGCACATCTGTATGTATGTATGTGTGTGTGCCTGGGTGTGTGCACACATCTGTATGTGTGTGTGTGTGTGGGGGGGGGGTACACCTGTGCATGTGTCAACATCCTTTTTCTCCCTTTGCTGATCAGAAGAGGCAATCCAGAAGAGAACAAAGGGTTAAGGATGTGCTCTCTGTATCATCCAGTTCCTCTCTTCTTCCACGTTCCCCGACGCAGCCGAGTTAAATAGCCAGTCTCCCGATTTTCACATGAGAAGAATGCAGATAGAGAAATGCCTGTTTCACTGCAATGAGTGTCAGAAATCGTGACAAGCTCCTGTCACATGCTGTTGACAGGGGTAGGATCTGAATGGCCGCGTGTGTCTCTGGGGGAATGGAATCCAGGTGAGGAAACGGCAGGGCATGGGAGGGGAGTGACAGTCTGCCTGGGCGGCGTGGCTGTCACTGCTCCGTGGCCACGCTATCGGTTACCAGGGTCAGTCCATGTAAAGGCAGATATGCTTTCGGGGGAAGCAAGGCCTTTCTCTTACTTTTCTGCACATTTTCTAAGTTCCTCTATAGACCGCATCATCTTTCCTAAAATAAGCAACAAAAAAATGGAAGAGAAAAACAAGCTGACACCAGCTCTTCTGAAGGTGCAAGACCCACAAAAGCACCACGTACAATGGCCAAGTCACAGCCATTCAAATGAGTGCCACGAGGTCCCTAAAGCTGCTTTTTATTCATTTAAAGACTCCTGGAAGGAAAGCCAACCTCTTGATGCTGCTTAATATTATATTACATTTAGTTTCTTCCTTAAGCCACTTATATAACTGACTTGGCAAGATTAGAAAAGGATAAACTAAGAAAGCAACCAGCAGCTGATGGCTAGGACTTAGGATATTGCCTTTTCATATTTCCAGAAGATTACCTATTTCAATTTCTATTAGAATTAATCACATAATATGCAAGAAGAATTTTTTTTTGGTAGAAGCATAATTTTCTAGGTATTTCAGTTATTCTTTTACCTTAAACAAACCATATTAAATTCTGCTGGTATCATGTCTGCCACTTATAAACAAATATTTCCTGAAATTACAAAATTAATTCTACTTAGACTTTGTTTTTAACATAATGGTAACAGAATAGTGCTTGCCTTTCATACAGTTACAGAGCTGAAAACATATGACTGTCCAACTGTTCTACCATGCTTGGTAATGAAAATCTAGATGGCATTCAGGGAAAAGAGAAGGTGTTAGCTAATTTCTAGAATTTCCAGAAGTCAACATATGGGGTTTTTTATTTCTTTATCATTCACCAAATGATAGTATCCCCTTAGTCTTACCCAATGTATTTAGCACAAGAAAGATAAAACCATAAAACTCCCAAATTGGGGGAACTGGAGAAATCTGGTTCTAGGAATTTCAATCATATAACATAGGTGTTTTTCTGAAGACTCAGTGCCCTGATTTGTACCATGTTCTTTGATTCTTCTCCAGGAAGAGAAAATACACACATACTCTCTCCCCTGCCCTCCCTCCTTCTCTCTCTTTCTGCTGCTGCTGCTGCTAAGTCGCTTCAGTTGTGTCCAACTCTGTGCGACCCCATAGACAGCAGCCCACCAGGCTCCTCCATCCCTGGGATTCTCTAGGCAAGAACACTGGAGTGAGTTGCCATTTCCTTCTCCAGTGCATGAAAGTGAAAAGTGAAAGTGAAGTCACTCAGTCGTGTCCAACTCTTAGTGACCCTATGGACTGCAGCCCACCAGGCTCCTCCGTCCATGGGATTTTCCAGGCAAGAGTACTGGAGTGGGGTGCTATCGCCTTCTCCGCTCTCTTTCTAGATGCTCATAAATGGTAAGCCAGTCTCAGCCAGAAATATTAATGTAATACTTTTCTGTGACTATTATTAAATTAATAGTCTATAGGAAATTAAATAATTTCCTATATAATATTTATTTAATAATTAAATAATTATTGAACAATTTATTAAATTAATAAACTATAGGAAATTATTAAAAAGTCATATGCAAAATACACTTAAAGTGGAGAGCCCTGTGAAAAAGAACAGGTCCATAAAAGCAATACTGACTTGGAACAGTGAAGAGAGAAACTTGCCCAAACCCAGAAGCAGGTAGACACAGAGACATGGATAGACTGTGCAGAGATCTTCCCTCCAGCTTTACCTTGTTGGAGAGATCCAAGTTGCAGTTGGCTTCACAGAGGGCCACCACAATCGGCACGTTGCCATCTTTGCAGGCCACATGGAGGGGGGTGTTGCCATGCCTGTCTTGGAAATCGACGGAACAGCCCTGGCTGATGAGAGTCTGGATGACCTCCATCTGACATCGTCTCACAGCAAGATGTAGAGCAATGTGTCCATCCTGTAACAAACACCAGGGCCGTGAGTGCTTTTGACCGGGCATGTGGGACTGGCTGCTTGCCTTTCTAGCCTCATTGGGTCAGGTTTAACCGGCAACGGGACCGTTACTGCAAAGCCTGAAGGAGGATTAAAAAACACAAACTTTACTCCTGGCAGGGTTGAGGTGAGGCCCCACATGTTTCACTGAATAATCACGGTCTGAGCTGACCATCAGTTTAATTAATCTAGGCTTGGCCAGTACATTCAGGTAGGAAGACACCACACTCCTTCTTGTGTCTGAATTCATAGGACTTAAGTCATTGTTGGTTCTCCAGTGGCCTGTTTTATCAAGTATTTGGAAAACAGTTGCTCAGTAATCTTTATTAACTTCGTAAGTAGAGAGTTTATTGTTTTATTTTTCACTCTGAGAAACTGAGAAAGCTGAGGTGATGTGCTATCACATAGATGAGAAGGAAACTGTTGTTGCTTACTCACTAAGTTGTGTCTGACTCTTTTGTGACCCCATGGACTGCAGCCCACCAGGCTCCTCTGTCCATGGGATTTCCCAGACAAGAATACTGGAGCAGGTTGCCATTCCCTTCTCCAGGGGATCTTCCCAGACCAGGGATTGAACCCACATCACTTGCATTGGAAGGAAGGTTCTTTACCATTGAGCCACCAGGGAAGCCCTAAGAAGCAAATATAACATATTTAACCTCTGCACCCACGCAGCATCAGCCTGGGAGTTCATTTTCCCTGTTGTAGAGCCTTTGATGAAGATAAGTGCTGAGTTTTAGGAGCTTGGTAGAGGGAGCTTAAAAGCATTTCTCTAACTCATCTATTCTAGGGTTGTTCAACCTCAGCCCTGTTAACATTTGGGGCCTGTCCTAGGAATTGCAGGCTGTTCAACAGAGCTGCTGGTCTTTATCTTCTAGATGCCCTATCCTGGCTGTGACAACCCCAAAATACGTCTCTAGCCACTACCTAATGTCACCTGGGGGCGAGGTCACTGCCTACTTGAGAACCGCTGCTCTGTACCAAGAGAATACTCCACAGAGGGCAGTGACTAAATGAACCACAGTGTGCCAAAACCACCATGGATGGTAGCATCAGTTTCACTGCAGGATAGGTTCACAATAAGAAAAGATTATGCTGAATTTGCTTAATTAAAGAAGGGAAACCTTGTCTAGAATTGTTATCAAACAAGTAAGAATAGTTTATTGTCTTTCTACAAAATAGCAGGTGATGGAAGTAAATAAACCACCTATTTCTTTGTCTGTCTACAAATCAATAGTGTGTTTCCAATTTCAGTCCTAAATGAGGATTTATCTTGGGTTCCATGATCATCACTGTACCTGCTCCAAAGCTAAAAAAGCTAAAAAATAAAATAGAGACTTGAATTATTTGATCATCTCATAAATTTTGCTGCATCCCACAAATGAACGTTAATTATGAAACAGAATCGGGAATCACAGAATCTTTAGATTGGAGAAGAGAAAGGATAATTATAACTTGTTGCATTTAAGTTATTTTAGGTAAACGAATTGAGAAGTCTTGTGGTCCTGTAGCCCCTACTAGATGACTTTTCAGCAAGTGGGATACTTTCACCCACAAAGCACCTTGTCGGATGCATTAAGGTCGGCTCCGTGCTCAGCCAGACACTCCACGATGTCTTGATAGCCCCTGGCGGAGGCTGTCAGGAGGGGGGTCTCGCCTTCTCTGTTCTTAATGTTCACACTGCAGCCAGCTTCACAAAGGGCTTTGGCCACAGAGTAATAGCCGTGCCAGGCAGCACAGTGCAGGGGGGTTTCTTCTTCCTGGCCAAGGAGAGAAGCACAGAGAAGAGGAGAATGCAATAAGATGAGAGAAAGTACAGGCATGGTGAGAGTCCTAACCAAATTTGGCAGCAAACTCAAGGCAGTGGAGAGAAAGGGCTTGTAGCTATTGGAGCAAAACATTAACGAAATAATGGGCTGGGTCTGACGCCTTTCCTTAACTCAACTTCAGCTTTCTCCAGCAATTTACTGATAATTGACTTTGCAGAGCCCACTGGCACCACGCATGGGCTCAGCTCTTCTGAACAATGGAGCCCCTGCGTGTGTGGATGTATAGCATCTTTCCTGTGAAAGTGCAATAGTTTACTTCATTTGTGATTACTAACAGAGGGAGGGCATTTCTTTGAGCAAGAACTCCTCTAACAAACCTGTCTCAAGATTCCTGTCGCAAACACAGCATAAAGATGAGTCACATAAATGGATTATTGCTCTGGCAGAGAAAGGGCCAAGATAACCATGCTTCAACAAAAAGGATCGGTCATCAGGTCTACATATTCATGACCAACATCATCAGACACATAGATATCTGTCTGCAAGAGGCTGTTACACTGTAGTAGTTATGAACAGACTCTGGAACCAGTTTGTGTGGGTTTGAGCACCAGCTCCACCACTACTGAGCTGTGCTATCTTAGGCAATTTCCCAAACCTCTCTCTGCCTCAGTTTCCTCATCTGTAAAATGAGAATTGAAGGGTTGTTCAGAGGATTCATGAATGAATGAATGGCAGTGCTTTTGTTTGAGTCCTTGCCCTCTGTAATTTAAGCAGAAAACCTAACTTGGATGCACCTCCAAAATACTCAAGCCTATCATTTGGCTGTCTGCACATCCATGCAAAGAGTAGGAAGAAGTGAGGACATCAGCTACCGTGACCCACCTTGTCCTGGAAGTTGGGATTTGAGCCGAAGCTGCACAGTAACTGAACCACATCAGCATGGCCGTAGCGAGCTGCCACATGAAGGGCTGTCTCTCCAGACTGTAAAAGACACAGCCAAAGATTCAGAGCCCCCTGAGTATCGTCTCCAGGGATCTCACACAGGACTGGAGGCCCACTCCCACATATGCCTGGCTCCACGTCCTCCCCTGAGGCGGTGCCTGTCCCTTGATGCCCCACTGGTGACTGGGCCGTGGAGCCTGCGGTGGGGTGTCCACCATGTCGCTAGTGTTATACTCACACACCTGGCCTCCTTGTGTGTAAAGCACCCACCATACCCACCCCACCAAGTGAGAGTCCATTCCCTTTTCTGTGACGGATGTTCCTAATCTTCATATACTAATGCTTCTAGTTATGTGATTTTTTTTAAAAAAACACAAAATTCCTTGTTTAATATTAAGTTACTTAAACACAAGGTTTTACTTACTAGCAAGTTTCTGATTTCACTATGTTTAGAATATAATTTCTTACATCCTCAGAGATTTTTATAAATATTACCATTAGCCCCTACAATAACATATTCTGTGAATTAGTAATAGATGTAAGTTCTTAAGATATTTTTACTTATATCTGCCATAAAACTGTCAGAATAAACTGATCTAAAACAGAATGAGATATTTGTTGCCACCTGACATAAAACTGCTATAATAGAAGTATGTCTTTAAATGACAACCCATTCCAGTATACTTGCCTGGAAAATTCCATAGACAGAGGAGCCTGATGGGCTATAATCAATGGGGTTGCAAAGAGTTGAACACGACTGAGCAACTGAACATGGAATGTGAATGTCATCCCTTATCCCTTAGATATGGTACAGGGCACAATCTATACAACTGTATGTGACAGCCCTGACTGAATATAACGAATCAGTCTACTAGTATTAGAAGCAGAGAAGGGTTACATACATAGTGGAATACATACAGATGTGAGAGTAGGAACCCTAGGTGCAAGTCCCAGCCCTGCCATTAATTCACAGGAGTATTGTGTGGACTGGATGAAACATGGTGTGTGAAAGTAGGGTATCTCCCTAAATTAATAATTTTTATAACATTTTAATCCCCAAAGCCTTAACTTTACTTGCACTGTCTCATTACCCCTTCTAGTACCAGTGGTTAAAGTCAGCAGAGTCAGTCATGTCAAAGAGGAAGAGGATAGTAAAGAGACATGCACATGGCGAGGTGAAAAGACCAGGACTCGGGCCACTTTCTGGTTGTCCTTCTAGCAGAACTTTTGAGTTTTCATGTTATGGGGAAGACAGTTCACTGCTCACATAATATGACAACCACTTGGCATATTTCAGCTAAAATCAGGTTTTAATGTTAGACCAAGTCACCAGCAAAAAGAAACTTCTAAATTAAATTTTCTGTAGGGAGATTTTGGTCCCGAATCCTTATTTTTTTGGGTCATGATGCAGATGGCATGCCGACACTCAAATGCAATCTTTTATCACTTTCCATAAGAAGAGAAGTGGCCTTACCTTGTCTTTAACATCCAGAGGGCATTTGTTCTCATTGAGAAATTTCAAGGTATCTACGTGGCCATGCCGAGAGGCCCAGTAGATGGCATTGGATCCGCCCTGTACAAAAACCAAGGCAGAGTCACGCTCTCAGATGGATCTGAACACACACATCACTCAGTTGCTATATTTCTTTTCCTATGTGATGGCAAATGCCAAAGAAGCAACACCCAAGAGGAATAAAACCCCACTTCAGTTTTTGGTTTGACAAAGGGACCAAGGTTATGTAAGACATGAACATTCCAGAAAGCTGGGTGAAAGGGATAAGTGAGCTTTCTATATTATCTCTCCAGATTTTTTCTTTTAATCTAGAATTATCTCAAAATAAAAAGTTTTTTTTTTTTTCCCCTAAAACCTTCATTTCAACTTCCAGTTAGAATTCCCTATATTGTCAAGGGCCAGTTCTAGGCTATTAACAGCGCTGTTGAAAGTCTATGGAAGCTGATGACAGATCTAGCGTAACGACAATTACCTGGTCATCACTTGTGTCTACACTCCCAGTGAGGTATACACCTCACAGCATATCCTCCTTATTCTGTTACCCTAATAAACATGTGGGAGAATACATTTCTGATGAGATTAATTGGATAATGAAAACTTCTACAAATATAACATCAATTAACACTGCTGAGTCAATGTGATCAGTAAGGAGTCAATCTGGGCAGGACGCAAAGAAGGGCAGACGCTGAGTAACAGAGCCATGAGGAAGATGAATGGTTGCCTTTTCCCTTATAACCTGTTAGACAGGACCAGACTACTTAATCAGTTCATCTTCCTTTACAGGAAACTGAGAAATGAAGTACGGAATATGTAGTATTTTTCTCTGTTACCTCTATGATTAGAGACATTTGGAAATACTTAAAAAATTATTCCTTTTGCAATAAAACAGAATTATGACCTTATCCTGGATGTCAATTCTTGAGCCTCTCTTAATGAGCAACTGTAGTATTTGAATATTCCCACAGCCAGCAGCAATAAGTAATGGAGGAGTCCCATGCTGGAAAAGGCAAGAAAAAAAAATATAATTTTTCAGGTTTGATAGGAAAGGAAAAGCCTAAACTACCACCGCTGCCCCAGACACCTTCCTGTGTCTCCACAGACACACACTTGCCCTGCCTGACAGGAGTAGAAATGGGAGAAAATGGTAGCCTGCCCTCTTTTGGATTCATAACCAAAAGTGACATTTTCATTTGCAAGATGAGTACATATAAAATTTCATGGTTAGAGGGGCATGCTAGCTGCATATAGAAAGGCCTTGTGTGAAGAAAGGCCCTCAATGCACAAAGACCTTATTTCTAATTCAATTCACTTTTTCAGCAGAAGTGATTTCCCCCACAGTATGGGGTTTACACAGGAAAGAAGAATGGAGAAGCAGATGGGTTCTCTCCACCTTGGACTTGGAGGAGCACAGTCACTATGACCCCTGACCCCTACTCCCCCTGGCAGGATAGCATCAGACCTTGTTGGGCTGGTTAACGTCGTAGTTGGACAAGGAGCCCAGGAGGTGCTGCAGGCCTGGGACATTGTCATCGTTGATGGCATGGATGATAGCTTTCATCACAAAGGAGTCTTCCTCATCCTTGAGAGAGACACGGAAGAGGGAAAAAGGTTCACACAGCTGGCTATGCTGCCCCTTTTACCAACATCAGAGAAATTAAGGCTCATTTGTTAAGAGGAGCCTTCAGGGGGCAAGTAAGCCATTTAATCCCCAAATCTGCCTGGTCATGAAGGGAAGCAGGAGTCACCTTTTGCTCCTCCCACATTGGGAACTAATACCACCTACTATTTACCTGTGAGTTTATGTCACCTGCATTGTAACCCAGACAGCAAACAGCTCTGAAGATTCAGATTTAGGACAATGATTGATGACAAACTACTCTTTGTGTTTATCTTAGGGATCTTTCAAAGCATATAGTTCCAGAAACGACTGTAGAAAATTTCAGGTGTAACTCAGACTCTAAAACTACTGAACCAAGGAAATGATGTCTTTGAATAAGAAAGACTTACTTTGCCATTTTTGCATTACAGATTGTCATTTTTTGATTATCAGAAATTCCTGTATTCTATAACATATTAAAATTCTCTGAAAGTTGGTAACAATTGTTGTTTTTTTTTTTAAAAAAAGGTCCCAAAAGGGGAGAAATGTAAAAATAAAGGCCAGATAAAACAAAGTAAAATGGATGCATTTCTATTTATAAAGAGAAAATAACGATGCCATTGAACAATAAATTTACTAAATTTTTGCTACTTTGTCAAAATACTTTCTTAAATATATATAATAAGATACTTGTAAAATATGATAATTAAAACCAAAAAATAAGCTAGAAAAATTCCACCACAAAAGTTTTAGACTTATAGAGGTACAGCTACTATAATTTCAGATCTGGAAAAGCATAGCTACAGGGGCTGAACCTCTGCCTGTGGGGGTGGTATGGAGAAAGCATTTCTCTGAACTTTGCTTTCTCTTTATAAATCTGAATTCAAACAAGCTTCAGAAGGGCTGTAATACTATTTGTAGAGAATATATGTTTAAGATTACCATTGGTTTTCCTTTTCAAGTTGAAGACTAAGAGACATTTGCCTGAAAGTGAGAGTGACGAGAAAGGGGAGAATGGAGGAACAGGCAGGTTGCTGTTACACCTCTTGATCAAGAGGACACTGAGATGAGATGAGAGAGAACCTGAGGGCTGCGGAGGGGGGTCCTTCCACCTGGAGCTCCTTCACAAGCCCAGGCCCTCTCCTACTCTAAACTTTTCACTGCAATGTATTTTCTCCCAACTGACTGTTCTGCGATTTTAATTTATAAGATTTAATCATTCTCATCACCTGACTTAGATTAATAGTCTATATCTTGTTTTGGTTCCATTGTCACCCTCAATTTCCCAGTCCAGACTTCTTCCTCTTCTTCTCCTCTCTTCTCCTAACTTGCATCTCTTCAACTTCTTCTTCTTTTTTTCTTTTTCGTATTTCCTAACTCTTTTCATTCTATAAGGCTAGACCTGGAACTTGAGTAAAACTGTTAGCTTCAGGGGATTAAAAAATGAGCTGGTGTCTGCTGATGTGTGACCTTGCCCTTGGAGTCCCCAGATTCCACTCAGGAAATCCTGACTACTCAGTTACATGAGCCTGCAGGTTCCCACAGAACCACCCTTCCTGTCTTTTCTGGAGTCTCCCTTTTCCTCGAGGGTTCACAAAGTCCCGTTGTCTGACTGTCGGGTAAAGTCTTGTTGAATTTTGATGTGTCCACTATATCTCAACAGTTAATCTATGATTAGGTTTCAGTTTGGATTAGGGAAAAAAATTGTGCAGTTGTTCTCAAGGACCTTTGGAAGTCAATACAATGTCAACAAAGAGAGTGGGTTTAGCTCTCTGATCTACCATGAACTGTATCATCAGGCCCTACTGCATTTGTCCTGACTTTCTGCTGTATGTGTGTGTTTGGAAGCAGGGCTGTCTGTCCCTTTTGTACTATTACAGTTCAAGATTCTCCAAGATCAGTGGAAACAGAGGGCTTTCGTTTTAGTTCGTGAAAATTAGATGCTCTTTCCCTTTTACTGGCCAGGCTCTCTTTTATCAAACTGTGCTACAGGGGCAGAGGAGGGTGGGAAGGTGGAGGCTGGAGGTGGTGGATATAGCCAATCAAAACAAAGAGGAAAAACGACCAAAAAGTATAGAGTACATCAAATCAGCCATCCCAACTCCCTCTTCGAGAGGAGGAAGAACAGGCCTGACATTTCCAAGATTTCAGGTTTTCTGGGTTGCTGAACAAGTCAAATAACTTAAACATTGTAAATACACAGTGCTAAGAATGAATCTACCCAGGGAAAAGGATTGCTTACCAGAGTATCATCGCTTCTGGCAACACTCATGTTACTTCTGGACAAGAATGACCTGGATAATCTTTGGCACAGTGATATCAAGCGAACAGATTGCTTTATTAAAAAAAAGAGAGAGAGAGAGAGAGAGTGAATAAAAGGCAGGGAGAAAGGAGGAGAGAGAGCTTATGTAACAATACTCAAATTAGTGCAGATGACAAAGTCTTTTGAGATAGAATTCACTGCTGACAGCACATACTCTTCAGGGGTGGGAAATCCCAGAAGCAGGTTAGATTATATTTGCTTAAAGAAACTTCTAAAGGTCTTATAAATCAAGACAACAAAAGAGAGATTCTCCTTCTACATTTCATTATCAAACCATAGAAGTGGACACATCTGTTCTCTCTCCATATTTCACTCTCTACTCTTTGAGGAATGTGATCTTACCCTAACAAAGCCTGTGGACATACATCCCTTGGAGAAGAACGGTAGGCAAGGGCCCTGTGCCCGTGATGCCCAGGCAAGCTGGTAATGGCAGACAGTGTGACTCTCAAAACTCATACAGTTGTTGCAAATGAGAAGGTGGGGGACTTTTTTGTCAATAGGACAAACACCTCTGCATTTACTCTCAAAGGCAGAAGCGACATGGAAAGACTGTGTGTGTGTATGTGTGAGAAAGAGAATGAGAGAAAGAAAGCTATGGTGATTCACACTACACTTTAAGCCTTATTTTCAGGGCTTCTTTGAGAAATACGAGTCAGGTCTTGAGTAATCTGTTGCTGTGGTCCTCATCTCTATCAAGGCATCCCAACCTGATGGGCATGACAGAGACGTAGACCTCTGAGCCAGTGATGAGGAAACATGGCAAGTACCTGCTTCCTCTGGGCTTGACATGACCCTGTGCACAGGAAGCCATCCTGTCCCCCTCTGATCCCTGAATTTGTATTTGTTCAAGTTGGATGGAATGTTCTTTAGAGCTACATCCTACTCAGCCGCTGCAGAAACCATCCACACTGAGAAGAGGTCATAGCGAATGCTCCTGGCCCACCCTACCCTCATCTCAACCACTCACAGACCAAAGCTGGATTTAGAGAACCATTTACACAAACTCTGTGATAATCATAATGCCATGCTGCTTACCACAAGGAACAAATCTATTTAAAATGTGGTTTGTTGCATTTAGAAAAAACTGCACTATAATTTTACTGTACTGATTTAAAAATGTGCCTCGGGAATGGCTTTGATTTAAAAAATAAATATAAGATTACATGTAAAAAGATGAGCTAAATAGTACTGAAATAATATTTTTGCTTGTTTTTGAAAATAGAGTAATGTACAGATGTGAACTTGAAAAATGGATGCACTTTTGCATTGCTGATATCAGAAGACATGCACCCTCAGCAGAGAGAACCACGTAGGAAATTGAATTAGTTAATTCCTTCAAATCAAACAATCTTACTTTCCATTTTTTCCGGGCTGCAAACTTCTTGAATTTCTCCATGTTTACTGCCGATGCTTTTCTACTAAGTGCTTGTTGGGTATCTTTAGGCTAAAATGAAAATCCAAGACAATTTAGAGCTCTCAAATGACAGAAACATGTTACATGATGACTTCTGGATACCGCTCACTATTTGGGATCCTTACCTATTCACCTTGCTAAAGCAACAAAACCAGCTGGGATAATACAGCAGATCTAGGAACACAGTCTCTGAAGGCTAACTCTTGTGGCTAAAGATTTGAGAAAAATCCATAAAGACTGGGTCTTGGGGGAAAGTTGAAAAGTTGAGCTTGAACCAAGCTGAATTACAACTCTCCATAAAAGAGTCTGGGAATGGGATGATTCATGGTGAGGCCATGTTATGAGACAAGTAAACTTAACATCGTCAAGTAATTTAGAGCTGTTTGAGACCTCAGAGGTTAGCAAATTCACTCTGTCCCACAGCATTAAAATCCCTCCTCCACTGCATCTTTTTCAGAAGGCCATGCAGCTCTACCTCCGAGAGGAGATATTATTGCCTTCCAGGGAAGCCAAGGTAACTGCTGGGAGCTGGCACAGGTGGAGTTTGCCAGCTGCCCCAAACCTACTTCTGCAATGCAAATTACTGCATTGCAATCTATTTACTGGTTCCATGATTTTAGTCTGCAACTGCCATGCTCCGCCACCCTTAGTCCTTTCTGCTCTATCTGAAGCAGCTTTGATTCTTTAACCCAAATGCCAACAGGCGCCAGGCAGGTAGGTATATGTATGATGGGGGTGACCCCGGCCTGGCACAAAGGCAGCAGGATAGAGTTTCTGGCAACCTTGTGGAATGAGGTCTCAGTGTTGGCAGAACTTCAGATTTTTCAAGAGAAGCTGGGAATCTAGATTTGATATCATATTTAAGTGCTGGAGTTTAATTCAAAAACTTAACAAAAATAGTGTTTGGGCTAATATCCCATAATCAAATGCAAAGTGGTTGAGTGGCTCTGCCCTTCAGCTTCTCATCACCATCCTGCCCTGTGGTAGTTCACTCCTCTCTACCTCTGTTATGAGAAACTCTCAGCTGCCTTAAAATACGGCACCTACAGCAAACACAATACTCCAGACGTGGCCGTGGTTAGAACCCACAGTGCCACCTGATATCCTGTGCTGTGCTTGGTCACTCAGTCGTGTCCGACCCCATGGACTCTTTGTGACCCCATGGACTGTGGTCTACCAGGCTCCTCTGTCCATGGGGATTCTCCAGGCAAGAATACTGGAGTGGGTTGCCATGCCCTCCTCCAGGAGATCTTCCCAACCTAGGGATCAAACCCAGGTCTCCCACATCGCTCTTTACCATTTGAGCCACCAGGGAAACCCAAGAATACTGGAGTGGGGAGCTTATCCCTTCTCCAGGGGAAACTTTCCAACCCAGGAATCGAACCAGGGTCTCCTGCATTGCAGGTGGATTCTTGAGCTACCCAGAGAGCCCAGGGCAAATGAATTCCCCAGGACGCCCTATGATCCCCAAACCAACTGCAATACGCAACTCACCTTGATCCAGGGATGCTGCAAACTATCTTGAATTGTCATTCTCTTCCTTTGTGGTGGGGAGGGGAAAGAAAAAAGAATGCAGTGACCATAAAAGCAAAGACTACGGTTGTTTCCATGCCGGCTGGACCTACCAAGCAGATGCTCTGGGAAACACGGTTCGGGGCCTGCTTCACGGAAGCAAGCCAAAAACAATGTCAGTCTTTGTGTGCTTATTTCACTGTGCCCACCAGGACTGAAAGGCACAAAGGGGCCTGCCTGCATTTTCAGAAGCATTCCACGTGATATGCTTCTCTTTGCCAGGTGGAAACAACCAGCAAGGAATAAACATGGCTGCATGCACAGGACAGGTGCTAACCCTCGTCTAGCTGAGGCCACGGCTAGGCAAGTTTCAGGAACAAGGGACACTCACTTTGGATCCTTGACGAGGAGTCTTCTTATGAAATCTTTGGCTAGGGCACTCGTATTACTGAAGTACTCTTCCTCAAATTCATAGTTGACAGCAGATACGTTTGCTAATGTTTCTTGCTTAGTGTCTCCGAGAAACGGGGAGGCCCCACTGAGGCTGTTAATAAAGTGGAGCACAGAACATGAGTAAGTCTCCCTAGTGTTATCATGCTGCTCCTCCAATATCTGATTAGGAGAATGAGGAATAACAGTCTAACCTGGTGCTTGAGCAGTCACTTCAAAATTCAATTACATTTTACAGGGCGTTTAATTGTCATGTACAAAAGCTTCAGCTTATGCAAAGGACACATTTAAAAAGTTAATTTAGAATAGCATTTAGTAGTGTATAAAAGAAAAACCTTTCCTATTTTCTCAGCAGTGATGGGCCGTCAAGCTTTCTTTCAGTGATTATGTTGCAATTTCTGATGACTCATTTCAAATTAAGAGAAAATGTGTAATTAGTATAAACTAAATGTGTTCTGGAGGTGTAAAATGACTATGTGTACATAAAATGCATGCATAACCTGAAGTGATCAACACGACACAGAGTTTCAAAGAAAAAGGGGAAGAGCACAAATAGTGAATTTGGGTACTTACAGAATATAGGTTATTACCCCAATACTCCTAGACATGAAACAAGAAGAAAAACAATATCAGACGAATAGTAAAATAAACCAGAAAAATGACAACATTAATGACATGTTCCTTACCACATATCTGCCTCAAGACCAAGAGGTTCATAGTTGACTATCTCAGGAGCTATGGGGAAACGAATGCACATTTAGTTTTGGAAGGAAGTGAACCAACAGAGTCTAATCTTCATGTATAAACCAGAATCATGTACCAGGGAAATGTTGCTGCAGCAGGGGGAATTCTGCCAGCATCATGTTTATGAAAAATGAATGGAATGGCCACAGGAATGAAGAAAACTTACCAACAAATTCTGGTGTCCCAAATATATTTTTGAATTCATTTCCAAAGTCAATTTTATGGGCCAACCCAAAGTCAATGATCTTGATCCGAGGCTTGGGAACATTTCTATCCAAAAGCATTATGTTTTCAGGCTTTAAAAAGAGAAAAATAGTACAGCAATGTTCATAGCAGTGTTATTCACAATAACCAAAAAGTGGAAATAACATGATGTCCACAAAACAAGGTCTATCCATACAATCAATATTATTTAGCCTGAGAAAGAAAGTAAACTTCTGACATGTGCGTCAATATGAATGAACACTAAAGACATTGAAATGTGAATCACAAAAGGAGAAATGTTGTATAATTCCACTTATATGAAGTATCTAGAATAGGCAAAATCAAAGAGACAGAAAGTAGAATGATGGATGCCAGCAGCTGGGGGTAGGAGGGCTGAGGACTTAGTGTTTAACGGATATACAGTTTCAGTTTGCAAGAACAGTAAATTCCAGAAATAGATGGTAGTGATGGCTACACAACTATGTGAATAGACTTAATGCCACTTAACTGCATACTTTAAAATGGTTAAATGGCAAATATTATATTGTGTTTATCTTTCCACAATCAAAAAAAATACTATCATATGTTATGCTGAGGACAAGATGCCAGTGTAGTTTTTTCTCTCTCCTGAAGAAACAACAAAAAGTAGGGATAAAAGAGGTTGCAAGAGAACACCAGGAAAAATAAATGCCTTGGTTTAGGTTCTCCCAGCAACAGATCCGGAAAGGGATTTGGCTTAAGTGGGAGGGGACCCTATGGAATACTGGGCAGCCGAATGGGAAGACAAGAGACAGAAGGAAGGAAGCTGTCTTATCAAGGTGGGGGTGACGAGTACAGTCTCTTTGGAGGACTTGGGGAGAAATGGTAGCACTCAGAATTTTCTAACTGAAGCACAAGGAAGCTGGGGTATTTATCCACTATCTCCCCAGGTCCACTGCTAAGAGCTGCTTCGGTGGGTATTTATGCTTTGGCATTTCTAGCTCCCAGCAGCAGTGTTTAGGGTGTGTGCCAGTGAGTACTGGGGGACCCAGATGTGGCCTTGACAGCTCTGCTACAGTAAGTATGGAGAAAATCTTCCCTTCCCTTACATCTTATCCTAGCTCCAATGACAGGAGTCATCCACTTGGCAATCAACCACGCACTGCTTGGTGATAATCTTCTCACTGTTTTGGACTGTACCCTGAGTCTTACATTGTCACTTCCGTTGCTCATATGGATGTCTTCCCTTCCCAAAGAGACCATAACCTCTGTGATGGGTGGGAGTATGACCTGCCCCCCTACCCCCTTTTTTTAATTGCTAATAATGCCTTGCCCCTAGTCAACAAAGACCCTGAGTAGACAGTCTCAGAGTCTGGCTTAATTGATTGCGAGACAGAGTCAGCCCAGAAGCCTTTGTATCAAGAAAGAGTAGAGATTAAAATACCTTTCATCTTATATGATAATAGCCAGAGGCGGGGAGAAATGGAGCAGCCAGTGGCTACTCCAGGCTGAAAATACCCCATAACCAACAGCAGCCCCCTTGCTTAAAGACTTGGCTGGCAAGAGCCCTCAATTCTTCCCCAAGAAAATTCTAGAATGTGATGATTAATCCTAAGCCTCTATTCCACACAATAGTTAGGAACTGCTGTAGTAAGCATGCATTATATACTTGCTGATTTATACTGATAACTGTTATGTGTTAAACCCCTCTAGGAAAAAAAATACATGTATCTCTTTTGGATGCCTCCATTTTCCCCAGCAAACAAACAAGTGCTGTGATATGCATATGCTTTCATCTGGTTTACACCAAGCAACGTACCTTAAGATCAAAGTGGGCAATCTGAAGGGAGTGCAGATAGTAAACACCATTAAGAATTTGTTTGAGAAATTCAGTTGCTTCCTCTTCAGTCAAAGATTCCTTTTCAGCTAAGAAGTCAAACAGCTCACCACCTGCAACGCTGAAAACCAGGAAGCAGAGGTTACTGATGACAGCTTCTGTCTCCTATTGATTTGTTTTCTCAAAGACGATTTGCACGCTCAGACTTCTGGCAAGAAAATAGCATTGAGGACATGCTGAAACTGCTAAGCAAGGAATCAGAATTCTCTGTGCTTCTCATTGTTGGATGACAACTCTGCATTCAGGTATGCTTGCACTTGAAAGCAGCTGGGTGTTGCTCTCCTAATATGCTAGGTTCACAAATGGGGGAGGAGCAGAAATGTGACGGGAAAAAAAAAATCAATGCATCTTTCAGACATCTTAATTCAACATATTCATACATGAAGTCTTAACTCACTGATTGAAAAAAAAACAAACCCTACAATCCAACTTCGTGTAGAATTTATAGGATATATCTTCCTAGCCCAGTCAGAGACTACCTGGAAACTTCAAAATCTGTGTTAGGTAAGAAAAAAAAAAAACTCACATCACAACCTATGGCCTGACAAGCAGTGTTTGTTTGTATACTCTGTATTTGTATCTATGAAAATACTTTCACATTTATAAAAACCACAAACATACACAAAATTGAAATGCCTGTGGTTGCTGGGGATTTATCGAATCTGTCTCCTTGGCCAGACTGTAAGTCCCTGGAGGGCAGTGGTCAGCCCCCGGCTGTGGGCCCACTGTGTGTGTTCTCCCCACTCCTCCCACAGGGCCAGGCACACAGCAAGAACACAAAACTTTTTAATTAAGTAGATGAACAAAGAAACTCCCCTAAAAAATCCACAGTAGTGATTAATGGCAAATAACAGAGAACTTGTAATAAGAGTTTTTATAAGTTGATCTTTATCGAGTTTAACCATACATTCACAACACAATAATTAACTGCAATTATGCACATAACTGCGCGTGCATTATCGTTCTTTCAGCAAGACAGCTCCATAAACATACCTACCACATCTACATCCAGAATAAGAAAACTCATGCTCGTGAGATTAAACTAAAATGACAAACAAGCTGCTTTCACAAAAGAGGTTTGAGATTTCACCCCTTCATCCTCCATGTTTCTCGTAGCCTGGCTCAGGAGCCACTGGCAGCAGAATGGCTTGGGGTGTTTTAAATATGTAGACTTGGGGTGTCACTTCCAACCTGCTGCATGAGTTTCTAAGAGTGGGGGACCAGGAGTGCAGCATTTTAAACAAGCACCTCAGGTGATTCTTGCACGTGTGCTAAGTCGCTTCAGTTGTGTCTGACTGTGCAACCCTAGTGTTCCAGGCTCCTCTGTCCATGGGATTCTCCAGGCAAGAACACTGGAGTGTTGCCATGCCCTCTTCCAGGGGATCTTCCGGATCCAGGGATTGAACCTGTGTCTCTTGCATCTCCTGAATTGGCAAGCAGGTTCTTTACCACTAGCACCACCTGGGAAGGCTCAACTGTGATTCTTAGCACACTAAAAACCAAGACTTAATGACATCCTCTCGTTTCAAGGCTTATATTTAACCTGAGGATGTTTATCGGGAGGGGAGGGCAAAGTGACTCCTCCACCCCTGGGGCCCAAGGGCATTTCTGCCACAAGCCACAGAGCCTGAGCCCTGCCTGGGGGGCAGGGGCCTGGCGTGGTCCTTCATAACACCACCGTCTGTACCCTCCCAGTCTTGCTCCCCTGGGCCATGGGGCCTCACACTGGCTCCCTGCTCAACTTTATGGAGCCCTTTGCGCCTCACGTTTTTGTTTTAATCCTCTTAAAACCAACAGAGAGAGGGACTCCTTCAACTATAGGAAACAAAAAGGAGGAAAAAATGGGAAACCATGAACCACCTAATGCTGAGAAACTCACTCTATGGTCCTTTTGCTTTTTTGCTCTCCGGCTTGCACAGCCACCCCTTAGGTAGACACCGAGGGTTGCAGGATGGAGAGATGGGCCAGAGTCAGCCTGTCACACTCAAACCTTAATTCTGTGGCCAAAAGGTTATTCCTTTGTGCTGAGCCTCATTTTTTCATCAAATGGGAATAACAGGACTTACTACTTTGAGGGTTTTGAAGCTTTATGATAATAAATATACATAAAGCCCATGGCAGGCAGGTCTGGCATGAGGCTGAGGTGCAGGAAGTAGCCTGGTGCTATTATACAGGAAGGATCCATGCAGCTGTGCTCCAACATGAAATCCCCTTCCTGCCTGTTCCCCTCTCCCCCTTCAAATCCACTCCCTGCATGCTCAGCTGTGTCTGACTCTCTATGATCCCATGGACTGTAGCCCATCAGGCTCCTCTGTCCATAGGATTTTCCAGTCAAGAATACTGGAATGGGTTGCCATTTCCCCTGGAAGAGGAAATCTGATGTGCTCAAAGGGAAGGGACGTGTTCAAACAGCTCTGAGACCTGGTCCACTGAGGCATTCCAGATTTTCCCAAGATGGTGTAACAGCATCTCCTACCTCCTTCTCTGCACTGTGATCTTGCATCTGGTTCCAGCCCCTTGAATCTGGGCAGGTCCATCACAGCTTTGACCAATTAGACACAGCAGAGTGATGTTGCGTCAGCTCTGATGTGTTTTTTCACAGGCCCAGGGCTTCCATATCCCGCCTCTTGAATCCCTCCTATAAGTGTGATGATCCTAAAATCACCTTGTAGCATGGAGAAACCTTGGAAGATGAGATGCCTCATAAAGAGGCAAAGAAGCATTGAGCAAGGAAGGAATCTTGGAAGTTAGACTGTCCATCTGAGTCCTTCCAGAATTCCTGACCCATTAAATGCAATGGTCATTTTAATCCTCTATGATGGACACCATCATATGAGCTCTGCCCACATTTCCCTTGAGGAAAGATCTACTGTCCCCAATGCTGGGGGTGGAAGCAGCATAGCACCAAGCCCTCATCCAGCAGGGCTCATCTCTGCTGTGGAACCGCTGTCCAAGGTCTTGTTCTTTCCCTGAAAGCCCACAGCGAATGGCTACTGTGGGAACATAAACCTGAGGTTGACTCACTTCTAGAAATAGGGAGATACTAAATGTTTTAGGCTTTATGGGTAATACAGATTCTGTCACAACTACTCAGCTCTACCCAAGCAGCCTGAAAGCAGCCGTAGATCATATGGAAATGAAGAGTGGAACTGTGTTCCAATAAAATTTTATTTACATAAACCCTTATTTGTCTCTTGAGAAACCTGTATGCAGGTGAAGAAGCAACAGTTAGAATTGAACATGGAACAACAGATTGGTTCAAAATTGGGGAAAGAGTATGTCAAAGCTGTATATTGTCACCCTGCTTATTTAACTTCTATGCAGGGTACCTAATGCGAAATGTTGGGCTGGATGACTCACAAGCTGGAATCAAGATTTCTGGGAGAAATATCAACAACCTTAGATATGCAGATGATACCATTCTAATGGTAGAAATCAAAGAGGAACTAAAGAGCCTCTTGATGAAGGTGAAAGAGGAGAGTTGAAGAAAAAGGGAAAAAAGCTGGCTTAAAACTCAACATTCAGAAATTAAGATCATGGCATCCAGTCCCATCACTTCACAGCAAATAGACAGGGAGAAAGTGGAAACTGTGGGCTTGTCTTGGGCTCCAAAATCACTGCGGACCACACTTGCAGGCACAAAATTAAAAGGTGCTTGCTCCTTGGATGAAGAGCTATGACAAACCTAGAAAGCATATTAAAAAGCAAAAACACAGTTTTCCAACAAAGGTCCATATAGTCAAAGCTATAGTTTTTCCAGTAGTCATGTATGGACATGAGAGTTGGACTGTCAAGAAAGCTGAGCGCTGAAGAATTGATGCTTTTGAATTGTAGTGCTGGAGAAGACTCCTGAGAATCCCTTGGACATCAAGGAGATCAAAAAATTAAAGGAAATTAACCATGAATGTTCACTGTAAGGACTGATACTGAAGCTGAAGTTACTTTGGCCACCTGATATGAAGAGCAGACTCATTGGAAAAGACCCTGATGCTGGGAAAGATTGAAGGTAGGAGAAGGGGGTGCCAGAGGATGAGATGGTTGGATGGCATCATTGACTCAATGGACATGAGTTTAAGCAAACTCCAGGAGATAGTGAAGGACAGAGGAGCCTGGTGTGCTGCAGTCCAAGGGGTCACAAAGAGTCAAGAAATGACTTAGTGACTGAACAACAACAAAACAGGTGGCCACCTGTGTTTGGAAAACATGCTAGTTTGTGCATCCCTGATATAAAAGCCAGGTCATCCCAGCCCAATTTGGGGCAACTCTCAAGGGTCATTCTGGCTCCAGAACTCTGTTGGGCCAGCCAGGGCTGAGCCACAAGACAGTTCCTTCCTCTGCCTTGGAAGAATTAATTCTAAGAGCAGTTCTTCAGGAACATCCTATACATTCTACTCCAGCTCAGAGTCTGCTTCCCAGGGAACACACCTTGCACCCTGCTAAATTTGGAGGTAGTCTGTTACCCAGCAACAGCTGTCTGGAACACTCACCATCTTGACTGGGTCTGTTTACTCTGAGCAGCCAGTGGACATCAGGTTTGCCTTCCTAAAGGCTGGACCTCATGCCCTATTCAGTCTTCATGTCCTAAGTAACTTAACTCTAACAGTGCTTCCCGACCACAGAAGTGAGGACTGGGAACAACCCTTGGGTGAGGGAGCAGACAGCAGTGGCAATGCTATAAGAAAGGAAGCAGGGGTCATCTTTGATTTTCGCCATCTACCCTTAGCCTCTCCATCTGCTCTCAGGCCCTTTTCAAATTCTGTGTTGTTCACAACGAGGTCCATACCATCACTTGTGCTGGTAGCCAAATCTTTTGGCTAGACATCAGGAGGGTTAGGACAGTCCCCATCTCACTGCACCTGGACCCATCACTGACTTCTCGATGCCTTGAAGGTCTCCCCTATATCCTCATTCTCCTTCAAGCCAGTATGGGAAGGCTGATGTTTTAGCCAAGGGCCTCCACTTACAAAATCTTTAATCAATAATCAAAATAATTGAAACTAAGTGATTCCAGCAAAGGGTGGGGAGAATGATAATCATCCCTTGTTAATTTACCCCCTGCTTGTTCCCCTAAACTCAGAAGATAGAAAGTGACCTCATATTTTCACATAGAAACTTTCACACGCATGCTTTGAACCAGAACTCAAATGCTTACAATGCCACTGCTGCACAGCAGAATACTGTTAACAAGATCAGTCAAAACCCTAGTATTTTCCCTCTTTGTTCCAAATTGTACATTTTGCTTAAGAGGAGGAAGATTGATGGAGAGAGGAGAAGAGCAATCTGTACAGTAAATTTAGAAAGTGAGTTTCACCTTCTTTATTAGGGCTTTGAGTCAGTGTTTTAAATTATAGCATCATAATAGAAATTGTGTGGAAGGCATGTTAATAAGCATCGGCTGTTTTCATCAAGAGCTCTGGAAAATACGAAGGTTCACTTTCCTCCTCATGACTTTCATCAAACACCAACGCCTTCCCTGAAGCTACTGTATCTGAATGTCATCAGGACATGTTCCAGCTTTAAAGATGAGGTGGGCCTTCAGAGTGACCTAAGAGAAATTACTGTAGGATTCCAGTTTCTAAAGTAAAACACTCTTCAGGGTCCCTGACTCTGAAGGAATTGTCCAAGATATAACAAGACTTGATTCTGGACCAGATTTGGTCATAATCTAAACTTCGGGGGACTCCTGGCTATAAGTTGATAAGGCTTTTCAAGGCACATGCCATGGTTCTACAGTGTTGGACTGGATTTCCATGTTCGTGGCTTAGAGCAGGTCTGTGTGGTTGTTGAATTGGGGGTCATTCAGGAACTGAGTATGCTCTGCCAGGGCACACCATCGAGGGCCTGGCTGGCTATGACACAGAGCCCTGGGAGGTGGCCTGGCAAGCGGACTGGGTGGGCCTCAGCACACAGGCCCCCACTCCAGCTCTGGCCTCAGGCTGTGGGTGGACAGAAAGAAAGTATGGAGGTCACATCACTTCTCTGGACCTCAACTTGGTTGTCTGCACAATGGGAGGGTTGAACTGGTAAGTGGCTCTCTAGCCTTATTATACATAACAAGAACTGAGAGGTTTGGAAAAATGCAGTTTCCTAGAACCACTCCCTGAGGTTCTGACTCAGCAGGTGGGGCCCCAGAACCTGCATTTTAACAAGTCCCTCAGGGGTCCTGATGCTGATGGACCACACCTGGAGAAGCCTATCTCCCGTCTCTTGCAGCTCTGATAATATAAGATTCTGTGAATCTATGAGTGAATGGAGCCAAGCTTTGCTTCCATCACGCTCACCTTCTCCTCCTGGCTGCACAGCTAATCTGCACTTCCCAGCTCCCTTAAGCTGAAGACTAGCCAGTGCAACATGAACCAGAATGAAGTGTACCACTTTCCGGCCTGGCCCCTGAAATACCTCATGCAATCCTCCACTCTCTTTCCCCTTTCTCTTTGGCTACCTGAACACAGACGACCCAGCAGAGGACCCCAAGGAGGACTAGAAACAACAGAGACATTAGTCAGAAAGCATATGGATCCCTGAGTTAATGCTTGTAGGATGCTACTCAACCTGTAGCATCCACACTGGACTTTGAGTGAGTGAGAAACACATACTATTAGGTTAAGTCATTGAGATGCTGTGGTTGTAGTCTGTTTGCTCTAAATATAAATCACTTTAGTCAGGAGTAAAAATGCAACCCATTTTTTAAATTAAACTCGAAAGATGGTACTGATGAACCTATTTGCAGGGCAGCAATGGAGATGCAGACATAGAGACAGACTTGTGGACACAGTGTGGGAAGGAGAAGGTAGGCCGAGTTGATACAATATAGAAACATATACATTACCATATGTAACACAGATAGCCAGGGGGACTCTGCTGTGTGATCCAGGGAGCTCAACCCAGTGCTCTGTGACAACCTAGAGGAGTAGGATGGGGTGGGAGATGGGAAGGGGGTTCAAGAGGGAAGGGACATATGTATACCTGTGGCTGGTTCACGTTGATGTATGGCAGTAACCAGGGCAATTATAAAGCAATTATCCTCCAATTAAAAAAAAAATTTTTTTTAATTAAAGGAAAGCAACCAAAGCAAAGCACAGAGTACATTAACTATTCTGGTCACCTACTGCTGTGTTACAAATCTCCCTGAACTTAGTGGCTTTAAACACAGCTATTATTATGTCTTAAGCTTTCTATAGATCAGAAATCTAGGAAGGGCTGGGCTGGGGAGTAGCTCTGGCTCAGGGTCTGACATGGGGATGCAATCAGTGGCTGAAACTGAAATTACAGGGGTGCCAGAACATCTGGGACTGTCTGGGCATCTCTCTCCACATAGTCTTGCACAGACTTGTGTCTCTGTGTGGTCTCTCCATTTGGGGTAGGTTGGGCTTCCCCATGGGATGGCGGACTCAAGACAAGTGAAGTATCTGCATGGCAGTTTAGGGCTTCAGGGCAAGTGTTCTAGAAACAGGGTGGAAGCTGCCTCAGAAGTCACAGAGCATCAAAAGGGAGTCACAGCCCAACCAGATTCAAGGGGAGGAGATTTAGGATTCCTCTCTTGATGGGGGAATTTCAAGTGTCCAAATGGACATGGAGGACAGAGGAGGATGTTGCAGCCATCTTTGGGAAATATAATGTCACATTAACTATGAGAGAGATGAATAGAAATCCTCACTCTTACTTATCCTACATGGATATTTGATAAGGGCTAGGTATAGGCAGCTGTATTAGTTTACAAGGGCTACATAAACAAACTGGATGGCTTCAAACAATAGAAATTTATGGTCTCACAGTTCTGGAAGCTGGAAATCAAGGTGTCAGCAGTGCCTTGCTCCTGCTGAAGCCTGTAAGGGAATCTTCTTGCTTCTTCCTAGTGTTCAGAGGTTTGCCTAAAAGGAAACCCTGGGCTTTCCTTGGCTGTGGATACATTACTCAAACCTTATGCTTGCACATGGCCTTCTTTCTCTCTGTGTCTTCACATCATCTTCCCTCTCTGCAAGTCTGTGTTTATGCCTAAAATTTCCCCTTTATATAAGGACATGGGTCAGATGGATTAGAGCCCACCACAGTAGCCTCATTTTAACCTGGTTACATCTGCTAAGGCCCTATTTTCAAATAAGGTCACATTTAGAGGTACTAGGGATTAGAGCTTCACCATATCCTCTTCTTTTTTTTCTTTGCAGGGGGCATAATTCAAACTATAACAGGTAGTAACTGCTCACAGGGCTGCAACAAAATACTATGGGATGGCTAAAGCAACTCAGGGAAAGGAGAGGATGCAACAGAAAGGGAAGATAAATAGAATCCACTGATGTTTTTTGTTAGTCTTGCTTTCAGATTCTCTTATGAAGGAGGGGTTCATTCATGCACTGTTATAAACAACTTAAAAATTCAAGTCAGAAAATGTTGGAGAAAAATGCATATCTGATCCCATCCTGAAGTAATTTCCCCAAGAGTTTGAGATACTGCTTCTTTGAAAACCAACTCTCCTGGTGGACTCTGTGTGAAGGTGTGAGGAGAAGTACCCAATCATTTCTCAGCTCTGCCTCGAAATAAACTCCAAATTAAAAAGCAATGCTCCATGGTCATTACCAAGTGTTGAATGCTCTTTCTTGTTAATCTAGGGGAAGTCCTGAAGGGTTTTCACATTCTCACCTCTCACTCTCTAATTTAAATTCCCTGGGTAACTGAGGCCTTTGGGGAATGCAAAACTGAAGCTGGAGAACCCAAAGAAAAGATGTGGTACAATATCTTCCTTTTTGCATCTGTGAAACAGGTGTGAATTTAAGGTCAAGGGAGATTAGGGGTTGGACAACACCATTCTTTGATTATAGACTGTTGCCTCAAATCACATAAATAATATCAAAGGAGTTCCCAACCTCCACGCCTCCTCTTGAATTAGTCCTGCCTCCTGCATCCAAAATGCAAGCCATATCTGCAAATAAGTTCTCTGTTTTTACTTCAATTCAAGTAGAACTTAAAAAGGAGTTCTGGGGATTCTCATGGAAAAGAATGCCTGGCACTCAAAACTCATGGAGGAAGTGATCTTTCATTTCACCCTGGGTGGTTGTGCCAAAAACAGGAAGACTTCCGAATGTTTCTAGAATGAAATCCCTGAAGGAAGAAAGAATATGGCTCAAGTTAAAAAAAAATCACTGGAGGCAGGGTTTCAGTCTGGACTCTGTGACCTCAGATGGGGCAAGTTACTTTCTGAGGCGCAGTTCATCTGTTTACAGAATAGGAATAACCCCTACTATTACCTCTGGGGATGCATGTGGATAATGACGTAGGATAAGCATGTTGGCCACGTGGTCAGTGTGTCAGTGTTCCAGGCAGCTGTCCTGGGCCTTCGATACTCTAGGCCACAGGCATCTGGGTGAGGAAACCCTCAAAGCTACCCTCTGTGTATCTCTTGTCAAAATGGCATCATAAGGACTTCTCATGCAGCGCTCATGCTAACAGTAGAATGATGCCACACACTTGCCTGTGGTTAAACATAAGAGTTTTCCTGAAATGGGGGGACATTCCTAGGGCCCATAATCTGGGGAAGAGGTGGGTTCCAAGACATGAAATAGGTAAGGTGGAAAGGAGCGTTGGCTCACTTTCCTTGGGTCTGGACATAGAGGGATCTAGTCCGGCCTGAGAGCTGCCTGGGACCCTGGGATGAGGGCCTTGAGGGGGAAGGTGGGCAGGGTGGGCAGAAGCCAACCCCAGTCCAGTACCATCCATCCAGTGTGAGTCCAGTTCCCTCATTCCTGGCCAGTCTCAATTAAGCAACAGGCAGTTAAGGACAACAGTCTTTTCTTGGTTAGGCAAAAGTGTTAAGGAACACTGAGACTTTGGTGGAGGTAAAAGAGTCCTCAAGGGAAGTTCAGGCTCATGGGCCAAAGTGATCGATCACCATCCTCACATGCCCCTTCCCAAGTATTCTCCTGTTGGCCAACCTGGTAGATGTGGGCTTAGCCAGGTAGATGGCACAGATACCCTTCCATGCAGGGGGAACTGAACTTTAATTTAGTCTCTTGAAAATATTATACAAGAAATATATGAATATACTTGCCTTAAGGAAAATTAAAACATCATGTATGACACTAAAGTTCCTTCTATCTCTCTCCCCATCTCCCCAGTCCTGGTCTTCCATCCCTCCCCACCCTTCCCCAAAAGTACAGATCACATCGATTCAATTTATGATTTTCCAGCTTCATGATGGTGCAAAAGCCATAAGCATTCAATAGGAACTCTACATCGAATTTTGAAATCTAGTCTTCTCCCAGGGCTACTGATAAAAGGTACAGTTTTCACCCATGATGCTGGGCAGGGCAGCTGTGCCCAGCGGAAACAGCCAGTACTCAATAACATAACATGTTACCAGTGTTTATTGCATATTGTGTTTTATGTTCCAAATTCCATCTTGTCTATGAAAGGCCCATCTGTTTCTCCCGCTTCTGGTGAGAAGAAGAAGAGGAAGGTAAAATAATTAGTTTTAGCTCAAGATAACTGCTCAACTACAGGCTGATGCAAGTGTTCTGAGCATGTTTAGGGGAGACCAGGCTAAGCTACAGCGCTCTGAAGGTTAGGTGTATTAAATGCATTTTCAACTTATAGTGGGCTTATTAGGACTTAATTAACTCCATCGTCATTCAAGGAGCACCTGTGTACACGATTATGGCAATGGTGTATATCCCCCTGAAACTTTCTATCTGTGTCCTATGGACTAGACAGCATTCTCTCATCTACACTCTAAGAACATAAATGGTATCAGACAGCACGAGCTGTTCGACACTCTGTTAATCTCAGCTCAGCTATGCCCATCGGCACAGGGCCCCGGGGTCCTCCTTTCCACTGCTGCCTGGCGCTCACTGGAATGTTTACATCAGAGTGCACCCAGCCACTCTCCGACTGAGGGGCTTTATGTTGTTTCCAATTGTTCACTGTCACAAACTACAAGGCAACAATATTTTTGTGTCTCTGGCCTCTCCTGAAAATGTGAGGGCTTTTCTAGGCCATAGGACATAGAGCTTGATTCGGAATTTCTGGGTCAGAGGTTCCTTTGTAGCCATGATGCTATTTGAAACATAAGACACAGTACGCAATAAGAGTGTCGGTTCCCCTCGTGTGGCTGATTGGGAGCTGTCCAGCATCACGGGAGATCACTAGACCCGGGAGAAGATTAAAATTCAGACTTTGAAGGATGGTTTCTACTGAATGCTTATTGTTCCCACACCATCAGAAAGTTGAAAAATCACCAAGTTGAATTGGGACCATCTTTACTTTTGGGGAGGGAGGGAGGGAGGAGGCCGGGATTCGGGACAAGAGGAGGTAGAAGGAACCTCAGCTTTGAATATGGATGTTTTACGTTCTTCCAGCTGCAGTGGATGAATGTGCTGTGGATCACGGCCTCACTTGCTGGTGTCATGACTTTGGGCCAATTTGATGGATGAAATGAAATCCCATTATTATCCCACATCTCCCAGCTTAGTAGTGAGATTGGTACTCTTATGTACTGAAAGATTAGTCATCTTTCATATGCTATCAGCCTTTCATGTTTGAGTGGAAATACACTGTCCACACCCTTTGCCCATTTTTCTATTGGACTGTCTTTGGCTTTAATTTTAAATGATTGATAGGCATTCCTTACATCTTTTTGACACGAGATCTAGATCTCTTAAGATTTCAAATATCTTCTTCCAATCTGTCATCTACCTTCTAACTTTGTTTAAGGTGATGTTTTCTTAAACAGAAGTTCTCAACTTGGATGCAGTCCAACTTTTCACTCTTTGTAGAAATCAAGATTTTCTAAACCAAATGTGAGGCAGTGAACTGACAAGTGTAGTTTTTAGCAGCTGTGTAATTCAGGGCCTGGAACTTCATCTTCCTGTGCTTGCAGATACTAACAGTGGCTGCCTGTGAGCCCAGAGAGGGAGAGGGAATGGCAGAGTTTTTTCCTGCACTGTTGCTCTTCCTTGCACCCCTGAAGTTCTCTGCACTGGAAGCTACGGGAGGGCAGCATTACATAGCATCGATTCCCAGTTCCCTGAACTAGAACTCCAAGAGCCAATTAATTATGTGTATCTCTTCCCAACTCCATCCTTAGGGCTATCATGTCAGAACTAGAAATTGACCATAGCGAGATCTGTACCAAAGAAATAGACAAACATTACGTGTCAAGGTTTATCTTGCCTGGAGAGCCAGTTTTTATGCATTTACCAGCATACCACTGACAGCAGCGTCCTAGGCACACAGCCCTCTTCCTGCACAGCCTTTAGCTGAGAGCTACTGTTCGTGGACAACTCTAGACAGAAAATTCTCCTTATGCAGACGTGAAATCCAGCTCTGCTCACACAGTCCTGATTCTGTCTTCTAGAACAGAGGTCAACTATTTCTGTAAGAGGCTTTGTGTGCTACACAGTCTCTGCTGCAACTATTCGACTGTTACATTTTCTTCTTGCTTTTTTCTTCAACCATTTAAAAATGTTGAACCATTTTGTTTTCCTCAAGGGCTACACATAAACAGGTGGCAGGCTTTGGTTCACTGGTTGGAGTCTGACAACTTCTATCATGAACAACACAAGATGAAGAACACAAGCTACCCTATGACTGACACAACCATCGTTCCCATATCCAAAGATGCTTCTTACATAGCTCTGGGTCTTTTCTTCTCAAGCCTAGGATTCTTTCAGGGATGTTCTTGAAGTCAACCCCAAATACAGGAGCAGTGATTTAGGAATGTTTCTAGAATCTGCTTCACTGGGCATCGATACTATAGGCTGGGTTAATGGCAGAAAAAGGAACAGAATTCTGGACTGAGGTTAGTCAGGTGCTCTGGCCAGTTTGGGAGTGTCACCGGATCTAGAAGAAGCAGAGCACAGGGGAGCCGTCTACATGTTGGCTGTGTGGTCCAGGGCAAAGCACTTAAGCTTTCTGGGCTCCTGGTAGGATAAAGATGACTGCCAATGCTTTGGTACTACCCACTGAAAGCTAAGACCTTGGTCTCCTCACCTTGAACCCGAGCAGGCTCTGTGTCTGTTTGACCAATAGAAGACAAAAGTGATGCTGTGTCCATCTTAAGACACTGGCAGCTTCTCCATTCTGCTTGGAATTCTTGCTCTGGGAACCCAGTTCCATGTTGTGGGGGAGCCTGGGTGGCTTTGTGGAGAGGCAGGCACACATGGAGTGAAGCCAACACGCCTGCTGAACTCGTGGCTGACAGCTGCCCATCAAGTGAGGAAGTTGTCCTAGAAGAGGGTCCTCCAGCCCCAAGCAGTCGCCACAAGGAATAGAGAAAGCATGCATGGCTGATCCCTGCCCACATCATAGATATGTGATCAAAACATGGCTGTTTCCATTTTAGGTCATTAAGCTTTGCGGTTGTTTGTTATGCAGCAAAAGACACCCAGAGTGGGGTCCAGAACACTACCTCCTTGGGCTTTTGTGAGGATTAAATGACATAATGTATATAATGTACTTAGCTCAATGCCTGGCACATAAAAAGTCCTCAGTAATTTGCAATTACTTTTTAGAAAAAATATAGCTACTTGAGTTCCCTTCCAGGAATAGGGGAAATGTTTCACTTCCTATTCTTAGGGGGTCTGCTCTTAACACAGAGCTTTCTAAAGAAGCTGATGTTTCTTGTGACTTCCTCATTAAATGAGATTAAATGAAAAGCATTTGGCAGAGTATGGCATAAAGGAGTTGCTCAGGAAATATCAAAATATCCTGCTCGGATGCTCAGAAATGTTCACACAAGCTCTAGCTCATCTCATATCTCCAGCCTACCATGTAACCACTCTACCTGAATAGCTCTACCTGATCCTCAAACTCCTCAAGAATTAACAATTTCATTTCAGTTTCTCTGCCTCCTGGTGGACATGGCACCTCCAGTGATTTGAGAATGACTGACTGATGTAACTGGCAAGAAAACCTGAAATGGTACTGAGTAAATGGCGAGCTGCTCTATGTGCTTTTAGGGACCTATGCTCTGTGCAAGAGGTACCACACTTGCTAGCTCTGCCAGCTATGGCAAGAAGAGGAGGATTCCAGTCTTGTACAGAAGACACATTTGGAAATAAGCTGGGGTCCCAAAAAGGTCCCCTGTTCAAAAATCTAGCCTTCTATTGTTAGGAAGGAGTAATTTGTGACGCTGGATTAAAGTATGGCTTCTGTGGGGAAAGAAAAAAAAAAAGATTTTAAAGCAATCACTTTCCTTCATGAATGAAAAAGCAGAATCATGACTTTTCTTTCAGTATCCAAGATGGAAACAGGATGCTGGATTGGTAAACAGAAAATGTGTCATGATTTATCAATACAGCAGGCACGACGCACGGGAGCAGGCTAATCGCTCAGCTGATAAGAAAGTAGCAGTAGCTGAGGACGACACACAATGAGTGATTGTGCTGCAGTCTGAGTGGTCCCGGATGCGATTATCCAACCCCTCACTTACATGACTACATGCTCAAGGTCAAAGCAGAGAGCCACAGTTTGCTGAGGCAGGCTTTCAAACAGGAGGCTGCAGTTTTCAGCTAGATATGGTACTAAAAAAAAAACACCCTAATTTTCTTAATTGAAGAAGCTCTATGTGGAATATAATGAGGCATTTCTAAAACAAGCCAACAAACCCAAACCAGTTTTGTTTCTTCCTCTCTCAGGAATCAAAATCTACTTGTTCTCTGTCATTGACCAGATCAAAATCATTACAACTCTTGCAAATATGATATTGGCTCAGAGATGCAGTTTGTTAAACCAGGTCTCTGGAGAAGAAAACCTTGATGGCTGATTTTGGGGTGTCAAGGCCTGCTGCTCAGGCAGTGGGGTGACATGTCACACTGCAGGATATCTCACATAGGTGGTCATCACAGCTACAGTAGATTAATGTAAGCCACAGCCATCCACCCCAATTCTGAACCCCCGCTTCCTCCCTCCCTACTGGATAGGGAGCAAGGGGACATGGGAACGAGAAATGGATAGAGGAGGGAACACAAAAATATGCCAAACAGAAAAAAAATCAGTTTAAAGCTGAAACCCACCAGGAACGAAAAACGACGGAGTGTATCAGTTTAGGGAAGAAAGTAGGAAAAAGGTATAATACAGAGCAAAAACCTCTGTAGAACAAAGACTCAATGTGCTTTCCAAAGAATTCCACTAGACCGAAGAATGCCCTTGGTCAGAGGGAATAGTGTGCAAGAAAGGGCTGTGTTGGGAGCCCAGCGTGACTTCGGGAGAACCTTGGGTTTCTGAGAGTGATGAGGAGCCCCAGATCTGGAGGCGCCCAGGCCTCTGTCCTAACAGGGGTGGAGGGGAAGAAGAAGGGGAGGGTAGAGAGGGAGTGTCAAAAGTGCCCACTCCAGGTGAGATTATAAACAAACTCAGATGAGAAAAAGCAGGTGCTCACATGCAATGAAGGGAACCAGGGTCAGAAGAGACCCTCAGCCGCTTGTGCTGGGAATGCAGGTGGATTCAGAACCTGAGCACAGGGGACTTCCCTGGAGGTCCAGTGATTAAGGCTCCATGCTGCCAGTACAGAGGGCGCAGGTTCGGGGCCTGGTCAGGGAACTAAAGTCCCACGTGCCAGGCGGCACGGCCAAAAAATTTTTAAAAAGTTTTTAAATTAAAAAATGTGTTAATTCTTTTCATCTCCTCATCAGTCAACAACCTGAGGACAGCACACTGTCCCGGTCCTACATTTCAATCAAGAGGCGGAGTCTGGAGGATATTCAGGAAATGCCAGACCAACAATGGGGGTGATACACGTAAGGCTATAAGATACACATAAAGACTGCGCATGCCTGAGGAGCTTAGGAAGGCCAGGAGATGGGGGAAGACAAGACACAGGAGGCCCAGGAATGCAGGAATCCTGGCTGAGGTGGTTCAGGCAAGAAACTCACTAGAAAGGCCACATGTGGCCTCCTGGGCATAGTGTTCAGGGTTCAGTGGCGGGGCCTGCCAACTGGGTTACCACAGGTAAGAGACGGGTGTGCAGAGGTGCCTGGGCCCTAGACTTCAGGTGGCTGGGGATGGGGCCCAGAGATGCCTGCCTGGGCCTAAAGGGTGGTCACCTCCAGCAACGAACAGCCTCATCTGTTTACACCAGGGCTTCTCACACCAGTGTAAGGTGGCAAGGAAGAGTGGCACTACTGGGGGCTAGGGGCTGGTAGACAAGGTGTTGAAAGACAGACTGGTCCCTCTTTCCAGTATGTCCATGCAGATTTCTTCAATTAAAAAATGTATTCATGTAAAGGGACACGAGAAACTCATCAGCAAGACTAAGCACAGGATCCAACAAGCCTCTTTCTGTTTTAGTGGATCCAGCCTAAGCTTTGGAGAAGCACAGAAATAATCAGGTCAATCAAAAGTGGGGCAAGTGGAGAAGCTGGGCAGCCGGATACCTCCCCAGCCTGGGCCATTGTAACTGGTGTGAGAACAAAAGGCCAGTGGGAAGAAAACCATGCTGGGACAGCCAGAGATGGAGGCGCATTCCAAAACCAATCTGTCTCGTCTAGCTGCAAACAAGGCAGGGCTATCATCTGGGGAAGCCCAGGGATCCACCCCTCCCACCCCTTGATCAGGTTTACCGTCTCTGACAATCTAGCCCAAAGGGCTCAGATGAAATCTGCTTGTAGTTGTTAATGCCCTGGAAATTCCAGGATGGAAAGCCACTGGCCTGTCACACAGGGGGCACAGGCCAATCTGAAGGACAGAGTGGGCCAGGCTGCCCCCATTGTGGAAAGCCGTGATTTTAAATGGGCGCAGAGTAGAGTGGTCCTTCCCTTAAATGTGAGCATGGAGTCACAGGCAGAGGAAGGGTGGGAAGCTGAGCGCCTCCTACTGGCCACCTGGGTCAGTACAAGGAGAGAAGGCAGGAGAAGGGAAGCCTGAACTGGCTCTCCTCGGAAGAGGGGGCCGAGAGTAGACAGTCACCCTCACTGGAGGCGTCAAAGAAAGATGGAGAAGGGATGTAGACCTCGTTTCTAACAGTATGGTCAGGCTGGGGCGGGCTCTATACAGAATGCAATAATGGGCAAAGGTGACTTTTGACTGTCTGAAAAGCTTTCTTTTTCCATTCGCATAAATATTTATTGAGAACCTGCCTTGTGAAGGGCATTATTATACCAGATGCCAACGACAATCAGCAGCTTTAATTTTAGCCAACTACCTCTGATTGTCATCGGCATCGAGCCTCACAATGTCAGGCACATCAGAGGTTCTCAGTTCTGTCCCTCAGAATCCCACCAACCATCCCTCTTTACCTACTCTTTCCTTATCCCTCAACTGAAACACGGTCCTATTCAGGCCCAGGATAGAAACTGGCTAAGGTGACAGACTGCTCTGTTCTCAGGAGAGAGGGCAGCCTTCACAGGTCACAAATGATGCAGAGCTTTTGGTTTTGTTAATTCTTCTCATCCCCACTGTCCTAACTAGAAAAGCCCCTCGTTACTCTTCATGAGGATTTTCCCACTAGTCTCCTTGACTGAATTCAACTTCAGCAACTTTTACTAGGCACTGACTGTGCGCTAGTTTTCCTATCCTCTTCTAGGGGCTTGAGATGAAAAAAATAAGTAAGTAACACACTTGCACAGCTCCTAGAAGGCTCACAGCCCATCACAGGGAGACCATGCAAACATTTAAGGTACAGTACTACATGTGCCATAATCAACACACTTCTCAAAGGTGATAAAGACACACAAAAGAAAGCAATTAAATCTAGCCAGGGCAAGTAGGAAAGTCAAACGGAGAGTGATGTGTGAGGCGGCTTTGAGAGACGGGCTGGAACTCTCTAGGTGGACAAGGTATGGTGCGTCAGATAGAGGGTAACAGCATAAACTCAGGTGAGAGGTGCCAGGCAACAAGAGCAGAGGCAAAGGGGTGCAGGGGAAGTGGTGGGCTATAAGGAGGGGGCTGGACATGGGTTCAAAATCCTACATCATTCTATAGGTCATGGGCTTTATTCTGTGGCAGGAGGCAGCCATCAGAGATATCTTCTAAAGCTTTCTTGAGATATGACTCATATACCATACAATTGACTCTTTCAAAGTCTACAAATCAGTGGTTTTTAGTATATTCACGGAGTGTGAAACTACTACCATAATCTAATTTCAGAACATTCTCATGGTTCCAAAAGGCACCTTGTGCCCATTGGTAGCCACGCCTTGTTCCTTGACACTGGGAGGCAACTGTTAATCTGCTTTCTGTCTCTACAGATTTGCCTATTCTGGACATTTCATATTCATCAGATCATATGATATGTGGTCTTTTGAGACTGCCTGCTGTCACTATGTATAATGTTTCAAAGGTTCATTCACCGTAGCAAGTATTAGTGCCTCTGTATTTTTTTAATTGCCAAATATCAGTTCATTGTATAGATACACCACATTTTTTTGTTTGTGATGGATATTTGGGTTGTTTCAATCTTTTTGGCTACTGTGAATAATGCTGCTATATATAATGAGTAAGTTAGGTGGACATATATTTCCATTTTTCTTGGATATAATCTGAGGAGGGAAAATGGTAATTCTGTGTCGAACATTTTGAGGAATGAAAGAAAGAGAGAGAAAGTGAAGTGGTTCAGTCGTGTCCGACTTTTTGCTACCCCATGGATTGTAGCCTGCCAGGCTCCCCCATCCATGGGATTTTCCAGGCAAGAATACTGGAGTGGGTTGCCATTTCCTTCTCCATTTGAGGAATGGCTGAACTGTTTTCCAAAGTAGTGGAACCATTTTATATTCTTACTGGCAATGTAACTATGCTACATAACACTGTAATTACAATGTAAGGTTTTGGAAAATGTTCCAGCTTCTCCAAAACCTCTACCAACATTTGACATTGTCTTTATTTTATTACGGTCATCCTGTGTATGTGTGTGTTAGTCGTGTCTGATTCTTTGCAACCCCATGGACTATATAGCCCACCAGGCTCCTCTGTCTGTAAGATTCTCCCAGCAAGAATACTGAAGTGAATTGCCAGTTCCTTCTCCAGGAGATCTTTCTGATCTAGGGATTGAATCCAGGTCTCCCACACTGCAGGCAGATTCTTTACTGTCTGAGCCACCAGGGAAGTTCCATGGTTATCTTACTGGATATGAAATGGTCTTACTGTGGTTTTGATTTCTAGAGATACCTAATGATGAATGATGTTGAGCATCTTTTCATATGCTTATTAATCAAAGATTTTTAAGCAAGAGATGTAGATGTTTTATAATAAATTTGGGGGTGAGTTGGATGGGAGGGAAACTAGAGGCTGTTCTGATAACTCAGGGGAGAGTTAACGAGGCCCTGGGTCAGGGGAAAGTATGAGCATGGTATAAAGAGAGGGACTCAGAGGTTTTCAGAACCAGAATCCACAGGACTTAATGAAAGATTGACTGAGTAGCGCAGTGGGGAGTGAGGGGAGAAGGAAGTAGCAAGGTCTCCAGGCTGGACAACCAGGAAGATGGCAATACCATGAACCGAGCTAGAGAAGGAGAGGGCAGAAGTAGATTGGGGGGCAGAAGTAGATTGGGGAAGGCGAGATTATGAGTTCAGAGAGGACATGTTAGGCTTGGGGTACCTGGAAAGATTGATGTGGATGGAGATGTTGGATAGGCAACTGGAGAAGCAATCGTGGAGCTGCAGAGAGACTGAGAGATAAAGCAGTAGGGACATCAATATATTGGTAGCTGATGGTTGAGTAGCATGCATTGTTTACATATTAAGGAATTTCGTGAATTAGGAAGCTTCTGCAGAGTCCTTTCATTGGCAAGTAGAGAAATGGAAAGTAGACTACAGAGATCTGAAAAGGGAATGCAAGTCATGAAAAAAGAAAGGGACAGATAAAGAGTGCTTCCCATCTCCATGGAAATCCTTCCCAGTGCATCTGTTAGATACCTGTGTGTCTAGGTACATCAAGACAACTCCTGTCCCTTCAGAGAAAGATGCGGCACTCAAGGGGTAAAAGAGGTAAGGTGAATACAGCTCTCCTGCTGGGCAGGTTGCCCTGGCAACAGAGAACTACTGCCTGTCAAAGAGCCAGGACTTTGAGCCTTGCCTTCCATGTCTCCACCTCCTCACTCCAATAGAGTTTTCAACAAAGTAAAAAACAGGGAAAACAAAAGGGAGTTATACTTCAAAAAAAGTACTTCCTTTTTAAGAATTTGTTATGGGCACACAGCCTTTGAGAAAGTTGGGCATGAGATCAAGTGGATCCTAATCATCCAGGGACAAATTGGTATATTTTTCAGGCCTGAACAAATTTCATGGAGGGGTGGTGGTGCCAGGAAGTTTGAACTGTAACTATTTAATGTCAAAAGATTAGAGAACCAAGAAAAAAATCCTTCTAAACCCAGAGCAAGATTACCTCTCCAGATCTGTGTTATATTCTCCATCCACTTTTTGGTACAAGGAGGCTGCTCACTGAGACGGAATGGAAAGGTTCCCTTGTCAATTGGCTTATAGTTTGGTTTGGCAACAAGCAGCACCAGGAGAGAGGGAGAGTGAGGCAACTCCGCTTCCCCTGCCAGAGTGCCAAGGGAGGGCTGAGTCCCTCTGCTGAGTGCTCAGCTCAGGTCAGGTGGGCTTTCTCTCCAGGAAGCTATCCTTTCCAGGTTCCCCAAACCACTCTCTCTCCCTCCTCCTCACTCCCTGACCTAAGGGTGGTGAGAGCACCATGCTATCAATAGTCCTAGGATGTTTCCTTATCACTTATTTTCCCTTGGACACACTTTTACTAATAGTCGCTATTAAATGTTCTTCAAATTTCCCTGTTTGTGTGTGCCATCTGCTTCCTGGTAGGATTCAGACTGACTCAGATCCTAATGTTAAAGGTGTTATTCCTTACCCTCTAAGAGCCTTAGTCAAGAGTACGTTTCCTGAAGCCCAAGCAAGCCGATCAGCATCTCACAAAGAAAAATACGGTCAACTGGCTCTTGAGCCACACGTGACTCTTCCACCACAAAGCATTCTTCTGGCCCTATCTGCACACATTTATTAGGTCAAGAATAGTCTTAGGGGCTGTGGAAGCCAAAGCAGGACACGGTCTTGTGCTCAAAGAAACATTGAGGGGGGCAAATGTGCCCACGAGAGCCCTCACACAGCGTCCTGAACTCCATCATTCCCATGGGAACACGAGAGCGTTTTCTGCTCTCTCCCAGCAGCATGGAAATGCTAAGAGATGAGGGGCAGGAATAACATGACTGCTGGAGAAACAGCACCAAAGAGAGAAACCGAAAGGTCTTCAAAGTCCAGACTGGCTTTCAAAAGCTGCTATGTCTCTGCTTTGAAATTGAGAACAGCAAAGTGCAGCTCAGGAGCCACTAGAACATGAGCAACGCTGCCCTCAGGGTCACGTCCAAGTTGCCTGCAGCCCTAGAAAAGGAAGAGGGTTGGGGGCAGGCCTGGAATGTCCTCCCGGCTCCATGGTGGTCTTTCATTTCAGTCACCCTCCCCCAACCCCCAAAGATGACAGCTTAGAAATGGGTGATAGGGCTTGTTGGCTAAGTCCTACAGGTGCGCAGTGGAACTTCAGGACTCAGACAAAACACTTCTCTCCCCCAGAAGCTATCTGAGAATTAGAATTCCCAACCGCTCAATGTGGACGGACATGCATAGCTTTCCAGATCTGGAAGCTGGTGACAACACCACCCTGCTGGGCTTGTGTCCAAGGACTGAACGAGAAAAAAATAAAGCAGGGTACCCCCCGTGGCTAATTGACCCAATGAAGACTCCAATGAAGTGCACGTCCCTTTCTTCTCCAAGGAAGCCTCTCTCATCCTCTATCCTGTCTCTCATGGAAGTCTGTAAAGATCCACGTCCATTGGATGTGCCTCAAAACAAGTGAACAGGGTTCCCTGCTGGCTCAGTGATAAAGAATCCGCCTGCTGATGTAGGTAACGTGGGTTCAACCCTGTCCCCAGCTTCCCGTCCCCAAAGCAGACCCCCAACCACTGCCTCAGGATTCTGGGCTCAGCGTGCCTGGACATGCAGGGCTGTATGACCGGAGTGGAGGAAAGTAGGTTGAAGGTCTGGGCTGAGCTTGGACCACAAACTAGCAGCCGTCAACCAAGGAGGGATCTGGGCTCTAGGGGCAGACACACAGCTGAGCATTGCATGGAGGCTGTGATTATGTCCGGGATGGCCCCAACATGGACAGAAAGAAACCAGGGCACCAAGGAGAGGGAACAGAGCAAGAGGAAACCAGAATGCCTGGGTGGGTGGGTAGGTGCGGGTGGGGGACAGTTAAAGGCACAGTTCCACAGAGTAACCTTCTCTTACGTCCTCTTCAGGTTGATGGTTAGAAGAGGGGCTAACCAACACAGGAAGAATAATAAGATCTGTGACATGGCTGTGAGCTTCCAAGAGGAAGTGTGAATGATTCCCAGGGATTTGCAGTACTTTGCTGCTGCTGCTGCTGCTGCTAAGTTGCTTCAGTCGTGTCCTACTCTGTGTGACCCCATAGACGGCAGCCCATCAGGCTCCCCGTCCCTGGGACTCTCCAGGCAAGAACACTAGAGTGGGTTGCCATTTCCTTCTCCAGTGCATGAAAGTGAAAAGTGAAGGTGAAGTTGCTCAGTCGTGTCCGACTCTGCGACCCCATGGACTGTGGCCCACCAGGCTCCCCCATCCATGGGATTCTCCAGGCAAGAGTACTGGAGTGGGTTGCCATTTCTTTCTCCAATGCATGAGAGTGAAAAGTGAAAGTGAAGACGCTCAGTCGTGTCCGACTCTTAGCGACCCCATGGACTGCAGCCCACCAGGCTCCTCCATCCATGGGATTTTCCAGGCAAGAGTACTGGAGTGAGGTGCCATTGCCTTCTCCGTGCAGTACCCTGCTAAGTCGCTTCAGTCGTGTCCGACTGTGTGTGACCCCATAGATGGCAGCTCACTAGGCTCCCCCGTCCCTGGGAGTCTCCAGGCAAGAACACTGGAGTGGGTTGCCATTTCCTTCTCCAATGCATGAAAGTGAAAAGTGAAGGTGAAGTCGTTCATTCGTGCCTGACTCTTAGCGACCCCATGGACTGCAGCCTACAGGTTCCTCCAGCCATGGGATTTTCCAGGCAAGTAGATCATCATAAAGTAGAATCTGTGGTCCCTTAGGAGGGATTAAGAATAGCCCATCCCCAGAGCTCTGGAAGCCTCTGAGGCTGGCAGGCAGCAGTGTTACCCCAGTTTACCAAATTTTAACTAAAAGTATACACCTTTCTTGGAGACAAGCAAAGACTTCAAATACTCACTACCTATAATTTAGGTATACAGCACAGAGTATATTTAGCCAGATACTAAAATTATGAATATATGATAAAAACTACACATCTATGAATTCACAGATACTATATGTAGTCCGCTTTTATGACTTTCATTGTCCCACTTTTTTCAAGGCCATCTGGAAATCAATTAATCCACTTAAGTGAGTAAAAATGCCCATTTAATAAACACTAAGGAAAACACTTTCAGCTGAACTGGTAAGAAGTAAGAGCATGGGGGAAATCATACATACGGGGTTTTATTTCTCAAGAGAATGCCTGAGTGGAAAATAACCTATTCTACACCATTTAATTCTGTTGTGAAAGGTTGCGACTGTTGCCAAATGCATTTCAGTTCTCTGTTCTTGCCTAATAGTAGATATCTGAGGAGCCAGATGCCAAAAGTGTAACCCAGAACAGTTCTTGAAATTACCTTTGTGAATAAAAACAAGAGTTCAAAAAGTCAAAAGAGCTGGCTGGAGCTCAGAGAAGAGAGAACAAATGTAGCTGCAGGAAAAAAAGAGAGAGAGAGAGAAAGGAAAGCATTTAAGAAATTTGAGTGTGCTTTTGAGTCTTGGGAGAACCAGGAGAGCTGCAGAGAGTAGGGATGGGGGGCTGGAAGGCCCCAGGCATCAGACACACCCCGTTTACCATCATCACTTATGTCCCTACAAATGCTTTCAACTTAGTACAACTTTGCCACTTAGGCGGCAGCTTGAAACCATCACTTTAATCACTGCATTTGCTTCCTGAAAGGCTCCCGCAATTCTGGATTTGCTGACAGGGCAGCATGAACCCAATCCACATGCATCCACTGTGCTGATACACATGGAAAAATCATATTTATATTCTTATTGGTGTGTATCTCAGTCTGGCTACAAGAGATTGAGCCAGCTTAACAATGATCCCACATAAAGTGATCTAATATTGCACAAACGTTTGACTACAACTCAGCAGCTGTTTGCAATGAACAAACTGAATTCCAGAAATTATTAACTTATACAAAGTGGGGGGAAAAAAAAGAGCTAAGAAAAGAGGGTTGTTGTTCCATAGGTATAGAGTTTCTATTCTGCGAGATGAAAAAGGTCTGCAGATTTGTTGCATAGGTGAGCACATAACACTATTGAAGTGTATACTTAAAAGTGGTTAATTAAGATGGTCAATTTTACGTTATGTGTTTTTTATCAGACTGAAAAACTAATAAAATTTACTTTATTAAATGCAAAAAAAGAGTGCATTAATTTCATGTCCCATATTTGCCTAAAACCACTAATTAAATGGAATTTCCTGTGAAAAAGAGAAAATCAGAGAGAAAGAGAGAGAAAAAGGTTACTCCTATATAAAGTGCAGTGAAAGTCGCTCAGTTGTGTCCAACTCTTTGTGACCCCATGGATTATACAGTCCATGGAATTCTCCACACCAGAATACTAGAGTGGGTAGCCTTTCCCTTCTTCAGGGGATCTTCCCAACCCAGGGATCGAACCCAGGTCTCTGGCATTGCAGATGGATTCTTTACCAGCTAAGCCACAGGGGAAGCCCAACAATACTGGAGAGAGTAGCCTTTCCCTTCTCCAGAGGATCTTCCTGACCCAGGAATTGAGCTGGGGTCTCCTGCATCACAGAGAGAGTCTTTACCAACTGAGATATCAGGGAAGCCCCTCTCCAATATAAAGACCAGCTTTAAGCTCCAATCAGAATAAATAAAGGAGAAAATTTAAGGTTGGAGAGCCCAAACTGGCTTGATTTCTTTGGAACAGTCCACTGTGACAATATGACATGGCAATTCCAAGATTTTTACTTTAAAAATCTTAATGGGAGAACCTATCAGACAGGTCACCCAATGTTCAGGTGTCCCTCCTGAAGCAGGCCGTGATGGGTGAGGTCCACTCCTGCTGTAGGCAGACCTAGAATCACTCAACCCACTCCAGTCCTCCTCTGCTCAGGCCTCCAGTCGGGAGGAAGAGTCATACATCCCATTGTTTTTCGGTTGCCCAATGGAACTACCGCAATTAGGTATTTTATTTTGTTATTAACTGGCTTACAGAATTTTAGATTAACATGTGAGCAGGCTCCGAGTCCAACTAGGAGCCTAGTAGTTTTCTGTTCAACTAGTGCTTCTGTATTAGTTTTCTAGGGCTGCTGTAACAAAGCGCCATACAGTGGGTGGCTTAAAAAACACAAACTGATTGTCTCACAGTTCTGGAGGCCAGATGTCAGAAAGCAAGGTGTGGGTTGTGGTCTTGGTTCCTTCTGAGGGTTTCGGAGGGGAATCTGTTCCAGGCCTCTCCCCTAGTAGTGTGTGGATGCTACTGCTCCATCCCCGCAACCCTCCATCCCCACCCACATGGTCTTCCTCTTAGAAGGATGCCAGTCACATGGGATAAGGAGCCTGGTCGACTCCAGGATGACCTCACCCTAACTAATGACACCTGCAAGGACCCTAGTCCCCAGTAAGGGGACATTTTGTGGTAAAAGGGATGAGGACTTCAACATATCATTTGGCGGCAGGGGACACAACTCAACCTACAACAGCTTCTCCAAAGATGAACCCTAGGGATTCCCAAGTGGCGCAGTGGTGAAGAAACCACCTGCCAATGCAGGAGATGCAAGAGAGGTGGGTTCAATCCCTGGATTGGGAAGATCCCTTGGAGGAGGAAGTGGCACCCTGCTCCTTGCCTGGGAAATCCTACGGACAGAGAAGTCTGGTGGGAAAAGGTCAGACATGACGGGGCGACCAAGCACCCACACAATAATATATAAAAACAAGAGTTTTTCAAAAGATGAACTCTAAAACCAGCAGCATCGGCATCACCCGGGAATTTGTCTGCAACGTAAATTCCTGGACATTATCGTGGACATACTGACTCAAATCTTGGAAGTGCAGCCAAATAACTTATATTTTAACAAGGCATCAGGAGATTCCGAGGCACACTAGAGTTTGAGAACCACTGATAAACCATAGTGTACCTTAAAAAAAAATCATTTTGTAATGCTACGTGTGTAGCTTGCCCTTCCAACAGAGTTGCTAGCCTTCAGGGGCTATCTCTGACTGTATTCATCACATACTGCTATACACAAAAGAGGTAAGAATCTGAAGTTCTATGAAGGCCACATGTGACCTTCCAGGAAGGTTTTATTCTGTCTGCTTGTAAGTATTATGAATTAACTGCCAAAATTAAAAGCCTAGATACCAGACTTTTCTTGGAAAAAACTGCAAGATCTGGCAACACTGGATCCAATAACCCACATGGCAACAATCCACTGTTGAGTGGCTGAGGGTTTCAACCTGCCACAGTCCTTATCATTCCCTCATACATCACCAACACTGAGACTCTGTGCAGACCAATCTCACTCATTTACATCACCTGTCTGGCCCTTAAGGGCATTTGGATTTCACTCATGTCTGGGCAGGGGCTTCCCAGTTGGCACTAGTGGTAAAGAACCCGCCTGCCAATGCAGGTGACATAGAGATGCCGGTTCCATCCCTGGGTCGGGAAGATCCCCTGCAGGAGGGCATGGCAATCCACTCCAGTATTCCTGCCTGGAGAATCTCATGGACAGAGGAACCTGATGGGCTACAGGGTCACAAGGAGTCGGACACAAATGAAGCAACTTAGCATGCATGCACACACGTCTGGGCAGAGGGAAACTAAATTATCCACAGCCTGAAATACTTAGCTGTTTCTGAGCAGCAAGTGTAGAACAGAATTCTAGAAGCCAGTGTCTCTGATTAGCACTGACTTTGTTTGGCTTCACTTTCCACCAGGTAATGGAGCAAGTTATAAAATGACACAAACACTGAAGATCAAAGTGTTGTAATGACTTGCCCATGTGACAATGCATGAGTGAGCTATAATACGACAAGAAGATTTTCATTAAGGAACAAAGGGATGTGGAGGATATGAAATTGTGGTTTTTGAGACTATGTGCCTCATTCATGTATGTGCTCTGCTGAGTTGCAACAGCATATCAGCTTTGTTTCCAGAGAAGCACGTGGAGAAAAAGTCACTCTTCAAAAATACGTACAGAAATTTTAAGCAAAATCCTGGAGTAGAATTTGAACAAATTTGCCTTTAACACCAAGTAGTTTCTGTACAAAGGACACAGAAGGTACCATTTTTGCATTTTGCCCAGATCCCTGGGAGTAGCTCATGAAATACTGAGGGGAGTGGGGGTTTGGGGTCTCTGTCTCAGTGGTAAGGACAAGTCCAGAGAGTGGTGGTGGGAACTCACACATCCACATGGAGACAGGCTTTAATAACAGAAGTTTCAACAAGGGAACACACTTCATCGGGAAGCCTGAAGGAAGCTCTACTTGCTGTGGAGTTCATCCCAAATATATATTTAAAAAATATATATATTTCTTAAAATTTTAATATATTATTTAATATATTTGTTTTTATATATTTTTATAAATATTTAAAATATATTTAAATATATATGTTAAAAAAATAATACACTCAAAGATTACTGAACGAGAGGATATAGACAAAACACTATGAGTTGCAGGGCTACTTTCTGACAAATTCTTATGTTTTATTCTCTCCTTAACTATCACTGCATCCCAGCACCCATAAGAAAGGAAAGAGAAGATGGAATATGTCACTGATGACTAAATGTTCTTTAAAACTGTTTAGAATTTACAACAAGCATGATTTTCTCAAAGGCAAAGATGACTATCTCAGAAAGACCTAATATTTTGAATAAACATTTCTTTATGACAAAATAAATACATATACAAAATGGGACAGATTTGTGATGTGAAAACAAGAGTGTACTTTCTCTCCTTAGTCTTTGGTATCACTGTATTAGTCAGGGTTCTCCAGAAACACAGAACCAATAGGATGCACATATGTAAAGGGAGGAACAGATGGATTTTAAAGAAGTGGGTCATGCCATCATGGGCTGACAAGTCCCGAGACCTGCAAGGTGAGTTGGCTGGAATTAGCTGGTGACCCAGGAGAGTCAATGTGTTAGTTTCAGTGTAAAGTCGGGAAAAAGCAATGTACCTGCTAAAGGGCTGTCAGGTAAGAGGAACTCCCTCTTATTCAGAGTAAAGTCAGCCTTTTTGCTCCATGCAAACCCTCAACTGATTAGATGAGGCCCACCATCAATGGGGAAGGCAATCCGCTTTGCTCCGTCTACAATTCAGATATTAACCTCATCCAGAAACACCCTCAAGAGACAATCCAGAATAATGTTTAACCAAATCCTGGGACACCCTGTGGCCCAGTCAGTTGACACATAAATGTAATCATCACGGCTCCCCACATGCCCAATGGGTGAAAAAGCAAAGACAATCACCTCACAGAGATTTTCGAATCTGTGAGGAGCAAATATCCAGGGAAGACAAACATGTGTCTGACTCTGTGAAGAAGAGCCCATCTCCTGAGGCTCCTCCAGCCCCTTCCACCTAATAGCTGCTCTTTGTAAGCTCACTCAACTTTTATTCAAGATCAGTTCAGTTCAGTTCAGTCGCTCAGTTGTGTTCAACTCTTTGTGACCCCATGGAATGAAGTACGCCAGGCTTCCCAGTCCATCACCAACTCCTGGAGTTTTTTCAAACTCATGTCCATTGAATTGGTGATGCCATCTAACCATCTCATCCTCTGTCATCCACTTTTCCTCCTGCCATCAATCTTTCCCAGCATCAGGGTCTTTTCAAAGGAGTCAGGTCTTTGCATCAGGTGACCAAAGAACTGGAGTTTCAGTTTCAGCATCAGTCCTTCCAATGTATATCCAGGACTGAGTTCCTTTAGGATGGACAGGTTGGCTCTCCTTACTGTTCAAGGGACTCTCAAGAGTCTTCTCCAACACCACAGTTCAAAAGCATCAATTCTTTGGTGCTCAGCTTTCTTTACAGTCCAACTCTCACATTCATACATAACTACTGGAAAAACCATAGATAGACCTTTGTTGGCAAAGTAATGTCTCTGCTTTTTTATATGCTATCGAGATTGGTCACAACTTTTCTTCCAAGGAGCAAGTGTCTTTTAATTTCATGGCTGCAATCACCATCTGCAGTGATTTTGGAGCCCCAACAAAACAAAGTCTGCCACTGTTTCCACTGTTTTCCCATCTATCTGCCATGCAGTGATGGGACCAGATGCCATGATCTTCATTTTCTGAATGTTGAGCTTTAAGCCAACTTTTTCACTCTTCTCTTTTGCTTTCATCAAGAGGCTCTTTAGTTCATTGATTTTTGCCGTAAGTGTGGTGTCATCTGCATATCTGAGGTTATTGATATTTCTCCCAGAAATCTTGATCCCAGCTTGTGCTTCCTCCAGCCCAGCATTTCTCATGATGTACTCTGCATATAAGTTAAATAAGCAGGGTGACAATATACAACCTTGACATACTCCTTTTCCTATCTGGAACCAGTCTGTTGTTCCATGTCCAGTTCTAACTGTTATACTTCCTGACCCGCATACAGATTTCTCAGGAGGTAGGTCAGGTGCTCTGGTATTCCCATCTCTTTCAGAATTTTCCACAGTTGTGATCCACACAGTCAAAGGATTTGGCATAGTCAAGAAAGCAGAAATAGATGTTTTTCTGGAACTCCCTTGCTTTTTCCATGATCCAGCAGATGTTGGCAATTTGATCTTTGATTCCTCTGCCTTTTCTAAAACCAGCTTGAACATCAGGGAGTTCATGGTTCACGTATTGCTGAAGCCTGGCTTGGAGAATTTTGAGCATTACTTTACTAGCACGTGAGGTGAGTGCAATTGTGTGGTAGTTCGAGCATTCTTTGGCATTGCCTTTCTTTGGGATTGGAATGAAAACTGACCTTTTCCAGTCCTGTGGCCACTGCTGCTTCTTTCAAATTTTCTGGCATATTGAGTGCAGCACTTTCATGGCATCATCTTTCAGGATTTGAAATAGCTCAATTGGAATTCCACCACCTCCACTAGCTTTGTTCATAGTGATGCTTTCTAAGGCCCACTTGACTTCACATTCCAGGATGTCTCGCTCTAGGTGAGTGATCATACCATCATGATTATCTGGGTTGTGAAGATCTCTTCTGTATAGTTCTTCTGAGTATTCTTGACACCTCTTCTTAATCTCTTCTGCTTCTGTTAGGTCCATACCACTTCTGTCCTTTATTATGCTCATCTTTGCATGAAATGTTCCCTTGGTATCTCTAATTTTCCTGAAGAGATCTCTTAGTCTTTCCCATTTTACTGTTTTCCTCTGTTTCTTTGCACTAATCACTGAGGAAGGCTTTCTTATCTTTCTTTGCTATTCTTTGGAACTCTGCATTCAAATAGGTATATCTTTCCTTCTCGCTTCTCTTCTTTTCACAGCTATCTGTAAGGGCTCCTCAGATAGCCATTTTGCTTTTTTGCATTTCTTTTTCTTGGGGATGGTCTTGATCCCTGTCCCTAGTCCATCACGCAATCTGTCTATCAGATCTAGTCCCTTAAATCTATTTCTCACTTCCACTATATAATCGTAAGGGATTTGATTTAGGTCATACCTGAATGGTCTAGCGGTTTTCCCTACTTTCTTCAATTTAAGTCTGAATTTTGCAATAAGGAGTTCATGATCTGAGCCACAGTCAGGTTCCGTCTTGTTTTTGGTGACTGTATAGAGTTTCTCCACCTTTGGCTGCAAAGAATATATCAATCTGATTTCAGTGTTGACCATCTGGTGATGTCCATGTGTAGAGTCTTCTCTTGTGTTGTTGAAAAAGTGCTTGCTCTGACCAGTGTGTTCTCATGGCAAAACTCTATTAGCCTTTGCCCTGCTTCATTCTGTACTCCAAGGCCAAACTTGCCTGTTCCTCCAGGTGTTTCTTGACTTCTACTTTTGCATACCAGTCCCCTATAACAAAAAGGACATCTTTCTGGGTGTTAATTCTAGAAGGTCTTATAGGTCTTCATAGAACCGTTCAGCTTCTTCAGCATTATTGGTCAGGACATAGACTTGGATTACCTTGATATTGAATGGTTTGCCTTGGAAATGAGCAGAGATGACTGGGTCGTTTTTGAGATTGCATCCAAGCACTGCATTTCATACTCTTTTGTTGACTATGATGGCTACTTCATTTCTTCTAAGGGATTCTTGCCCACAGTGCTAGTTATAATGGTAATCTGAGTTAAATTCACCCATTCCAGTCTATTTTAGTTTGCTGATTCCTAAAATGTTGACGTTCACTCTTGCCATCTCCTGTTTGACCACTTCCAATTTGCCTTGATTCATGGACCTAACATTTCAGGCTCCTATGCAATATTCAAGATCACTGCACAATAAACTATGTAGAGCTGTGTGCCACTATGCATCTGACTGAATGGCTACAATTAGAAATAGATATTGACAATAAAAAGGGCTGATGGAACAACTAGAACTCCAACCCACTGCTGGAAAGGCTGTAAACTGGTGCAGCCACTTTAGAAAAAAGTTTGGCAATGTCTTATAGAGTTAAATATACCCATGACATGACCCAGAAATCCCACTCCATTGTATTTACCCCCAATAAATGAAAACTTACATCCACACACACATCTGTATGTGAATATTTATACTAGCTTTATTGATGATCACCAAATACTAGAAACAACCTAAATGTCCTTTAATGGGTGAACAGATTAAAAAACTGCATACATTGGAATACTACTCAGGATTAAAAACGAAAAACTGACTCATACCTGAATCTCAAAAGCATTATGTTGAGTGAAAGAAATTGGTCTCAAAAGATTGAATATAGGTCTACTTAAATAATTTCTGAAAACACAAAACTATAGTGATAGAGAATGGCTCAGCGACTACCAGAGGGTATGGAGTGGAAGGTGGGTGTGAGTCTAAGGGGTGAGTACAAGGGCGTTTTGGGGGCAAATGGACTATTCTGAATCTTGCTTTGGGAGGTGGTTATACAAATCTACACACGTGTTACCTTTCATAGAATTATACAACTCTCCTCCAACACCAAATTTACTGTATAATAATTTTAAAACAAGTGGCTAAAGAAATTGCATGTCATCTACTTTATGCAGAGGATAAATGCATCTAATGGAAAATTTCTATGAACTGGGAGTCAGTCAACAGAAGTTGAACTGAGAATATATACACACAGGTAGCAGTAACGCCTCACCATCATTTGTACATTCTGATATACAAAGGGAGCAAATGACATTCTTGAGTTACTAGGCGTGCAAGTATGCCCAGTCACTCAGTCATGTCTGACTCTTTTGCCACCCCATGGACTATAGCTTGCTAGGCTCCTCTGTCCATGGGATCTCCCAGGAAAGAATACTGGAGTGGGTTGCCATTTCCTTCTCCAAGCGATCTTCTTGACCCAAGGGTTAAACCCATGTCTTCTGTGGCTCCTCCATTGGCAGGCAGAGTCTCTACCACTGAGCCACCTGGGCAGGCTGAGTTCAGGCATGACCTAGTAATTCTCTGAAATGGCAAAACAATTGTGATCTATATAATTTCTTTCCCAGGAACTTTGCATTCATGGTCTCTGACAACAGCTGTAAGGAAGAATATTTAGGTTTAGAGATATGGTAAGGGCTTCCTGGGTTGCTTAGCTGGTAAAGAATCTGCTTGCAATGCAGGAGAACCTGGTTCAATTCCTCGGTTGGGAAGTTCTCCTGGAGAAGGGATAGGCTACCCACTCAAGTGTTCTTGAGCTTACCTCGTGGCTCAGATGGTAAAGAATCTGTCTGCAACACAGGAGACCTGGGTTCGATCCCTGGGTTGGGAAGATTCCCTAGAGGAGGGCATGACAACCCACTCCAGTATTCTTGCCTGGAGAATCCCTATAGAAGGAGGAGCTACAGTCCATGGGGTTACAAAGAGTTGTACACAACTGAGTGACTAAGCACAGGACACAGATGGGAAAGGAGTTGCTCTGGATTTTGATCTCGGGTCTGTCTAGTTTTCAAATCACCATATAAAGTCACAGCGAAGATTACACTCTGAGTCCTCTCTTTTTTCTGCGGAACCCTGAGCAGCCCTCTAATCCTCTGTGCTCTTAGGGTCCTGCTCTTCCTTTAATGCTGTGCTTCTCAATGGGGGAAGAGGGAAGAGTCTGTACCCAGGGGACATGTGGTAACATCTGGAGGCATTTTTAATCGTGACAGCTAGGGGAGAGCTGGTGGGTAGAAGCCAGAGATGTTGCCAAACATCCTACAATACATAGGACAGCCCCCTGAATGATTATGCAGCCCAATATGTCACTAGGGCAGAGGCTGAGAACTTCCCAGAAACATGTATTAAACACATTCACAGAGAAGACTCTTGAGACAGCAAGGAGATCAAACCAGTCAATCCTAAAGGAAATCAACTCTGAATATTCATTGGAAGGACTGATGCTGAAGCTGAAGCTCCAATACTTTGGCCACCTGATGCTAAGAGCTGACTCACTGGAAAAACCCTGATGCTGGGCAAGATTGAGGGCCGGAGAAGGGTGCGATACAGGACAAAATGGTTGGATGGCATCACCGACTCAATGGACATGGGTTTGAGCAAACTCTGAGAGGTGGTGAAAGGCAGGGAGGCCTGGCGTGCTGCAGTCCATGGGGTTGCAAAGAGTTGGACACGACTGAGCGACTGAATGGCAACAAATGAGCCAGACACTTTGCTAGCTATGTTTATATTCTCATCTCACATATCTCCTCAAAACCCTTCTGAGATATTAATTGATCCCAAGTTATAGTTAAGGTTCCTGTTCAGATGCATAAAGGAATGTGCTCAGAGCCCAGTGATGAGACAAGAAGCAAGTGGGTATCCCAGGCCCTTGTGACTGCAAAGCACAGGTCCTCACAGTGAGGTGCCAAGCCCTCTGTATACCTCCCCTCACTTCCATCTTCTCTGGGCTCAAAAATCACCTCTTAGCCCTGAGAGATCTGCAAATAAGAGGGAGCTGCTGGGCTGGCAAAAGGGTACATCTGAATTTCAGAGGCTCCAGGAAATGGGTGGGGCCTGTCATCACTAAGAACCACCCAGGATTGCTCCATCCATCCCTCCCTCAGCCCCCAGGGTGATGATGTTTGTCCTCCACCCAAACCGTCCAGAGACACTCCCAGCTGCATGTTGTTGGACGACTTCCTTTCCTCTCCCACCAGCCCATGTTGGTTGCTGGGTTCATCACAGGGAGCGGGGCCCTCAGGCAGGGGGCCAGGGGCTGGGACACATCATAGAACAACACACTACAGTCAGTTTCCCACAATAACATCCGATGGACAGGGTGTGCCTGAGAAAATCAGCAGAACGCTTTAAAAACAAGTCCTGCAATCACCCCTGAGTGATTCTGCTTCAATCTCACCCTTTCATATAATGAGTGTCGACAGTTTCAACAGTTAAAAATGAGGTGTGTATAATAAGACAGAGGGAAAGAAAAGAGAGAAAGAAAGAGAAGAGACAGATTTCCCTGGCTGTCCAGTGGTGAAGACTCCATGCTTCCACTGCAGAGGGTCATGGGTTCCTGGTCAGGGAACTAAGATCCTGCATGCTGTGTGGCACAGCCAAAAAAATAAATTAAAAGTATAAAAAAAAGAGAAGAGAAAAAGAGAAGTAGCAAAACAGAGGGAAGGCAGAGGAACAGTGTGAGAGGAGAAGAGCATATGCCTAAAGCTTAGCATAAAACTTAAAACACAGACATCTCATGGCAAACAAGGAAGAACTCAAGACTGAGGACCCATGGGCAAACCAAGTGCGACCACATGGGTGGAAGCTACTGCAGACCTACTCCAGACAACTGCAGCTGGGCCTCAGGGCAGACCGCACACCCCAGTTCTCCAACTCAGCAAGGCCCAGTGGTCCCCAAGAGGGTCCAGGCTGGTGGCTGTGCCATCCGGCCGCTGGGAGCCGGCAGTGCCCCTCCTCCACCCCCGCACAGCACTCACAGTTCCAGGATCAGGATGACGTCCGTCTTGTTCTCGTAAACCTCGTGCAGGGTGATGATGTTGGGGTGCTGGATCTCCTTTAGGATGCTGACTTCCCGCTCGATGTCCTCGCGGCTCACGCCCCGCCGGCTGGATTTGGTCCTCCTTTTCTTGATGAATTTGGCGGCATACTGTAGACCGGTGCTTTTCTCACGGCATTTCTTCACGACGGCAAACTGCCCACTGCAGAGAGAAGGGAGAAGAGGTCCCGGGTCATTTATATCTTCTTCGTGTGCTGTGCTTAGTCCCTCACGTGTGTCCCACTCTCTGCAACCCCATGGACTGTAGCCCGCCAGGCTCCTCTGTCCATGGGGTTCTACAGGCAAGAATACTGGAGTGGGTTGCCATGCCCTCCTCGAGGGGATATATGTTCTTTATTGTTCACTAAAACCCAGGTTTGGGCAAGAATGCAGTCCCACGGGGTGGGATGGGGGGAACAATAGGATTGTAAATAAGGAAGTCCGAATTGTGGGAAATTAATAAATTCAATAGAAAAATTTCTTCTTAATAATTTGGCTCCATTAATTTAAGCCTCTTTCTTTATGAACAATGCTGCAAAGAATATAATTTCCTTTCTTGAGTCACATTTTATTAAATGGGTAATAACACCTCCATTTCTCTGTTCTCCTCCTTCTCCCCCATTTCAGATTCAGGGGCCACAGGAAGGAGCTCTCTCCCATCGGGCCTCATTTCCTTGTTCTTGTCCTGTATTTTAGGAAAGCGAGAGGTCGGGATCAAGGAAATGGCAGAAATATAGAGGGTCCTGCCTTTAGTGATGTATTTCTAGCACATACTAATCACTTCAGTCATGTCTGACTCTGTGCAACCCTATGGACTGTAACTCGCCAGGCTCCTCTGTCAGTGGGATCCTCCAGGCAAGAATACTGGAGTGGGTTGCCATTTCCTTCTCCAGGGGATCTTCCCGAACCAGGGATTGACCCAGTGACTGACCCAGCCTGCATTGCAGGCTGATTCTTTACCATCTGAGCTGCTAGGGGAGCACAAATACTTTTTAATTGAAACACATCAACAACAACAAAAACACAAGTAATACCTCATTTTATTGGGCTTCACTTTATGTGCTTCACAGATAGTTTTTACAATTTGAAGGTCTGTAGCACTGGAGAAGGAAATGGCAACCCACTCTGGTGTTCTTGCCTGGAGAATCCCAGAGACAGTGGGCCCCCATCTATGGGGTTGCACAGGGTCGGACACAACTGAAGCGACTTAGCAGCAGTAGCAGCAGCAGCAGTCTAGTATTGAGCAAACCTATTTGCTCCATTTTTCCAACAGCATTTGCTCACATGTCTCTGTTTGCAGTATTTTAAACTTTTTCATGATTATTATATTTGTTACAGTAGTTTGAGATCAGTGATCTTTGATGTTATCCTTGAGAAAAGATTATAACTTGCTGAAGGCTCAGATGATGGTGAGCAATTTTTTGCAATAAAATATTTTCTAATTAAGGTATCTATATTGTTTTCTTTTTTTTAAGGTTTAATGCTATTGCACACCTAAGACACTACAGTACAGTGTGCAACTTTTTTATTTAGTTATTTTTGACTCACTTTATTGCAATGTTTGCTTTATTGACGTGGTCTGGAACTGAACCTGCAATGTCCGAGTCTGCCTCTATATATTTTGTTCATATTTCAGGGACTGATAAGTGATATGCACTAGACATTTGTTGGCTGCTTCTTCAGTATCACCTCTCTCCTCTTCTTTTCCCAAAATATCTACCTCCAGGGTTTTTGGTTCTGGGAAGCCAAGGTCCATCCCCAACCACAGATATGGTTCATGTGACCTAAACTAATCCAATTTGTGCACTATATTCTTTTTTTGGAGAATGTGAAGACAAAGATTTTTGTTAAGACACTTTGACCCTCCTCCCCGCCAAAGCTGCTGCCAGTCATCTTGGGACCACTCCTGATCTAAAGCAGAGGCACAACCGGTCAAAGGAAAGAAAACAGGTCTGTGGTAACCCTGTGGAGTGGCTGGGTCAACCCTAGCCTGAAGTCATCTGCCTTTAGACTTTCCAGCAACACAAGCCAATAAAATTCCCTTTACTGCTAAAGCCAGTTTGGTTTGGGTTTTTTTATTTCTTGCAGAGGGAAGCATCCTAATTTGACAGCAGAGCCTCCTACCCAAATGCTGTTGCTAAGTCCTGTCCTATGCTTTGCAATAAAAGAATACAATAACAGAGCTTGACACAAAATAGTAAAGTGACCATGTAAGCAGGGGAGAAGCAAGCAGTATACCCAATGGAAATGTGCTTCCTACGTCACTGCTGGCATCCTCACTTCCTCCCTAGCACCCGTGTGCCAAGGGCCAATCCAGCCATCACAGGATGGGCACATTTCTGGGCACCTGCTAGAGAACTGCTATGTGGACAATTATCACTGTTATTTTTTTGCTAGATTTATTCTCCTCACATGAAGACAAAAGGAAGACAGAAAAATCAAATTAAGGCTAATATTTTGATGTTAAAGAATGGATACATTAAAACGTTACTCATTTACTTTGGCAGTGGGAGGCCATGAAGATAAAAACACATAGTGAAGAATTATTTTTACAGCACTGCCAATTTTTTTGCATGACAGGTTATTAAAACTTTCTTTCCCCGGTCAGCAGGATAGCAGAGATGCTGAAGAATAAATCACATCAGAACACTAGCACCTACTGCCTGTAAGCTTACAAACTTAAAGAGTCATGGGCAATGTTATGACTTTATTACAATCATTTTCTGATTTCCTTGGGGAGTGAAACACTGGGTTTTCCCTCTGGTAGTGGGTAGGGGGTGGGCTGCAGAGATGGGGCTTATGGAGAAAAGAGGAAAAACAGCCCGAACACAAAACAACGTTAGCTTTCCAGAAGCCAGTGAAGTGGTGTTTGTAACCCCTCTCCTCAAAAATACAGTACCACTTCCTCACTAAGCATTCTCAAGGGGCCCCAGGACTCAGCCCAGCCAAGGACCTCCAATCCATAGTAACACATGCTTCTAGGAGCTGGGCCCATGCATGCGTCTGGCAGTTATAGCCACTCGTCAGGCAGACTTAAGGCAAACTCGGTGACTTGAATCACATTGCTTTAAGAAAACAAAAGCAAAGAGCCAAAGGGGGGGAAAAAAAATCATCAGGAGAGCCACAAAGTATCTTAAACGCAAGCCTGAAATCAAAGATTTTCACAGCCAAATGTTCCATGTTGGCATTCGATGCTTTCAATTATAGGAAGTGAAAGCATCAGGTTCCCAACCCTAAGGCTGAGTTCAAGTGTGGTTCTGAACATCCTGTGTTTCAAGGCCAAGAGTATGTGCACACATCTAAGACAACCGTGTCACCCAGGTTTGCAGCCTAATATCTAGAACCCATTCCCTCACCAAACCATTGACCCCTTGCTCACACTTCAGGGTCCCCTCATGAGGAGTCTGAAGGTGGGAGAGGCCCCCGCACAGGAGAAGTTGTGATTCTAGTGCCCCCCATGGCAGCATGCTAGCATCTGAGCTAACTTTGGCTGCAGGATGTCAGAGGAGAGTGTAGAACAATTTGGGGAAACACTTTATACATCTATCTCAATGCCGCCTCTTTAAAGACACTTTTCCTTATTTATCACCCATTCTTCAACAATCTGCCTCCCCATCCCTTTGCTCCAATGAATGCTACATCCCCGAGTCCACAGGGCACCTCATACCCCTCTGTGGCCCCTTAGCAGGCTGAGGACAGACTCCTTGGAGAAGAAACTGGTCTCAAACACAGTGATTTGCTTTGCGAGACCTCATTCCCGTTGGACTATTGGTTAACTGCTGCTCCCAACCTTCCCTTGTGATCCAGCTTCTGGGGCAGGAGAGCAAACGCACCCAGAGAAGCCAGGCCACCAATGCTGCCACCTAGGGGACAGGCTGTCGCTCCGGCCAACCCCCATCCTGTGACAAACACATGAGGCCCCTCAGTGACTGATACCCACACAGGCGGTGGATGGGGAACGTAGCTTCCTTACTAGAAAACAGAAACATTTAAACTTGACAAGACAGAGTACAGGCAATCCTTATTTTCTCCAGGATCTTTATTTGCAAATTCACTTCAGTTCAGTTCAGTCGCTCAGTCGTGTCCAACTCTTTGTGACCTCGTGAATCGCAGCACGCCAGGCCTCCCTGTCCATCACCAACTCCCAGAGTTCACCCAAACTCATGTCCATCAAGTCGGTGATGCCGTCCAGCCATCTCATCCTCTGTCATCCCCTTCTCCTCCTGCCCCCAGTCCCTTCCAGCATCAGGGTCTTTTCCAATGAGTCAACTCTTCGCGTGAGGTGGCCAAAGTACTGGAGTTTCAGCTTTAGCATCATTCCTTCCAAAGAACACCCAGGACTGATCTCCTTAGAATGGACTGGTTGAATCTCCTTGCAGTCCAAAGGACTCTCAAGAGTCTTCTCCAACACCACAGTTCAAAAGCATCAATTCTTTGGCACTCAGCTTTCTTCACGGTCCAACTTTCACATCCATATATCACCACCGGAAAAACCATAGCCTTGACTAGATGGACTTCTGTTGGCAAAGTAATGTCTCTGCTTTTGAATATGCTATCTAGGTTGGTCATAACTTTCCTTCCAAGGAGTAAGCATCTTTTAATTTCATGGGTGCAATCACCATCTGCAGTGATTTTGGAGCCCAAAAAAGTAAAGTCTGACATTGTTTCCCCATCTATTTCCCATGAAGTGGTAGGACCAGATGCCATGATCTTCGTTTTCTGAATGTTGAGCTTTAAGTCAGGTAGTAGCCCTGGTATTAGCAACATTAAATCTTTGAGTTAAGTACTTTCTTTGTTATAACCCACCACACCTTTGTTGTACAGGAATGTAACTTTATTTAGTACTTTGAGGGTGATGCAGATTAAAGAAAAAACACTTCAGGGGAAAAAGAGCTTTCTGGTTGATAGACATTTATCTAGGAAAAGAGCCATAAAAATGTTAACAGGCTCCCTGGCCAGAAGATGATGTAAAACCACCTAAGACCTTTTGTATACGGGAAGGTATGCAAAAGATAAGCCTGGTCTCAATAAGGGTCAGGACTGCTGCCCCTGCATAACTCTGCATATTCCATTATTTCTTTATGTGCAACTTGGGGTATATAAGCTGCTTTTGAAAATAAAGTTGTGGGTCTGGCACCAATGCTTGTCTCCCCCGTGTCGTTCTTTTCTCCCTTTTCTGGCTGAATTCCCATCTGGAGCGTGGAGGCTCGCCATGTTTACTTACTTGCCCTGGCTTCTAAGACCCATGTGAGAGGGAGCCCAAGGCGGGGCACCCCCACTATTCAAGCAGGCGCCAATGGCCTACGTAGGTGGTGCAAACTCCTTGTCTTGGAGTTTTACTGGTTTTCCGCATAAACCAAGTTATTCAGCCTCTTTTCTCCACTAATTTTCCTACTACACTATTCTTTCCTAATCTCTCTTTATATTTCTAAATAAATAAGTTTTTCCTCGCCAACTCCGTCCCCGCTTCGAATTCCCTGGATCCACCGGGGCTGGACCCTGACAGACCCTAACTCTGTATTTCCTCCAGGACCACTGGTTCAGTATCTGCTAAGTCAGTGTTTGTGATGAATTTATAGAACATTAACTACCATGATAAGCACTGACCGTGTGTCATTTTTTTTGTTTGTTTTCATAACATTCTCTGTCATCTAATAACTGGCAGTTTATTACATTAGGTACAGCCAGCCACACTCATTTTAAAATGAAAACTTTCCATTTAAGGTAATGTTTATTAATCACCAGTGGTCAGATGCATATAAAGACAAGAGCCATCCCAGCTTTATAAGAGTTATCTACTAAAAAAAAAAAAAAAAGTGTTTCAAACATAATCACTAATTTCATTAAAAAGAAAAAACTTTGGTTAAAAGGACCAAAGCTTCAATAAAATAACCTAATCTAATTTTGGAGGCTTTCCTCGTGGCTCAGTGGTAAGGAATTCACCTGCCAATGTAGGAGATGTTCAATCCCTGGGTCAGGAAGATCCTCTGGAGAAGGGAATGGCAACCCACTCCAGTATTTTTGCCTGGGAAATCCCATGGACAGAGGAGCCTGGTGGCTACAGTCCATGGGGTCTCAAAAGACTTGGACATGACTGAGTGACTAAACAACAACAATCTAATTTCCAATCTGATTTCCTTGTCTTATTTATTAATATATCTAATTTAAACAGTACCCTGGCAGTCATTCAATGAGCTTTATCCAGGATGCTATCTATGCAAGGCATTTTACATGAAATTCACATTATCACCATCTCTTCTATCAATTAATGAGAAAACCAAGCCTCAGAGAGATTTTTAAAAATCACACCAAATCACTCAGCAAGTAAGTTGCATAATTGAGAACTGGAGCCAAATCCAAGTGCATTTGCCTCCAGAGCTCTATTCAATGAGCACAGTTGTTATACTGGGCTTGTGTCCATTCTGACTGAGATACAAGCCACCTCCTGTGAAGTCACAGACAGGACTGGAACATCATTCAGGAAAGAGTTTTGTAAGGGGAAGGCAAAGAGAGGGGCCTTGTGGTTAGTAAATTGGGGCAATGGAGCTTCCTCTTCTCCACTGAAAATTCAAACAGTGTTTAATTAGCTAAAACCATGGCTTTTACACTCTCAGGGGGGCTCTGTGACCAAAGGAAAACCCTGTTTATGTGTAAGCTTAGGAAGCAAGAGGCTAACACTGAGGAAGAACCACAGAAGGTTCATTCCCAAGGTCAGCATACAAGGATTACATGCAACTGATGAAACATTTGTGTCCATAATTAGTTCCACCTCTCTCATCCTTCCAAGATTTGCGGTTTTTAATTAACACAAAATAATTTTTACTTTTGAATTCATATATCAAGCTTCTGGCAAAATTTTAGTGCTGGTGAAGAGCATGGCAGGCTACAGTCCATGGGGTCACAAAGAGTCAGACATGACTGAGCGACTAAGCACATTTTTCTTGAAGAGTTGCATTCTGAGAGTGACATAGACACAGATCCTGCTAGAATACAGGAATTACAGGTCTTAAATAAGAGGTGGGGTGACAGAAAAGATTGTTCAAGTATGAGTTCACATTTGATAATAATTCACATTTATGGCAGGTGATAAAAACCCCGAAGAGCTTATAGAGTAAGGGAGAGAGAAGCTTGTTAACACTGTAAGGTAGAAAGGGCCACAGAAAGGACACAGCCACTTGGGACCACTTCAGGGGAGAGGATGGGGTTGGGAGACCCAAGCAGTGTCCTGAAGTCTGGGCTCCAGCCAAAAGAGGAAGAAACTGGGTGTTGGGGGGATGGCTTCCAAGAGGAAGAAGAGCATGACCCAGGGCAGGGAGGCATGAAAGAGCCTGCCTGGTATTCTTGAGAGAAGAGGAAGTGGCGGTGGGGAAATGAGGGATCCTCACAGCCAAGGTCCTGCCCAGAATGGAGCAATGCCAGCCCCAAACCTGCTAACAACGTGGGAAAGCAGAGAGCTGGCTGAGCCTTGGTTTCCTCCTCTGTATAAGAGCAATGGCAACATGAAATGAGGTCATGCATGTGAGTACAACATTCAAGCACATGAAAAGGATGAAAGTTAGCATGTTGGCTCAGTTTCATACTTCTTAAAGAAACCAAGAGGCTTCCCTGATAAAGAATTTGTCTGCAATGCAGGAGACCCTGGTTTGATTCCTGGGTTATTCTTGGGCTACCCTGGTGGCTTAGCTGGTAAAGAATCTGCCTGCAACACAGGAGATCTGGGTTCAATCCCTGGGTTGGGAAGATCCCCTAGAGAAGGGAAAGGCTACCCACTCCAGTATTCTGGCCTGGAGAATTCCATGAACTTTAAGTCCCTGGGGTTGCAAAGGGTCAGACACGACTGGGTGACTTTCACTCGTTCACTCAAAGAAGCCAAGAGGGTGGTATTTCAGAGGCTGAACAGCAGCACCTAATTTCTTCCTGGCAGTTTTCTTTACAACATCCTTGAAATCTAAGTGTTAAATCTCTACATTTCCCCCACATTAGGGCTCAACAAAGCTATTTTCATTTTGGATGGGACCTACGTGATTTTCCGCAGTTGGTCCATAAAAGACCGTGTGGCTTTGTATGCTGAATCTTCTGGTAGGTGATGGGAGGGCTTCCCCGGTAGATCAGCGGTAAAGAATCCGCCTGCTAATGCAGGAGAGGTTACGAGAAATGGGTTTGACCGCTGGTCAAGAAAATCCCCTGAAAGAACACATGGCAATCCACTCCAGTATTCTTGCCTGGAGAATCCCATGGACAGAAGAGCCTGGCAGGCTACAGTCCATAGGGTCGCAGAGAATCAAACACAACTGAAGCAACTGAGCACCAATGCATGCAGGTGATGGGAAGCGACTGCATTGTGCAAAGATGACCTCAGCTGTATCTCCCATCACTCACGCTCTTGCTTGGTGTGGCCCTGCCTTTCCCACCATCCCTGTCCCTGGAATCTGAGCTTTGTCTGACCATTAGAACATGGCAGCATGACTCTGGGGCTTCTGCGGGGTTGTCAGCATGCACAGTCTTGAGAGCTAGCTCCCTCTGGGAACCCAGCCACCAAGCTGGGAGAAGCCACGTGGACATGTTCCCATCAATAGCTCCTGCTGAGTGGAGAGCAGCTCTAAAAAGTCAGCCAGGTGAGTATTCAGGTGGCTCCAGCCCCAGCCAACATCTCAATGTCACCACATGAGAGAGACCCCCAAGCAAGAACACTCACAGAAGCATACGTTCATAAAAAATGTTGTTTCAAGCTACCAAGTTTTGGGGTGTTTGTTTCACAAGAATGGATAGGTGAAACAGCTACTAAAAAAATTTTTTTTTAAAACAGATGATTGCAGAAGCTATGTGAAGAAAAGATTCAATACACAAGGTGAGGGCACAGAAGGTGACTGGTGTCTCTGAGAAGCCTAAAGGACGAGCCAGGGACAAGAGCAAGAGTGTCCGGACCATTTTGCATGCAGTTGGCCCCCCGGGGTGGGTGTGGGGCCCCACACAAACAGGCCCCTTGTTACATCAGCAGGTATGGGCTCACTTTTTAGGTTCTCTGCTTCTCATCTTGGCAGCAAGTCACCCTCTTTCAAGGGAAGTGTTACATCATTTACGAGGGACCTCTGTGCCAAAACCCCAAACCGATGACAAAACCCAAATATCACACTAAAATGCCTCTGCAGATTTCTGGCTGAGCTGTACTATCCCCAACGTACCTTTCCCAGTCTCTGGGGAAGCAGGTCCTCCCCTCTGGGAAATGCACAAGACCCAAAGTCTTTAGCCGCTCAGTCGTGTCCAGCTATTTGCAATCCCATGGACTACTCTGTGGCCAGCTCCTCTGTCCATGGGATTCTCCAGGCAAGAATATTAGAGTGGGTAGCCATTCCCTTCTCCAAGGGACCTTCCTGACCCAGGGATTGAAACTGGGTTTCCCACACTGTAGGCAGATTCTTTACCAGCTGAGCCACCAGGGAATTGCCACTCTCCAGCAAGACCCAGTAAACATATGGCTACGAATCCCCATCCTGACTGGTGCAGATGTCCAGCGCCTACCCCTAGGGACATCACCTGTAGAGGTCTCTGGTGATGAGGAAGCACTTGGTCCTCGTTCAGTGTAAACTTCCCCTTCCATCCCAACCCACCGGCTGTGCAAACTTCAGCAGATGATGACCCAGTATGGGAACCTGGTACTTCAGCCGCAAGTCTGAGTTCCTGGAACACTTTCATGCTGCAGCCCACACTTGGAACTGCTCTCTTTCTGCCTTTTGAGAAGCTATGTGTGACAGGAAGAGAAACCTTTTTTTTTTTTTTTTTTTTTTACAAAGAAACAAAGTTGGTGATTTATTACTATTTATTACTATTATTATTAAAAACAAACAACCCTCCAAAAATTATTTTGCACTGCTGCCATGGGTCAGTTAAAAAGTCACATGATCTAGAGAACAAGAGTTCCCCCACAAGTAAGCAAACAGAGCAGGTTGCCAGGACAGTGAGGGGGAGAAGCAGAGTTTGCCAAGAGGATAAACAGCAGCATGTCACCCCGGGAACCAGGACAACACACGAGTCAGGAGTAAGCTGCAAAACGTAATTGCTGCCCAAGGGTATGCTGGGAGCTACACGCTGGGTGGGGGAGCTCAGACCAGAGACGGACCCCTTGCCGGGAGCGTCCTCCCAGAAGATAGGATGCCGAGAAGTTACCCAGGAGAACGGGGCAAGACCCAGGACCTAAGGCAGGGCAGACAAGGGTCTGGCTTCCCACACAAGTGTGGGGCTGCCAGTGGGTCAAAGAAACCAAATACATAGAGTATCAGGTGGCTGGAGCAGCCTCCTTATAATTAAGGAACTAGCAAACCAGAGCTGGTGAGGACCCAGAAGTAAGGAAGATGAGAAAGAGAACGGCGGGTATCTCTGTTCACCTGACATGTCCCCGGGACACCTCTTTGGAGGGGGAAGGTATGAACTCCACTTAGAAGATCATTTCCCAAACTGGCTTCTCTGGAGCTCATGTTTGGGATTAGCAGATACAAACTATGATACACAGGATGGATAAATAACAAGGTCCTATGTCTAGCACGGGGAACTATATTCAATATCCCATGATAAACCATAATGGAAAAGAATTATGAAAGAGAATGTATACATATATGTATAATTGAGTCACTCTGCTATACAACAGAAATTAACACAATATTGTAAATCAATTATTAAAAAAAATTTTTTTTAAAAAGAGGGTACTCTTAAAAAATTTTTTTTCATGGAGAAAGTTTCATGGCAAAGCACATTTAGGGAAAATCGGGTAAACAGAGACACAACAGGCCTCTATACGGAGAACTCACCAGACCCCACCCTCTGTCTCCAAGGGGGCATGGAATTCAGCATTTTAGCAGGTTGGATGGTGTTGTTAACCATCATTTTTTTTTTCTTGGTTGTGAAATCCAGTTTTATTGGGAGAGTTTGCTTTGGTCTTCTCTTCCAGTTAATAGTTACATTCTTAAGAGCTGGGACTGAGTCTGCAGACAGCAGTTCCCTTTCCTTTTGAACCCAGAGCTGCATTCAGAGGTGTTTCCTAAGGCATGATGCTGCTCACAGGCCTGGGGGAGCTGAGTGCAGAGTTTGATGGAAGTGTTCACAGAGATTCAGATCCTTTCGGGGCTCTGGCCCATTAGAAGGGTGGGGGATCCACTTTGTCAGGCCTGGAAGAGGAGGCCACCCACCACCCTGGGCCTGGGGCTCCCCGCCTCCTCTTGGCTGCTGGTCTGGGCTGCTCACAGGGGGCACGCAGATGCACAGTGGTCTTCATCCTGACAGACGCCCTGCACCACCAGAGACCAGCAGGGAATCTGGTGTTTCCTTTTTCTTTTGGATGATCAGGTGGGTTGGATATTTTCCGTGACAACTGAGAACAGGCTGAGGAGGTGTGGAAAGTGGGAGCCGAGGCAGAACATAGGGATATCTGCTTTATGATGACTCTAGGTGAGCTCTGGGATCCTTGCTGCCACCCTGGACCATGAGCACTCGCCCTGAGAAGAGTGTGGTGGTGGGAAGGAGGCCTCAAAGTGAGTCCTGAATGGCCTCCCCCAGAACTTCATTTGCAGGAGCCTAGAGAAAACCATCTTGTTCTGGGAGCCGTCCTTTGGTTTGCATTACTCATTGCCATACCTAATCATTCGGCCTGATTCAGATCCACTCTGTGACTTAAGGAACCTACAACCCACGGGGATTTACAAGACTTTATAAGTTAATATATCTATACGACAGAGCTGTGAGTACTGCGTGATGAAGTATGCCAAGCAGGTGAAGTCCAGCTGGAGCTGAGGGCTGGGGAGACTTCATCCACTCTTTTCAGCACCACCCCTGGTATTGAACTCAGGGCTGGGCAGAGAGCAAACTTGGTGCCTGATGACTGTTTGCTTGTTTCTTTTAACTTTTTACTTTATATTGGAGTATAGCAGGGCTTCCAATTAACAGGGTTTCCCAGGTGGCTCAGTGGTAAAGAATCCGCCTGCCAATGCAGAAGCTGTGAGAAGTGGGTTTGATCCCTGGGTCAGGAAGGTCCCCTGGAGGAAAAAATGGCAACCTACTCCAGTCTTCTTGTCTGGATAAACCCATGGACAGAGGAACCTGCCGGGGTACAGTCCATGGGGTCACAAAGAGTTGGACATGACTGAAGTCACTGAGCATGCACGCACACAGGCACAGACAATTAATAATGTTATGACAGTCTCAGGTGGGCAGCAAAGGGATTCAGTCATACATATCCATGTAGCCACACTCAGCAGGGGCCACAGGACTGGAAAAGGTCAGTTTTCATTCCAATCCCAAAGAAAGGCAATGCCAAGGATGCTCAAACTACCACACAATTGCACTCATCTCATACGCTAGTAAAGTAATGCTCAAAATTCTCCAAGCCAGGCTTCAGTAATACATGAACCGTGAACTTCCAGATATTCAAGCTGGTTTTAGAAAAGGCAGAGGAACCAGAGGTCAAATTGCCAACATCCACTGGATCATGGAAAAAGCAAGAGAGTTCCAGAAAAATATCTATTTCTGCTTTATTGACTATGCCAAAGCCTTTGACTGTGTGGATCACAATAAACTGTGGAAAATTCTGAAAGAGATGGGAATACCAGAGCACCTGACCTGCCTCTTGAGAAACCTATATGCAGGTCAGGAAGCAACAGTTAGAACTGGACATGGAACAACAGACTGGTTCCAAATAGGAAAAGGAGTATGTCAAGGCTGTATATTGTCACCCTGCTTATTTAACTTCTATGCAGAATACATCATGAGAAACGCTGGGCTGGAAGAAGCACAAGCTGGAATTGAGATTGCTGGGAGAAATATCAATAACCTCAGATATGCAGATGACACCACCCTTAAAGGCAGAAAGTGAAGGGGAACCAAAGAGCCTCTTGATGAAAGTGAAAGAGGAGAGTGAAAAAGTTGGCTTAAAGCTCAACATTCAGAAAACGAAGATCATGGCATCTGGTCCCATCACTTCATGGGAAATAGATGGGGAAGCAGTGGAAACAGTGTCAGACTTTGTTTTTTGGGGCTCCAAAATCACTGCAGATGGTGACTGCAGCCATCAAATTAAAAGACGTTTACTCCTTGGAAGGAAAGCTATGACCAACCTGGATAGCATATTAAAAAGCAAAGACATTACTTTGCCAACAAAGGTCTGTCTAGTCAAGGCTATGGTTTTTCCGGTAGTCATCTATAGATGTGAGAGTTGGACTGTGAAGAAAGCTGAGTGCTGCAGAATTGATGCTTTTGAACTGTGGTGTTGGAGAAGACTCTTGAGAGTCCCTTGGACTGCAAGGAGATCCAACCAGTCCATTCTAAAGGAGATCAGCCCTGGGTGTTCTTTGGAAGGAATGATGCTAAAGCTGAAACTCCAGTACTTTGGCCACCTCACGCGAAGAGTTGACTCATTGGAAAAGACTGTGATGCTGGGAGGGATTGGGGGCAGGAGGAGAAGGGGACGACCGAGGATGAGATGGCTGGATGGCATCACCGACTCGATGGACGTGAGTCCAAGTGAACTCCGGGAGTTGGTGATGGACAGGGAGGCCTGGCGTGCTGCGATTCATGGGGTTGCAAAGAGTCGGACACGACTGAGCGACTGAACTGAACTGAAATGATGCTCCAATGGACCAGACAAAACAAACAACACTCCAAATGTTTTTCCCAAATAGTAAGTCACACACGGGAACCAGGATTGCCCCGTAGGTCCAGTTTTATGGAGAATCAAATGCCTTTACAAAGAGAGAGTGTCATTTCTGGAGCAATTCGCACGTTTAATGAATGGTGACCATGTCAGGGGACTGGAGATTGGGCCCTCTGGCTCCAGACAGCCAGAGTTGCAGGAGACCCTCAGGATATCCCATTGAGACTCAGAGGGGTCTGTCCCTTGTTTGGTCACTCCAAACTCAGCAAACTACTCCCCAGGCCAATCCTATTATTTGATCCTCCAGACTTTATCATGCAAAACCCTCCAGCTATTACTGGGCTCAAGGAAACTGGCCCATAAGGTAGGATCTGTTCTCAACTCAGCAAGCAGCTCTCAGGGAAAAGGCTGAAAAAGGGAGCAGGAGCTTCATATATCTTCACAGAGAGACAGAAGTCAAGGAGCTGAGCTGAAGTTCCTCATGCCTCAGCCAAAGAGAAAGGCAGATTCCTTCCAAGTGCTGAGCTTCTAGATGAGGGAACAAGCTCAAGGTAATGAGAAAGGACCAGTTTGGCCATCTGATGGGTACAGATTGTAACTGTGCAAACACTACATTGAATTGTGTAGATTAAATGTAATTTATAGAAACTGTGGGATGACCCCCACCACTCCCCCCATGCAGTCTGCCCAGTTCTGGAGTATTCCAGGTGCTGAACAAATATGTCTGACTAGCTTCATGTCTTCCCTCTCAGTTTAGCTAGACATACTATTTGCTTATGTGTTTTCATGAGCAGGTTTGGGACCCTCTGTCCTGCCTTGAGAACCAGCTCTGTCTCATCCCAGGAAGTCACGTCTGTACTGGTGAAGAGCTTGGACTTGAGTGACCTGCAAGAAATTCAAATACGCTGTCGTGACGTGGCTGTTGGTGCAGCCATAGATGGATGTGCTGTAGAGACAGTGCTCATGGGCCTGTCTGGCTCGGGAGACTGAATACAAACTGGGTAGCGGCTTCTTGAGGGTTTGCCTTCTCCGGGGCAGCCAGTGGTTGTCTGGCCAGCGGCCTAGTGAGGAGGAGTCCTTTTCTCAGCGCTCCTGGGCAAGCCCTCTCCCACGGGTCTACAGGTCTGTCACCTTGGCTCTGAGTCAGGAGGGGACTCACCTCCCAGAGGAAGTCTGGGAAGAGGAGAAAACAGGTAGAGGACCGAGGGGGTCATTTCAGGCCAGGCAAGGAGAGGCTGGCAGGGAAATTCACTGCTGGAGTTACCCATAAAGAGAGCCACACAGATAAAACTGAAAGATGATAAGTTAGAGAGAAACCAGAGCTGCCGGGAAGGCTAAGTATTCCCTCAGTGGAAGCAGAACTCTCTGGAAGCCTGCCATGTGGGCTGACCTCATCCTGGAGCCGCGAACCAGAGCAAACACAAAGCTTATCGCTGGAGGCTGGGAGGGCTGTAAACACCCAGCTGGGAGCCCGGACACACGGATGACGTTACCTCTCCCAGGAAGGGAGATTTCTGAGGAGCAGGTGTCACTTATCAGGTCTTAGGTCAAACATTAAAGAAAATGAAAATTAATTCACACTTCACATTCATGAACACGATGCTTCCTGAAGCAGGGGCTTCAAACCCCACGGCCATTTTGTGACGTCTCTTCCCAAGAAAACTTGGAACCTGCATTCAGAGGGATCTTGCCTGGAAAATCCCATGGACAGAGGAGCCTGGTGGGCTGCAGTCCATGGGGTCGCTAAGAGTTGGACATGACTGAGTGACTTCACTTTCACTTTTCACTTTCGTGCACTGGAGAAGGAAATGGCAACCCACTCCAGTGTTCTTGCTTAGAGAATCTCAGGGATGGGGTAGCCTGGTGGGCTGCCGTCTATGGGGTCGCACAGAGTCGGACACGACTGAAGCAACTTAGCAGCAGCAGCAGTAGCAGAGTGAGCATGCGCAGGGGGCTTCGGAAGATTTGTCTGCTGGAAACCTAACTTTCTAGCAGGCAAGGGGGTGGGGAGGGGGCATTGTGGGCTGACCTCTGGAACAGCCCCTGTAAGAGGAGCGGGTAAGAAAACCTCCCCCCACTTCCTCATCTGCAGTGGGGGGCATTGAGCGTCTGTGTAACCCCCACCCTGCCCCACTGATGGCCCTGGACTCTGCAGAGCTGAGTGAGACTGTCAGAACTCCTCCCCTGAGGGTCTTCACTGTTTTGCCACTTGGATCAAAAGCCAGTACTTATTTGCAATAACAAGGAGACACCTGGGCCAGGCTACTTGGTTGAAAGATCCACAACTTGCAGGCAGATAATGAGGCACAAAGGAAACACGACTACAGGTCTGGAGCAGCGAACAATCCAACTAGGAGTAAATACACCCATGACCCCTAGGCAGGTGCACCAGAGGTTACATGCAACACTCCAGGCCACCTGCTTAGGCCACTTCCAGTCGAGGGACTGACTTCTGGGGGTTCGAGAGCAACTCAAGAAGAGAGGGTAGCTGGATTCAGGTGTGGCTGGGTGGCTTTGTGGTGACAGTGAACTCTAAAAAGCTGTAGCTGTGTACTCTGAAGCCCAGTACACAGTTTGGAATGGACTTTCCATTTAACAGGCAAGTGAATGGCACAGAAGTAGAATCTGTTTTTCCAGCTACTCTGATCTGTTAGGTGTCTATGAAAGATACACCACTAGCTATGTTTAGAACCACAAAGAATTAAAACTAGAAGAATCAGCTTATAGAGTCTGAATTGTAATCCTCTTCATAGTGATCTGCCAATATATTAGCTTGTAAAATGTTGTTTATATCACACATGTATATAGGATTCTTCCTAAAGATTAACACTATTGAGTGCCAAGAGCACAACACGGTACATTCAATAAAATTCTGGAATTAATAATATGTTGATTCAATCACCTTATGGGTCACCCTAAATTTATATGCTGACCATTTAACAGTTTAGATTGTTCCACTGACTTTCTGGACATGGAAAAACTGTTGGTGCAGTATTTAAAAATATCACACAATATGTTTATCATTTGCTTTAAGAATTTTGTGGCCCTGGGCAGTCCATGTGTATTTACTTTCCTCCAGTGTTTACTGGGCTTCAGCCTTGTGCTAGGTCCTAACTGGCCCACCTGCTTTAGAAACTGTCTAAAGGATAATCAGTGTATTTGATCATGTCCATTCATTCGAAAAGCAGAGGTATATTGTAGTTCTCATAGGGCTATTGACACTCCTTGGAATTCTCCCAGTCTCCTTGAGGCCAAGTGCTTTTCCCAAGCAGTTGCTTTTAGGCTATAACTTTAGGTGACTAGGAAAATTCCCTATTCAAAGCACAACCTAAAGATTTTTAAAATATGAATTGTTCATAGTCATTAATCAACTTGTAATTGGCCCTTGAAAGGTCAATGCAATTTGCAAACTCCAGGAAGTGAGATTTCTAAAAAAGGGAAAATGAGAAGGCAAGGCTTATGAGTTCATCTGTATACAACAGGAACTTAAGATTTGGATAAAAATCCTTCAAAACCTAACAGAAGATGGCTAGAAAGGGGCTAAAGATGGCTGATTAGAATTGATGGTATAACAGACACGTAGGAAGCAAAATTAATTCTCCTGTGCTTTCATTTTTTTCATATGAGGCCAGCTGTCTTCCCTAGGGAAGACTGGGGAAACGCTACTAAAGTGTAACCAAAGCTTGAGTTTAGAAAAGACACAATAAAAGACTGCCTGGCTAGACAATTTAAAAAAAAAAAGAAAGAAAAATTCAAATCTACAGGAAAATTAAACCTCAGTGTGGCAGAAGCAATCTCAAATCACTGCTGGTAACCTTGGACAAATTATAAGGAGTGATACTGGATTGATATTCAAAAGAAGACCAAATTGGATCCCTCCCTAAGATCAATTAGCTTGTTATTAGTACAGAGCAAACATTGAGAATCAATTTTTGATCTGAGGAATTAAAAATAGCAAATAATAAACAGCATAATCAGCTAGAACTTTCCCACTGTCCCAACTGCATTATAAAATCAGTACAAATGGGAAGTGATATAGACAAAAAAATGTTTTGATTTTAGCAGGGCCTCTGACATAATTTTTCATGATATTTTTGTAGATGAAATGGTGAATCACCATGTGGTAGATTTTGGCAGGCCATAAGACTCTTTGAGTTTAGCACTGTCCTAGACAAGATATTTTTCAGTGTATCAGATGAAGGCATATTTACCACATTTTAAAATAACACGGAAAGTAATGGCAGTATTTACTGACAGAATCTAGAATCTACATTATCCCAACCGGCTTAATAATAAAATTCATAAGAGAAATAAATAGAAATCCCCATAGTTAGGTTCAAGGAAATCAACCTTACAGGATAGCAGTTCATATAGAAAACAGATGATGGTTCTATCTGACCACACATTGCCCATGCACAGGGTAACCACACTGCCCACACCATGCACGTGGTCCTGGTGTGCCAAAGGGGTGCACCGCTCCTGCTCTCAGCATGAGTCTGTGCCCCATGCTGGGCACTTGCCCTTGGTAGGAAAGATGCTGGCAGAGTAGGTGGTGGTCAGGGGAGGACCATGACAATAGGGAGGTTTTGCTTCTGGGCATGAGAACTGTCACTGTTTGAAAGCTTGTCAAGAGGAATCAGGCCATCTGCCAGGAATGAGTGGGAGGCTTGACCATGGTCTCTTAAATTCCTTCCAACCTTAAGATGCTCTGTTTCTAGAGTTCCAGAGATCAAGGCACTGCACTCCTCACTTAACTGAAAGAAAACATATTACTGAGTACAGCTGAAAGGCTATGATGCTATTTTTTCTTCACGAATTTTCTGAACCTCTGTTATACTAATGATCTTCCCAGACTGAAACTCAAAATAAATTCCATATTGCCATCAACTTCTCTCAACTCTATCTGGAAACGTATGCACCTATACCTTAAGATTAATTCTCCAAAATGACAGAGTATTAATAATCTGAGTGGAAATGTACTGTGGGAAGGAAAGAGAGCTCAGCCAGGAGGCAGCTGACCCTACTCTCCCATCCAGCAACAGTGGGAATGCTGACCCTTTAGTACCTTTCCTGAGCCTTAGCATGGTCATTTTGGAAATTAAACACACACACACACACACACACACACACATACACATACACAACTAAGATTAATAATGCATAGCTTATAGGGCTGCTGTAAGACTCAAAAGAAGTAAAAAGACATGACTGTGTTTTACAGAGTCCATACTATCACACAAATATACGCTAATAATTGGAAATATTTAAGTGATATCACAGCTGGGAACAAAATCCCTGTGTCTATGTCCAAAGATCCCTAATAAGTTCAAGTCAGTCTCTAAGAGGGAATGACAAAAAAAGGGAAAGAATTCTTTTAAGCAGGACTTAGAAACAGCCCATTCAAGTCTTCCAAAATGAAAACTTAAATATCTAGACAGATAAATCTGCATGACATCATGTATCTCAAACTTTGGGAAGAGAGGGCCTAGTTTTGAATCCTGGCTTTGCCACTTCTTAACTGTGTGAAAAGAGCATAAAGGCAAACAGAGGATTTATACTTTTATGAAAACAAAAATTTATGTTACCCTTCACATTTCTTGCAGTTAGCAAAAACATGTACTAATGTAGGTCTTTCATAAAAGCTAAGTGGCATAAAGTGAACTTTTGGAAAGCAGGGGATATGCTTCACTTCATGTTATTTCAGCTTAGGAGGTTTCATAGGAATGCTGTACTTCCATACAGTAGGAAAAACCTGTGCTATTATAGTATATGGTTGCTTAAAACCATCACATCTCTTAGACAAATATCAAGGCTCATATATTGCCTTATTAGAGAAATAAGAGAAGGAATAATTTATGCAAGTTTTTTCCCACCCTGTTCTGGAAAAGCCATCTTGAACATGGGCTGCTGACCGAATTCCCCATGAAGGCGGCTGGCTTCAGAACATGAGGATGGTGTTAACCAACTGGACTCAGGAAATACTAAAATATTCAGGGTGAAGAGAAGGAAAGCATAAGAACAAACATGGCCAATTTTCACATTTTGGTCCCTAACTAATATCATTCTGATGTCTTTCTGGTCTCAGGGCTGCAGGAATGACTAGATGGTCAAATTCTGTGAAACAACCTCATCCTGGGATGATTATAGGTCCATCTCTTGGACAGCCATGAGGAAAGACTCTCAGGCTGTTTGAGGCTGTTTCTAACTCAAGTTTACCTGAGTTCAAAGAAGCCTCAAATGTCTCAAGCTAACATTGTGACTTTGATCATTTAAGACCAACATTTATCATGCACAAGAAAAATAACATTTTCTAAAGCACAGACAAAGCATTAAAAAAAATTAAGTATAGGAAGGGAGTAGAGAAAGATCTGGTCTTGTTTTTGCTTCCATTATTAATAATATAAATGTGAAATATAATCATCTACCTGCCATGAAGACAGGAAACACAGGAAAACTTCAGACCTGGGATCTAGCTATAACATTATCCCTGCCAATCTGACAGCGATGAACTCAGCAACCGGTAGCTACTAGAATAGTGGCCCCAACCTATTTGGCTGGGAAGTTCTAAAGAATAGCAAGGAGAGATAAGAAAGCCTTCATCAGTGATCAGTGCAAAGAAATTGAGGAAAACAACAGAATGGGAAAGACTAGAGATCTCTTCAAGAAAATTAGAGATACCATTTTTATTACATAAAGACGGGCACAGTAAAGGACAGAAATGGTATGGACATACCAGAAGCAGAAGATATTAAGAAGAGGTGGCAAGAATATACAGAAGAACCATATAAAAAAGATCTTCATGACCGACATAACCACAATGGTGTGAACACCCACCTAGAGCCAGACATCCTGGAAAGCGAAGTCAAGTGGGCCTTAGAAAGCATCCCTATGAACAAAGTTAGTCGAGGTGATTTAATTCCAGTTGAGCTATTTCAAATCCTGAAAGATGATGCTGTGAAAGTGCTGTACTTAATATGCCAGCAAATTTGGAAAACTCAGCAGTGGCCATAGGACTGGAAAAGTCAGTTTTCATTCCAATTTCAAAGGCAATGCCAAAGAATGTTCAAACTACCACACAATTTCACTCATCTCACATGCTAGCAAAGTAATGCTGAAAATTCTCCAAGCCAGGCTTCAACAGTACATGAACCATGAACTTCCAGATATTCAAGCTGGATTTAGACAGGGCAGAGGAACCAGATATCAAATTGCCAAGATCTACTGGATCATTGAAAAAGCAAGAGAGTTCCAGAAAAACATCTGCTGCTGCTGCTGCTGCTGCTGCTACTAAATCGCATCAGTCATGTCCCATTCTGTGCAACCCCATAGACAGCAGCCCACGAGGCTCCCCCTTCCATGGGATTGTCCAGGCAAGAGTACTGGAGTGGGTTGCCATTTCCTTCTCCAATGTATGAAAGTGAAAAGTGAAAGTGAAGTCGCTCAGTTGTGCCCAACTCTTAGTGACCCCATGGACTGCAGCCTACCAGGCTCCTCCATCCATGGGATTTTCCAGGCAAGAGTACTGGAGTGGGGTGCCATTGCCTTCTCCGTCCAACCCTGCTAGGACACCTCATTTTCCTCCCTCTCTCAGCAAATGTTTGTTGAATGGGTGGATGTATTAATTTGTTTAGCCTTGGGTCCTTGTAATTCCAAGCTTCTCTTGTTAGTTTTTGATTCATTGACCAAATTAACAGAAATGTTAGTTAGATGAATTTCATTGCTAGGCCCATGGAATATGATAAAGACATATGTAAACAAACTAAGAAGATGACTTTTAGCATGCTGAATTAGCTTTAAAAATACTGGGTGTCATGTCACTGTGTAACCCACTGTGTAACTGGGTGTCATGTCACTGGAAGAGTTAATATTAGTGGTTCAGGGCAAAGCAAACAGAACTGAACTTTGCACTAATTCCAGAATTCTAATCTCTAACAGAGGTTAACCTGTGTTAAACAAACATACTTAGAATAAAGTTTCACATAATAAAAGCTTTAAAAATTTACAACCTAACTATATTAAGATTGATTCAATTTACATTTACCTATTTAACTACTATCTATTAAGTACTATCTATTTAAGTGTCAATTAATTTGTTCAGAGATGTAGCCAATAGTTTTTTCATACAGTAAGTGAATTACAAATATGTAACCTGGTATATTTATAGGTATAAATAAATATGTGATCTTCCTAGTTAGGACATAAATATAAAATTAAGTTTTAAGCAATTAAATTAAAATATGATTTATTTAAGACAAATATAATACAATATAAAATACAATAATTTCCAACAGAAATATAATACAGGTCGCAAATGCAAACCCCATGTGCAATTTTGTGAGTAGCTACAAAAAGAAACAGGTAAAAGTAACTTTAATACTATATTTTATTTATCCCAACATATATCCCAAATATTAGCTTCAACATGTGATCAAGAATTAAAAACTATTATGATTTGTTTTACCCCTTTTTTGGGTTCTCGAGCCCCAGTGGCATGTTTGATACCCACAGCACACCTCCATTGGGACTGCCACAGTCTGAGTACTCTACGGCTACAAGTGGCTCATGGCTGTTGTGTCACACAGCACAGCTTCAGGCTAATTTCATAGCCATAACATAAAATAGGGATATAGCGTGATTACTTTATTAATAAAAGGAAGGTGGAAAGGATACTTGTGAAGTCCCTGGGAGGTGAATCACTGCTAATTTAGTACATTAATCATGAGAAGATAAAAGATACTACCACTGACAATACTAACACTGTTAGCATATAGTTAGTAATACTAACAATACTATCATTGTTCTATTATTAGAACAATAACAGAGATGAAAATTCTCCTGGAAACCCAGACTATATATTCTCGATATTCTTCTTAAAATTATATGAATACATTTCAATTCTTCATTTATGTGCCCTAAGATAGTCTTCCTTGTAAGTATACTCTGCTGTTTGGAGTATGGGAGTCAACTGGACAATCTATATGCTTTAACCAACTTTTTTGCATTTTAAGGTATTTACTAAGTCTCTGTATCTTTCTCTAGCAAATTCCTGCTACCACAAACCACTGGTTGGTATAGACCATCTTATGGTTCAAAAAAGGCAAACATCAAGATGTCCACGCAGCATACTACATGAGGCTACAGAAATACATCCAGCCCCAGTGAGAAACACAAAGATTATCCCTCAGCTAACTTCAAAAGTTTGACCCTATTTGGTAAATTGATTTTGCATATGACCTTATTGATTTCAGTCATCCCCTCCTTCTACCCAAGGACTAAAGTGGAGAAAGAAGAGCAGTGATGGACATGGAAAAGTGGTAGGTGAGCCACAGGTTTCCAAGGAGGCCAAAGCGTGTCTATGGTGGAGGGGGTGGGCAGGTCAGTGGGGGAGGTGCGGTGAGAAGTGTGCGAGCTCAGTCACTCAGTTGTGCACAACTCTGCGACCCCATGGACTATAGCCTGCCAGGCTCCTCTGTCCATGGGATTATCCAGGCAAGAATATTAAGGTTGGTTGCATTGCACTACTCCATGCGGATCTCCTCCAGGGGATCTTCCCAACCCAGGGGTCAAACCCGCATCTCTTGTATCTCTCCCACTGGCAGGTGAATTCTCTACTACTATGACACTGGGAAGCTGCCTGGAAATGGATATACTGGTAGAGTCTCTGGTGATACTGTGGAGCCGAGAAAAGGATACCAGAAACAAGGGGGTCAAGGAAGTAGGAAGCAGGTAAGGTTTCTGTCATCCACAGAGAGGTTGAAGCTGCTGACAGGATGGTGGGGAAGGGTGGAAGGGATGTCTGCAAGCCCAGATTCTCACTGCTCACTGACATCTGCTGTCTTCATGCACATTTCTTAAACACAGGGCTGACTTATTTCTTCTCTTGTGAGACATCATGGTACTGATATCCATTATTTCCCCTTGCTTAGGAAACTCATAAGAATTAACAAGCCTATCACGTGGACTCACTAAATCTGCCATACATAGTTCTCCTGTCAGATGGTAAGTTTATGTTGAGAAAAACGGGGGTCTCTGCCTGAATTCCAGGTAATTGTTACTTTCACTCATTCATTCACTCATCAAACAATTCTTGAGCACTGTGTCGGGCACAGTATGGTGGGGTTTTTTCCTCCCTCAGTTCAGTTCAGTTGCTCATTCGTGTCCAACTCTTTGCAACCCTGTGAACTGCAGCACGCCAGGCCTCCTTGTCCATTACCAACTCTCGGAGTTCACTCAGACTCACGTACATCGAGTCAGTGATGCCATCCAGCCATCTCATCCTCTGTAGTCCCCTTTTCCTCCTGCCCCCAATCCCTCCCAGCATCGGTCTTTTCCAATGAGTCAGCTCTTCGCATGAGGTGGCCAAAGTACTGGAGTTTCAGCTTCAGCATCATTCCTTCCAACACCCAGGACTGATCTCTAAAACACCACAAAAAGGAGGAGTCTGTAACAATTAAATGTTAATTTTTCCTTGCCTGACTGAATTACGATCTCTACGGATCTTGCCTCTGTTTACTATTCCTTTGCTTCCTCCCTTCTCCCTGTTAAATAATAGGGAGACAAATGTCATGCCATTTTAAAAGTGGCCAACTCCACTAATGACCTAAAGACAGGTCCCAAGACCCAGGGAGGAGCTACTTCTTGGCAGATGTGAACACACTACACTGCTCCTGTGGTTCTGATCACCAATATTCACAGTCTTTTACAGCACAAGGACCCCACTAGAAGTAGGGATGGCTGGCAAAGTGTGATCATGGTAGAAAGAGATGCTTCCTTGTTATGGACACATGTGGCAGAAGCAACTGGAGTAGAGCATCAAGTCTCAACAAACTTGCTGGCCACTCCTGATCACATTGTTAAGGACTCATCCGTCCAGTCCACTATACTGAAGGGCAGTGAAGATGGTCACTGAATGTCAACCACTCCTGGGCCCCAAAAGGCGACAGTCCCAGAGACTCTAGAGATTCCTGTTTTTCTACTATTGTTTTCACAACACATCTACTCTTTTAACTCGTTTTACCCTTTGTGTGTGTGTGATTGAAAAGGTTTTTTTTTTTTTTTTTTTTACTTTGTATTGGAGTATAGTTAGTTTATAAATACCATGTTTCAGGTATACAGTAAAGTGAATCAGTTACACATATACACGTGCATATATGTATATGTATAACTTTTTGGGCTCTTTTCCTGTACAGGCCATTACAGAGTACACAGTAGCGGCCCCTGTGGTACGCAGCCCTTTTTAAGGGCTGAATGTTCATGTTCCCCACAACTGGGATGTTGAAGCCCTAATTTTCAGCATGATGATATTGGAGGTGATATTTGAGACCTCTAGGGGACAATTAGGTTTAGATAAGGTCATGAGGGTGGGGCCCTCATGTTAGGACTAGTGCTCTTATAAGAAGAGACACAGTGGCGAGGCAGCCATCTGCAAGCCAGGAAGAAAATTCTCACCAGAATTCAACCATGTTGTACCTTAACCTGGGACTTTCAGCCTCTAGAACTGTGGGGAAATGCATTTCTGCCGTTCAAGCCACCCAGTCAATGGAATTCTGTTTTGGCGTCCTGGGCTGATGTATATTCACCTCCAACTTTGCTTTAAATTATTTGGTACAGTCAGAAAAGCTGACAAGATTGTAGCAACGCTTCCAGTGTTACTTTATGTGCACTTCATTCAGATCTCACCGGATATTCCAGCTCATTAAGAAAGGAACTGGAGGAGAAGAAAACACTGGTATGGGGCCACATTCCAGCAGAACACAAAATTCATTTTTTTAAAAAACATAAAGTTGATTGTTTTAAGTAGGATAGCTGTGAAGGCTTTCTAAATTTGCTTTCTTCTGGAAATTCAGTTATTTTTTTGTAGAGCACTGACCTCTGTATGTGAGGCTCTGTTCAAAATTTCAGTTAAACTTTCTTATTACATTAAGCTGAAGAATTTCAAATTAAAAAAAAATGAGATGGAATAAATGTTCAAAAATATGCACGACCTCCAGGTACATCATCTACTCCAAGTGAAGGGCATAGATGAATTGCTGGTTTGTTCCCTGATCATGACCCTCTCCCCACTGGGGGAAGTTTCTCCAATTTTCCAAACTGGTTTAGTCAGGCATGTTTTAAGGCTGCCCCTGTTTATTAGCTGGTCATGTGAGCACAATGTTCTCAACACACAACAGCTTACCTTCCACATGGCCAAGAGGGAATTGGGGTAGTTAGGGAAAAGAATCAAATTCTTTTATACCCCAACCTAGCCACAAATACAGAACATGTGGATCTCAAAATTGAAATGGTCTTAAACACCTTTGAAAACACGGGCCCTGGAGTCAACTTTATTACTGATAATGATAACTATACAATTTCAAATCCATTTTGATTACAGAATATTATTATAAGTAAAATTAACTACATTTTAAAAAGAGTCGCAGCTTGGTTCCATCGTCACCATTTGTGCTTAGGCAAAGCTGAGTCTATCTGCCTATCGACAGAAAAGCTTTCGTGACGGATTAACGTAACTCCCACCAGCCACTGCTAGTCCCTGCTCCTCCTCGTGGAAGGAAAAATGAAAACAAAGGCACAGAAACTATGCAATTTAAAGATTATAGTTGGTGTCCGAGGAAGCTATGCTTTTGGAGGCTGGTCTGAACTGCTAAGAGAAACAGCTTGCATCATAGTTTTAGACAATGAGTTTGAAACTGGTTGAGGAGGCTGAGCGAATAGTGAGAACTACTCAGGAGTCACCATGTTTTTATCTGACTGGGGCACGCAGTCCCTCTGCACTGACTTTGTCAGTATAGCATTCCACGGAGGTCGATGTCATCTCCATTTTACACTCCATTTTACACAGAATCAACACCAAGTTGTATAAAGGCCACACACTGAGATTACGATGTTATTTCATATTACCTGCTCTGATATACTGTCAGAACAGTACTCAGGATTGCTTCTCCATAAAACTTTCAAAATCCTTTTTGGAAGTTGAACCTCACAGTCCTACCTGAAAGAGCCATACATGTTCTACCCTTATGGGACAATCTGATCACTACTGGGAGACCATGGAGGCTAGGACCAAAGGGATCTTAGAACAGGTGGTAGAGTAGTGCAAAGCAAGTGCAGGCAACAACATGCAATAAACCAAACTTAGAGCAAAAAGTTCCTCCAAAGATAAAGGGATAGACGACAGAATTCATTCCTGTGTAATCTGCAGTGAGAGTGAAGCTTTTAAACCAAAAATAGGACACATAGTAGAAAAAAGTCAAATTATATTTGTGCATACGCGTGCTAAGTCACTTCAGTTGTATCCAACTCTTTGCGACCTATGGACTAGAGCCCACCAGGCTCTTCTGTCCATAGGATTCTCCAGGCAAGAATACTGGAGTGGGTTGCCATTTCCTCCTCCAGGGAATCTTCCTGACCCAGGGATTGAACCTGGGTCTTCCACATTACAGGTAGATTCTTTACTGATTGAGTCACCAGAGAAGCCCCTTAGGATAAAATATTTGAAATTTCTTCTGCATTGAACAGCACCTTACCCCTCATGTTAGTTCCTCCTGCCACCTCTGCAAAGTCCCTTTACCACATATTCACAGGTCCGGGGATTAGGAGAAGGCCATCATTGAAGGCCATTACCCAAGTCTGCAACACCCACAAACTGAGCTAAACATAACTACAGATCTTTATTTTTTAAATTAAGAACTAAAAGGAATTGTATGGAAGAAGCAGCAGACTGGGCAGCTCTGTCTATAGCCTGGAGGTTCTCTCACCAAAATTAAAGCTGTTCTCCAACTGCCCCCTCAATCACTATTTACATGCTACGACCACTGTCTTTGAATAGATTGGACCTTATTATTGGCTAATTTCCTGTTTATCTGCCATAGCATCCAGTTTAAGTGAAAACAAAAACAAAAACAAAAACAAAACCCTGCATATGCAAATGAGCCCATACCTGGGCCTCTGGATACACAGCACATACTCATGTGTTATACAGTATTACAGTGCTTCAGAAAACCAGGGACAAAAGTGGCTGCTTTCTGGTAATATATGCTTAACAAATGTATGTTGGAAAGACAGATGGGTGGATAGATGGATGTGTGGGTCGATGAGTGGGTGGATGCATGGGTGGATGGATGAGTGGGTGGTTGGATGGATATGTGGTGGACAGATAGATGAATGGGTAGATGAGTGGGTGGATGGATAGATGGATGGATGACTGGCTGGCTAGTTGGGTAGCTGACTGGCTGGCTAAACGGGTGAGTAGGTGAATGGATATGTGAATGGGTGAATGGATAGGACAGAACACATCCAGGAGCCTTTGGGATAAAAGCAAGGCCATCAGTTTCCTTCTGCCCCATCAGTTATCTGATTTGCCCTTAAAAAAAAAAAAAAAAAAAAAAAGAATCACTCTGCCAACAAATAGAAAACAATGTAATGTGGCCCTGACCTTTAAATAGAAGAGTTCAATCCTTTTTGCTCTTGTCCCGCCTAAACTTCCCACCTCTCAAATAATGCCAAATTCTTGAAATTCACCAACAGTTGGGCTTCTGTTATTCACCAGACCACAGATGCTCTAAGCTTGAATTGAAGCTGGCAGGTAGATGTCTACACTTTCAAAAGTAGAACAGCTAGGATGGGAAGGTACCAGAAGAAGCGTCATGAATTAGAGCAATGATGATTTACAACTTCATTACCACCCTTCCAGCATAGAGACTTTCCTGCATGCATGCTAAGTCACTTCAGTCATATCTGACTCTTTGCAACCCTATGGACTGTAGCCCATCAGGCTCCTCTGTCCAAGGGATTCTCTAGGCAAGAATCCCAGAATGGGTTGCCACGTCCTCCTCCAGGGGACCTTCCTGACCCAGGGATCAAACCCACGTCTTCTGCATTGCAGGCAGATTCTTTACCCACTGAGCCAACTGAGAAGCCCAGAGATCTTCCTAGGAGATCCCAAACCTAAAGGTAAGCTATTTTGGCTTGATCTACATGGACTTAGCCATTGTGACAAGCTGGGAAGGCTGCTGCTGCTGCTGCTGCTGCTGCTGCTAAGTCACTTCAGTCATGTCCGACTCTGTGCGACCCCATAGATGGCAGCCCACCAGGCTCCCCCGTCCCTGGGATTCTCCAGGCAAGAACACTTGTGTGGGTTGCCATTTCCTTCTCCAGTGCATGAAAGTGAAAGGTGAAAGTGAATTCGCTCAGTCGTGTCCGACTCTTAGCGACCCCATGGACTGCAGCCCACCAGGCTCCTCCATCCATAGGATTTTCCAGGGAAGAGGACTGGAGTGGGGTGCCATCGCCTTGAAGGCTGCATGATGTTAAATGGCTAGTGGAAATGTTCTCAACCTCTTCCTCCATGAAAGTAAGGCACATTCAGTTTAAAAGGGAAGTCTACAATTTAATCATTCTGTGCTTCAAGCAAATATCATTTGTCATGGAAGGCCAAGAAAATGGATTCTCTGAGTTTTCCAGTTGAAGGTCCTTAAAAGACTTCCCTGCATGATGCACTGTAGAAGTGCACTTGAGGGTGTGTGTTGGTGTGTGTGTACGTGTTGTGTGTGTGTGTGTGTGTTGTATGCAGATGGTGTCACTTCTGCATTAGATGACTTATAACTTGGTTGAAGGCCTACAATAATTTAATTTTTATTGTAATCCTATGTATGCCCTTTGCTACCACATCCCAGAGCATTTTTAAGGGCCTCTTAGGGGAGCTGTCCTAGAGGTCTCCCTGGTAAGCTGGAGTGCATGACATGAATGGATTCAAAGTTTCAATGGCAGTGAAGATGAAGTCCAGATACAGTGAAGAAAGAGTCACAAGAGAGCAGAACTGGGAATTCCAGATGGCTTCAAATCCAAAGATAAGATGAAAATTCCCAAACTAGTGCTATCAGACAGTAAAAGATAAACATGACCCAAAAGATGAATGAAAGGAAGATAAGGCACATAGGTTTAGAAATCTGTGACCACGTCCACAGAGAGCTGCTAGAGAGCAAAAACATGACCACTTGGCTCAGCAAAGTGACAAGTTTTGTTTGTTTGTTAAGCACCAATGTTAGCAAAAGTACAAGCAAATAGCACACTTTCAGAGGGTGGGAGTGATAATGGCATACATAGTCCTTTGGGAAAATGAATTTAGCACTAAGTAACAAGAACCTTTAAACAGTTTAAAAGTTTTGCCTCAGTGATTCTACTTCGAGGAATCTATCTAAGGAAATAATCAGAAAAGCAAGGATTTATTTACAAGGATATTTGAACTTATCCTGGAAAAAACAGAATGGAATTAACCAGAGTGAAATGGCTGAGACAATTACGACAAATCCACACAGTAAAATCTGTTGCTGGCTTTGAAACAGAATTCAGAGAATATCACGCAAAATTATCATAATGTCAGATAAAAAAGCAAGGTATACAACTGTGTGTGTGTGAGTGTGTGTGTGTATACATATACATGATCCTAATTTCATATTGAAAATAACATAGAAGTACAAGATTGGAGGCTAATACAGCAAAATGTTATGTATTTACTTATTTTTTATAATTATTGCTTTTTACCATACTTTTTTTATTGTAGTATAATATCTTTACAATGCTGTGTTAGTTTCTGCTGTACAACAACATGAATCAACCATAATATCCCCTCCCTTTTGAGCCTGTCCCCCACCTGTCCCCATCCCAGCTCTCCAGGTCATCACAGAGCACCAAGCTGAGCTCCTTGTGCTATACAGCAGCTTCCCACTAGGTACCTATTTTACACATGGTAGTGTATATATGTCAACGCTACTCTCTCAACTCATAAATGGTAACATGTAATGAGATCTTTGGAGGAACTGGATTATGATTATGTGGTATTTCTATTTTCTTCTTCAAAGTTTCTCAGTTTTTTCAGACTTTTTGTACATGAATGTGCGTGGTACATTTACAGTCAGACTTGCATCACAGAGCAGAGCGCTGAAGGAATGAAGCAAAAGCAATAGAAATTTTCTGTGGTATGTGGGTAGCATCTCCCCCACTCCCTGTGAGCCCCTCTGGATTCATGTTACAAGTGGATTCTTTCCCTAATTCCAACATGAAGGAGGAGGGAAGAGGAGGAGGTGGGGAGGGGAAGAGGCAAGGAAAAGAGGATAAGATGGAAACTCTTCAGAGCAAAATTTTTCAGTCGTGGCACACAGTGAAATTACCTGGGAACCTTTAAAACATCCTCATGTCTGGGTTCTACCCCAGGCTCCCAGAAAATCAGAGCCTCTGGGATCAGGGCCCTGGAGCACGTATTTCAAATCACACCTCAGAATTCTCAGGTCTAGCAAGGTCTGAGAACCCATATATATAGCGGAGTGTTCTCAAATGTTAGTGTACATTCAAATCACCCAGAAGTCTGGTTAAAATGCAGATTGCTGGGCTTCATCTCCAGAGTTTCTAACTGACAAGTCTGGGGTGGGGGCACTGAGAGTCTTCATTTCTGACAGGTTCCCAGGTGACGATGCTATGGGGTTGAGGACCACACTTTCAGAACCACAGATATAGAGCAAGAATTTCTTGAATTTGCCCCAGGGACCTTGAGTCCCACCCACAGCTGCTGCTACTGCTAAGTCACTTCAGTCGTGTTCAACCCTGTGCGACCCCATAGACGGCAGCCCACCAGGCTCCCCTGTCCCTGGGATTCTCCAAGCAAGAACACTGGAGTGGGTTGCCATTTCCTTCTCCAATGTATGAAAGTGAAAAGTGAAAGTGAAGTTGCTCAGTCGTGTCTGACTCTTGGCGACCCCATGGACTGCAGCCTACCAGGCTCCTCCGTCCATGGGATTTTCCAGGCAAGAGTACTGGAGTGGGGTACCATTGCCTTCTCACCCACAGCAGGTTCTCAAATTTTAGTGACAAACCAGATTATTATTTCTTGCCTTAAACACTGACTGGCAGGGTTCCACCTCCCTCTCCCCCTCCAAAGAAGGTAAAGTTCTGGAAAATCAAGACAAAGAAAGGAAATGCCCACTGACTCAGCAGCTGCAGGGAACTGGGCATGGACTGGACCCTTCACATCCTCTAGCACTCATTCCATCCTCCTGGAGGGAGGCATGGCCATCTCTATCAGGAAAGTGTGAAACTGTTAGTCACTCAGTCACGTCCAATTCTTTGTGATCCCACGGACTGTAGCCCACCAGGCTCCTCTGTCCATGGGATTCTCCAGGCAAGGATACTGGAGTGGGTAGACTTTCCCTTCTCCAGGGGATCTTCCCAACCCAGGGATGGAACCCAGGCCTCCAGCATTGCAGGTGGATTCTTTACCAGTTGAGCCACAAGGGAAGCCCAAGAATGCTGGAGGGGGTAGCCTACCCCTTCTCCAGCACATCTTCCCGACCCAGGAATCAAACTGGGGTCTCCTGTATTGCAGGCAGATTCTTTACCAACGAGCCATCAGGGAAGCCCAAACCTGGGTCTCCCGTATTTTGGGGCTGATTCTTTACCATGTGAGCCACTGGGGAAGCTGGTGGAAGTTTCCCTGGTAGCTCAGCCAGTAAAGAATCTTTATCATAGGAAAATGAAAACTGAGATCCCAGGAAACAGGGTCATTTGCCAGGGACAGGCAGCTAGTGAGGGGTACGGCTGAGAGGCAACCAGGGTTGTCAGATGCCCAAGTCCTGGCTTTTCTCCCACTGAGAACAGACACATTTTACTAAGATAAAACCTCTCCTCTGAACAAATATCATGCTGCCTGAAAAGATATGACCTACATAACATGAGGAAAGTGCAGGAGCAAATGTATGAGTTTATCACGCCTTTTTTTTTTTTTTTTACAGTTATTAGTTCAATGAAGAAGCAATGCATTCAGCGTAAGAAAACATCTTCTCAGCCTGCCTTTAGCACAAATTCAAACATACTTTCAATGTATGTCTGTGAAGAATGAGCCCATCAAAATCCACTGAAGTTTGGAGGACACTGGACACTGATGATTAAAGAGGATTACACTAAAGCAGACATCCTGAGTAGTCAGTAAAAGCAAAGCAAAAAACTACAGAAAGCATTTGCAAAAAATGTGATATTTGTCTACTTTAATTTCAGGACTTAACTGTATTTACAGCCTCCCCCTGCAAGGCATGGCCGGGTTTACCCACGTCTTCAGTCCCGCCCTAGATTCTACTTGCCAGGGAGAGCTCCTTATTACTTGTGAGTGTGAGGATGGCTACGTTCCAATAGTTTGGAATGATTAGACTGAATAAAACTTATTTTCCCACCTCTTCGGGCACTTTCTCTTCTAAAGCGAAAACTTTGTGTTTGCTATTAGGCAAAAAAAAAAAAAAAAAAAAAGTGGGAAGGCAGCCCATTATGGGCTACAAAGAAGTTATCTGAGGTATTTTCTAAAAACAAGACAGAATATTCTAGAAAAAAACACAGAATGACCCACTTAGCCCTATACTATCTGCGAAAATATACTTAGCTATCATGTTCAAATAATATAGATGCCACTCCTCAAACTGCTTCTGTGAAACCCCCATGAAACCTGACATCCCAGATCCAGGCTCCAGATCCAGGCTTTCATTTTACAAAAGAATGATCTCAGGACCCAAATGCTGCTAAGATTCACAGGCTATATTGTGCTATAGAATGCACCCAATGCTGATTCAAAACAACCATCTCTTCTGGTACTAAGACTTGGTCCATTTTTCTCTTCTTGCTGTGGTTACAGTTAATCTCTTTGCCCGGCTCCAAACACATGTGCAAACATCTCTAGCAAACTGATGATGGCATCAGAGAAAATGCTATATATCCACCAGTCTTGTTTTCTGCCTTTAAGCTTTGATTACTGCTGGCAGCTTTCTCCTCTAATCTGCATTCCACACCAATCCTAATTAATTATATTATTAAATAATAATTAATTGGATAAAACTATAATGCCAGCTCTGGCTTCTCTTGGAGGAATGCCTAAGCAATCCAGCACAACCTCAAACCTCTTGTGGTACATAATGCGGCTTGGAATCATTGATCTGAAACATTTGGTTCTAATTCAAATACTACCTGGGTCTGAAAATGACCGTAAGAGGCAGGGCCAGTTGTCTACCCCAATATTTGATCTTCCTTTATCTTGAGTTTTGTGCTGTGTGCTGTGCTAAGTCACTTCAGTCATGTCCAACTCTTTGAGATCCTATGGACCATAGCCCTCCACGCTCCTCTGTCCATGGGATTCTCCCAGCAAGAACACTACAATGGGTTGCCAAGTCCTTCACCAGGGGATCTTCCCGAACCAGGTATCAAACCCAAGTCTCTTACATCTCCTGCATTGGCAGGTGAGCTCTTTATCACCTAGAGTCCTAGAATTATCAACTTTCAGCTGAGAGTCAGGTCACTTGCTATAAAGACTACATTTCCCAGCCTTTCTGTGGCAATGTAACTACCTAGCTATAGCCATGTAACTTCATCTTGGTGAAAGTGATTTGAGCAGAAGTACTGGGTGAAACATTCAAGGGATGTCTTTCATGAAAAAGCACATGCCCTCCTTTCTTCTTGCGGATGGAATGAAGATGTGATGGCTGAAGCATGTGCAGCCATATTGGACCATGAGGTGAAAATCACATATTTAGGATGGCAGAGTGATATCACAAAAGATGGCAAAGTCTTTGATACTATAGAGGTGTCACAGCAGCATGGACTCCTACACAAGGTAGAAATAAATTCCTATTTTCTTTCAGCCATTATTATCTTGGGTTTTCCATTACAAATGGCAAAAACTAATCCTAACAAAAATGCAGTAATGAAAATATCTTCAAACCTCCAAATGATCAAGGGTCAGCTTGGGATAGAGACATAGAGATCAGGGGCAGGAAGTGAATCCTGTAGGACCATTTTGTAAGCTTGCTGAGTTTCTGGATACTTATGGAGACTGGGGCTGAGTGTAAGTGACTAGAGAAGGTCCGGAGGCCATAGGACACTGACATAAGGTGCTGGCTAGAGTTGGGAAGAGCCTAGGCCTTCCTGGTCAGGGATAGACAGCACCAAGACACCATGCCAGGGAAGCCCTTGCTGTGCTGCCCACCTCTGCAAACATATGCCCAGCCTCCTCTAGAACCACTTATCCACCACCCCAGCCCCAGCCCTCCCCACTTCCTCCTCATATCACCTCCAGATGTTATGTTAATGCATGGCTGTGTGCAAGGACACAACGCAAGGGTCATCAGCTCTTTAGGGAGCACTGTTTCCATCCTGTAGGCACAGAGCCTTAGCTGTGGTGTCACCTGGGAGAAATGTGTAGCAGACAATGAGACATGCAGGGAGGAAGACCAGCTTAGATCACATGGCAGGAACTGAGGCCCATTCCTCCTGGCAGCCAGGGTGGCTTGCCAGCTATGCAGATTCAGCAAGAAAGAAAGATATAAACATGGGTGCACCTTTCAGCATCTGATTCTAGTCAACAGTAAGTCACAGGTAGTGTGAGGAAGGAGATGTTCTGGGTCCCAGGAGGCTGCATTCCTGTGTGTGATCTTGTATAGATCACAGCTGCTCTCAGGGTCACGGTTGGCTTACTGTATAAAAGCAAGGCTAGGGGCTTCCCAGGTGGTCCACCAGTTAAGAATCCACCTTGCAATGCAAGCGACACTGGTATGGGAAGATCCCACATGTTGCAGAGTGACTAAGCTGGTACATCACAACTACTGAGCCCACGTGCCCTAGGACCTGTGCTCCAAGGCAAGAGAAGCCACTGCAATGATAAACCCTCATACTGCAATGAAGAGTGGCCCCTGCTCACCACAACTAGAGAAAGTCTATATGCAGAAACAGAGGCCCAACACAGCCAAATGAATAAATAAGTAAATCTTTTTAAATAATTAAAAAATAAAAGCAAGCCTGGTGTCTTAAGAATCAGCATCTCAAAGGTGGAACTTCAGTTCAGTTAGTCCAGTTCAGTCGCCCAGTCATGTCCGACTCTTTGTGACCCCATGGACTATAGCACGCCAGGCTTCCCTGTCCATCACCAACTCCTGGAGTTTACTCAAACTCATGTCCATTGAGTCAGTGATGCCATCCAACCATCTCATCCTCTGTCGTCCCCTTCTTCTCCTGCCTTCAATCTTTCCCAGCATCAAGGTCTTTTCAAATGAGTCAGTTCTTCACAACAGATGGCCAAAGTATTGGAGTTTCAGCTTCAGCATCAGTCCTTCCAATGTATATTCAGGACTGATTTCCTTTAGGATGAACTGGTTCTTTAGTTCTTCTTTGCTTTCTGCCATAAGTATGGTGTCATCTGCATATCTGAGGTTATTGATATTTCTCCTGGCAATCTTGATCCCAGCCTGTGCTTCATCCAGCCCAGTGTTTCTCATGATGTACTCTGCATATAAGTTAAATAAGCAGGGTAACAATATACAGCCTTGACATACTCCTTTCCCGAACTGGAACCAGTCTGCTGTTCCATGTCCAGTTCTAACTGTTGCTTCTTGACCTGCATACAGATTTTTCAGGAGGCAGGTCAGGTGGTCTGGTATTCCCATCTCTTTCAGAATTTTCCACAGTTTGTTGTGATCTACCTTATGGCAGAAAGTGAAGAGGAACTAAAAACCCTCTTGATGAAAGTGAAAGAGAAGAGTGAAAAACTTGGCTTAAAGCTCAACATTCAGAAAACGAAGATCATGGCATCCGGTCCCATCACTTCATGGGAAATAGATGGGGAAACAGTGGAAACAGTGGCAGACTTTATTTTTGGGGGCTCCAAAATCACTGCAGATGGTGACTGCAGCCATGAAATTAAAAGATGCTTACTCCTTGGAAGAAAAGTTATGATCAACCTAGACAGTATATTCAAAAGCAGAGACATTACTTTGCCGACTAAGGTCTGTCTAGTCAAGGGTATGGTTTTTCCTGTGGTCATGTACGGATGTGAGAGTTGGACTGTGAAGAAGGCAGAGTGCCGAAGAATTGATGCGTTTGAACTGTGGTGTTGGAGAAGACTCTTGAGAGTCCCTTGGACTGCAAGGAGATCCAACCAGTCCATTCTGAAGGAGATCAGCCCTGGGATTTCTTTGGAAGGAATGATGCTAAAGCTGAAACTCTAGTACTTCGGCCACCTCATGCTAAGAGTTGACTCATTGGAAAAGACTCTGATGCTGGGAGGGATTGGGGGCGGGAGGAGAAGGGGACGACAAAGGATGAGATGGCTGGATGGCATCACGGACTCGATGGACGTGAGTCTGAGTGTACTCCGGGAGATGTTGATGGACAGGGAGGCCTGGCGTGCTGCGATTCATGGGGTCGCAAAGAGTCGGACACGACTGAGCGACTGAACTGAACTGACACAATGGAAGGGAAGCTATATTTCAGTCTCCAGGCAATTCCAACGATCAGCCAGATTTGGCAATTTCTGACTTAGAAATTCGCCACACAGGGTGTTCTGCGGGCCTGCAGCATCACACTCGTTAGAAATGCAGACTCTCAGTCTCCACCCACACCTACTGAACCAGAATCTTCATTTTTCACAAGATCCCAGGGGATTCATGTACACACTGAAGTTTGGGAAATGCTGGCTTAGGCCCATGATGTCATGACTTCATGGAGAACGTAACATATTTAGCCACTGTCCTGGGAACCAATCTCAGTACTTGCTTTTCATTTTGTTTCATTTTTTAAATAAAAACCACTTACTGTGAGATTATAAGCAATAATGCTTTTAAAGGTTATGGTATAGTGTGAAATCCCACAAGGTCTAGTGGTTAGAATTCCTGCTTTTCACCCAGGTGGGCTGGGTTCGACTTTTGGTGTGGGAAGGAAGAACATTTTGGGCTTCCCAGGTGGCACTAGTGGTAAAGCGCCCGCTTGCCAATGCAGGAGACATAAGACACTGGTTCGATCCCTGGGTTGGGAAGATCCCCTGAAGGAGGAAATGGCAATTCTCTTGCCTGGAGAATCCCTGGACAGAGGAGCTTGGCAGGCTATGGTCTACAGGGTTGCAAAGAGTCAGTCACGACTGAAATGACTTAGTACGTATATAGTGTGAAAGGTCAAAAAATTCTAGCTTGGTTTTTGCTACCACCATTATTATTAACTGTGCTATTCACTGATATCAATTTATCACAACTCAATGGGATCATTGAGGGTATAGGAATTTCAAATTCTGAAGTAACTCTTTTGACTTGAGACACTTTATCCCCAACCCCTGGCAAGTCAACACTCTCCCCCAGTGAACCAAAACAACTTCAAAATCTTAGTCCTAGCTGATACTCTAAAGGCAAAAGAAAATGTCCTGGGACTTGAGGTCTTCAACCAAAGTGCTGGCTTCAACCAACAGCAAAGCCAACTCCTCAGCCACTGTCAGAAGAGAAAAGTGGCTTCCAACCAAACATCACCATTCAAGGAGATACAGTTTCTTCACCCTTGTGTGATGGAAGAATCAAGGGGCTGCCATTATCTGCCCGAAAAGCTGCTGCCCCTGAATTCTCACACTGCACACAGCCATTTCCTGCAGATAACTGAACAGTGGGTCAACACTTTTTAAATGGATTTAACCACAGCTGAACTGCTGGCAAGCAGATGGGACCCACATGACTGATGCAGCCATCAATTTGTGTCACTGGGGCTTTTGCAAGGAAGAGGCAGGTTGAGAGGAGGTACCAAACTCTCTCTTTCCATTTTCAGTCTCCTCCTTCTGTTTGATGTCTGGCCTTTATCAGGGGACTTGGGGCCCAATGCCTGTCCTCTTCCCAATAAGCCAGGTCCGCACTTTGCCACATTCCTCTCGTTTGTAAGCACCAGGAGAAACTACTCTGCAGATTACAATTTCAAATGCAAACAGTGGCCACAATGCAAACATTTGCTTTGGGGTTCCTAGCAAGGCTGACTTTATAAAGAGTGAAGTCGAGTGAGCAGAAGACTGGGGTCTCCCATCTAGTCCCCAGGTAATAGCTTTTGTTCCCAGGGTACAATTAAGTCACTGTTCACTTTTTTGTGTGTGGACCGAATACACAATGCCTTTCATTCTCAGGGACTAAAGAAAACAGGGGTTGGCATGAGGTATCCACATTTTCCTTAATGAAATGAACAGCCCAACCCGAAATTCAAGTGCTAAACTTTCAATAGCAAACAAAAGGCTCGTGTTCCAGTCCAGTTCACTGAAACCAAGTGACTTTTATTCAGCCTCGAACCTTGGGAGCATTTACTTACTTATTCTTCTCTTATCAGCACGTTTAGGGGGCAGTTCCACATGTAAGCAAAGAAAACAAATACAGCAAATGACACTTAGGATGAAAAAAAAAATTGCTGAGACTCATATCCAACATGCTATGTGTTCCTGAATGCTTTCTCTGCCTCTCCTGTCCCCCAAGTCTGGGGAGTCAGGTATTTCAGACATTTGAACAGAAAATTCAGTCTTTGGAATAAAATCTCCTCTGGTGGCTGCTGTGAACGATGACTCTGTTCCTTCGAGAAAATCCTGAGAAGCGGATGTGCTCAGTGGGCTTTTCACACCCTGAGAAAAGTTCTCTGCTTGAAGGTGCCCCATGAATTCTAGCTCTGCACATAAAATCTGTGTTACTTACGCTATGTGCGATTGACTATTTGTTTGCATAACAAAATAATAAGAAGAATGGAAAAGAGCACGGCCCAAGTGGAGGGTAATATCCTTGAAGTTAAAGCAAAGTGTTTGATGATATATAAATAGATATACGTGGCAGATTTTCATCAAAGCCATTTTGAGATGTAATAAAATTAGTCCCAAATCTAAGTTTTCTCCCCCTTACTGATCAACTCAGTAGTAGTATCTCTCAGTGTTAATAATTAGACAAGGTTGGGATCAGAAGGGAACTTTCTAGTAGACAGAGAGGCCTGAACAGTCAGAATGAAGGGTGACTCCTGTAGACACTGGAGGGAAGCAAGACCAGGAGCCCATACGGGCCTGGGTGATATCTGATCTGCAGGGTTTGTACCTTCTTTCTCCTGGACTGCAGCTCACTCTTAACACCAAAGAACAACAAAAATAATATTAGCAAGTTATTCAGTTATGCAAAGACCAACACTAAAATGTGCAATGCAAACTTCAAGAGAAGGAGTGTAAGAATCACATGCAGGAAAAACAAACTGCTTTTGTTTCAGAAGCTTTTCCAACACACTAAGACCCAGAAACACGAATATTATAGTGCCAGAAATAAAATGACATTCAGAGTTCTCGAAGGTGGGTTTTATGGTGATTTCTTGAATCAAAAGAGAATAAGTAAAACTATGTTGACATTATTGGTCAGAAGTGTTTTCTGGAATCTGAAAGAGAAGCAAGAGGACAGACAACTCTCAGCCTTGCATTTACAGTGATTTGGCACCATTTCTACAAATAACACAAGATCAATGGGCTGGAAGACTTCTAGAACAGGGATCCCCAACCTCCATCCACGGACTGGCACCTCCTGCCAGATCAGCGGTGGCATTATATTAGAAATGAAGGGCACAATATATGCAATGCACTTGAATCATCCTGAAACCTGCCCCCCACCCGCCCGCCGCCCCCGGCCCTGCCACTTCTACTCCATGGAAAAACTGTCTTCCACGAAATCAGTCCCTGGTGCCAAAAAGGCTGGGAGCCACTGCTCTAGAAGAGAAAGTCTGAGTTTAACCAGAAGCTTGGCCCAATCCAGTCCTTGCTGCCCCATCCAACACCACCCCCTTCCCCCAGCAGCGAAGAGCTGGGCAGTCACAGCCTTTGTGCCTTAACTGACATGTTTCAGGAAATCTATTTTTACCTCAAGTGCTTGCCAAAGGTGGGACCATAAAGTGTTTTTATTTATTAGAAATACTTGTAAATGGTGTGTTTGTGTGTGTACTTGGGTGACCATATGGTAGGGAGTAGTTTACAAAGGGCTGAAAAACTTTATTAAAAATCTAAGCCAAGATCATCCGGGGTCTTTAAAAATAGAGTCCAATGCCTCCGTGAGGTTCTTAGTCATTGGACAGGGCAAGGCATAACTGCTCATGTTAACAGGCTCCCTGGGCGCTTTGATGCTGTGAAGTCTGAAACCCCCAGACTTGTAATCGTTCTCAACCAGACTTACAGGGAGCTGTTGAGAATGCAGGTGCCTAGACCACATGTGGACCAACGAAATCTTAATCTCAGAGGGTAGGCCCAGATGGCAGTGGATTCTAAAGTTCCCAGGAAATTCCCTGGAACCACTGAGAGGCAAGCAGGCTGGTGCTGCTTATGCGAAATAAGGATGGCCTAAGGCATTACTGCATCAAGAAAGTGTCCCCCGCCCAACCAGTATTTTTAAAATCACTCCTGCTAGGTTGACACTTCCTTTCAGGAGCTGACTCTGTTCCTCTAAACTCTTTTCCCAGTATGAAGCCTGCTCATTACCTCAGCCCAGAAGTACACCAAGTCCTTTGCAAGACTGGTGGCAAGATCCTCCTTCAAACACAGGGGGTAGATGATGAACAACTGCAATTTTAAAATAGAGGTGCTTTGCAACCACCCTGAATTATAACCTACAGCTCACACAGTCCTTTTTCCCCTTTTTCAAGGATTTTTAGAAAACAGGTTTTTAACGACTTCTGTGAGTTTAGAGAGTCTCCTCTTCTGCACCGTGATGCACAGCCACCTTGCAGAGTTTAGACCCCTGTGTAGACAGAACGGGGGTGGGGGAGGGTGGAGGGTATACGGTTATAAACTGCAAGGCAATGCCACGCATACTGCATCTCATTTTCTTTCTTTTTTTTTTTTGATTTTTTTTATTGTTTTAAATATTTTTATATATATATATTTTTTTTTCGATTCTTACATGATATTATACATGTTTCAATGCCATTCTCCCAAATCATCACACCCTCTCCCTCTCCCTCTGAGTCCAAAAGTCCGCTATACACATCTGTGTCTTTTTTGCTGTCCTGCATACAGGGTCATCATTGCCATCTTCCTAAATTCCATATATATGTGTTAGTATACTGTATTGGTGTTTTTCTTTCTGGCTCACTTCACTCTGCATCTCATTTTCAAACTCTCTTTAGCCAAGATTTGTTGAAGCTGAGGGATTTAAAGCAGGCTCAGGAAGGGGGTGCCACGGATGAAAAAACATCTCCCCCACTGACTGCATTAATTAGAAACTAAATTGTTTCACCAAATTCTTTTAAAATGCAAGTACCCTCAAAAGCAGCTAAGCATCATTCACTGGGGAACAGTACTGTAATCTGATGATCAAACTGGAGGGCTGTGGGGTGATTTTTGTTTGAGCCACACAGTGTTTTCAGAAGAAATGAATCCACTGTCAATATTTTAAACTAATTCTTGGCACTGCCTAGACTTGGAAGAGGTGGCAGTACTGGCCCACATCCTCACATATGACCATCACACAGTGAATAATGGCTGGCCACTTGTGATGACTCTGTGCCCTCTGGCAGGACACAGGCCTCACTGCTCCCTACTGCCTTGTGCCTAGCCAGCCTTACTGCTGCTAGCTGCAGAGCCCCTGCCAACACCTGAGTTTGCAAACTCTTCTTCCCTCTAAATCAACAGAACCAGTGATAAGATCTACATTCACATGTTTCGTCTCCTACTGCTGAGCCATGGGTCTTAGATGGTCATAACCTCCTCGTTGGATGAAGCCAGAGTTTCTTTAATATTACTATTCCAATTAAGTAGTGACAGCTTCTTGGGGAGCCTATGAGTATGAAAAGGAGCTGAATGTGACTGTGAAAGTATTTGGAAACTAAAGCCAGAGACGCCTGTAAATGACAGTTGTCCAATCAGCTCAAGACGGCCACTTGGAACAGCTGAGTTATGCTTGGGTGGGAACACCATGGAGAGCAGTCTGGGATGGGGTTGGGGAGTAAGGGGGCTGGGCTCATGGGTTAATGACAAGGCAACCTGGGGAATTCAGGCAATAGCCCGCTGAGAGGTGCAGAGACCTCAACCCTGTACCTGGAAGAGCACAGATCTGATCAGGCTTCCACGGCAGCAAGCTAATCAGTGGAAACCAAGTCAGGAGCTGAGACTAGTTTAGGAAGTTGCAAGATGCATTCTTAAATGGGAACCTCCTAATTCCCCCATTACTTCGGGTTCTGACCTGGCATTTCCAGTTGAGACCAGGGTCTCCTGGTCCACACCTCGCTTTCTCTAACAGGAAGAAATATAGGTGGAAGAAAGACAAAGAGAAGCTGAGAAGACAGTCACTTATTTCTACCCCATCCCCGCACAGACCTTATCTTTCCCTTTATTATCAGTTTAGTAGATTATTTGCATTTTGGCAGGATTTCCTTTTCCCAGGGCCTATCAAGTGAGTCTGGAGGAGACGGCAGATGGCCTGCTGCACAGCTAATTTGAGTACATATTCAAGACAATAAACAGCTACAGATTGACTTGGCACCAGCCACCAGGGAGGGGATGCCAAGTATTTCTCATGTCTGCCATGTCCCCTGGACTTTGCCTTCACTTGCTTTGCCAATAGAAAGAATATCTTTTAATCTTCTAATAATTGGTTTGGGAGGAACTCTATATTTCATAAGTAGTCCAATTATATCTTCAGATGAACTATGAGGCCAAATCTTTGCACTGGTAAACATTATCAACCAGAGTTCTTGCTATTTTGCTTTCCAACCAGTCACCAAAACGTACAGTTATCTTTCCAAAGGTATATATTGTACATTTCCAAAGTACATCTCTTTCCATATTGACCACAGGATCTGTCCCAGGTAGCAATCAAACAACCTGCTGAAACCCTCTGTGTGCGGTAACCACACTCCTCTGTTCAAACAAGGAAGTAAGGTCAGCCTGTTATGACCAGCTCCCCAGTGGTCACTGCTTTCCTTTCATCCTTCTAAGAGGTCGATTGGTGCATCTATCCCATCCTTGTTCTTCTTCAGAACATCAGTCTACAAGACTTTTTTTGTTTTGTTTCTGTATTTAGTATCTGTCAGAATCTAGGCTAGTTCTCTAGTCAACAGTACTGATATAATTGATTCTCCCCACCTTATTTTTGGTAGATCCTTTCAAAATCTGAGCTTATTTAAAACACTCCTCTTCTAATCAATATTTATCTCCTTCTACCATTTCCCTTCAATTGGAACACCCTTAAAATGATCACATTCACTTTATTAGTCATATTCTGTATGCTATGGCTATCAGCACTACTAATCAAGACTCATCCCTATTAAGTGTCCATCAACAGATGAATTAATAAAGATGTGGTGTATATATATATATATGTATATAATGAAATACTACTCAGACATAAAAAAGGAAATTTTGCCATTTGTAACAACATAGATGGCCTTGGAGGGTATTATGCTAAGTGAAGTAAGTCAGACAGAGAAAAGCAAATATTGTGCCATATCACTTATATGTGGAATCTAAAAAATAAAACAGACTAGTAAATATAACCAAAAAAAGAAACACACTCACAGATACAGAGAACAAACTAGTGGCTGCCAGTGGAGTGAGGGAAACAGGGAGGGGCAATATAGGGATAGGAGATTAAGACATACAAACTATTGTATATAAAATAAGCTACAAGGATATATTATATAACACAAATCATATAGCCAATATTCTATAATAACTATAAATGGAGTATAACCTTTAAAAACTGTGAGTCACTATACTGTACACCTGTAACTTATATAATACTGCACATCAAATATACACTTTAATTAAAAAAAGACTCATAATTTTCTTCTTCATGAACCACTGAGGACCTTTGTTACTGATTGTCATTCTTGGGCATTTGGCTTATCTTATGGCCTTGCTACTCAAAATGTAGACTGTGGGAGCTTGTTAGAAATGCGGACTCTTGGGCTCCTCTTCAGACCCACTGAATCAGAAGCTGCATTTTAACAGGATCGCAGCTGATTCCCGAGTGAAGCACTGCAGTACGGCTGCAGTTACATCCAGGACTCAGCAGCTGCGTCTCACTGTCAGTGCAGGATTCCCCTCACAAAAGAGTTATTCTCCAAGCTTGGTCTCCCGGTGGACAGCCACGCCCATTGTGTGCCAGGATCTGAGTAGAGGCCCCAGAGTCAGTGAAGGAGAGGACAGCCTCTTTCCCTAGGAAGGCAGCATCTAATAGGAGACACTAACATGTAAATCCCAGGTGGCTCAAATGGTAAAGAATCTGCCTGCGATGCTGGAGACCTGGGTTTCATCCCTGGGTCGGGAAGATCCCTGGAGAAGGAAAAGGCAATCCACTCCAGTATTCTTGCCTGGAGAATCCCATGGACGGAGGAGCTTGGTGGGCTACAGTCCTCAGGGTCACAAAGGGTCGGACACGACTGAGCGACTACTATTTTCACTTTCAACCTGTGAGCAAAGAACCACAGGGCAACAGAGAAAGTACCACTTACAGAGATGTGTATCAAGGGCTCCAGGAGAACTCAGAGAGGCACCTGGGTCTTGAAGACAGGACATGAAGTTCTGAGAAGGAAAGGGGCAGACAGCCATTCCAGACTATGGGGACAATATACCCAAGAAGGAGCCAAAAATCACATCATGTTGGAGAACAGCAAGAGGGCAGGTCTAGCTGTCACAGAGGGTAAGTGAAGGGAGTGGGCCACAGCCAACCAAGAGGCACAGAAACTACCGCCAACTTTGTAGTTCAAATAACAGTCATTGACTTGCTCACAGTCTGATGTTTGCGATATGAGCGGGCTGTCCACTCCTCACGGTTTTGTCCTGGCTCATTCACGTGTTTGCGATCCACTGGGGCTGGCTGGGGTTGATGGCCTAACTCACATATCTGGTAGCACACGCTGGCCGTCACCTGGGCCTCTCGCTCCATATGCCTCTCACCCTCCAGGAGCCTACCCAGAGCATTGTTAGGTGAGGACAAAGTGGCCAAGAGAGCAAGCCTAGCCTCAGAGGTCACCACATCCCTCCTGTAGGACTCTGCTGGGCCAGGTCAAGTCACAAGGCCAGCTCTGTTTCAAAGAAGAACAGAAATGCCAAACTACTAAGGCGGGTGGCGCCCCTTGCGGAGGTTCCTGAGGGAACATGAATACTACCACCTACCCTAGAAAGGAAAGAGATATCATTAGACCTTGCATGTATACCTTCTCTGTGGGCCCCTTAAATTCAAAAGCATTCAAGAAGCTTAAAATCCTGCTTACTTTTGTAACCCCAACTGTAACTCTCATAGTTCTTTCTGGTGAGTACTTAATATATTCATGTGGATTAATTAAATTGTCACAAATGCACATAATTATAAACTTAGGAATTGGAGTTTATGGGCAGAGAATGCCCAAGGGCCCAGTTAATAAAGAATAAAAAGTCTTTTTTGCTTACAAAACATGTCAAGATGACACAATAAGAACATGACTGTTACACAAAGAGTATGTGCCCTGGAATTCACCAGTAACAAATCTCCAAACAGATTACTGCTCTCCTTCCATTTTCCAGCCTTCATTCCAAATCCCATCATTTGTCATGATGGAGGTAAAAAAGTTTGAGAGGTCAGGACCTGCTTTAGGTTCCATAAAAAAGCAGAGCAAGTCATCATGTCTGGGCAGAATCCTCTTTAAATCACTCTTTAAGCTTAATATACAGCAAATTGTCTTTGCTCAGCAGTAGCAGCAGACTGCTGTTTCAATCTGTCTTCCTAATTTGGGCAACTGACAAGCTATCATTTTATGAGTTAGACTTGGCAAGATTTATTTCCTTCTAGACATTGTGCCTGAGATTAAACAAATGGAATGGTAAGGTTATATGGGAGTCTCAAATTCCTTTAGGTATAAATAATGTAGGGACTTGGATTAGCAAATGACCCAGTTCTTGACCCCTTTTCTGTAAAAACATAACTCTTTATTAAAATAACTACTGTGGCAGTGCTATTCGTTACATATTTCAGCTATCTTTCTGGTCAGCACATGGTAGGGAGGCACCCCCATACTCTTCAAGTTAGGCTTGGCCATGGGACTTCCTCTGGCTGATGAAACATGAGCCAAAGTACTTGCCTTGGATGAAAGTTTCAAGAGCCAGCCCTCTATTTGCCACATCCTTTTCTCTCACCCAAACTGACTGCTATTTTTCAGATGGTAGAGCTTAGGTACTAGAAACAGGACATGTGACACAGAGCCCTCAACTCACTCATACTGGCCATTGGCATTGTTGTTACAGTGGCATGACTTTGCCCATCTTAACGTAACTAGATGAACACACAATTACCTTAGATTGCTACAAGGAAGAAAGTGATAGCCCATTTAAGCAAGATGTCTCCTGATTTTAGGGCAGTTTAAGTGCAATAATTACTCTGCCCCTCACTTCCCTCTACCTGAATGTTCCTACTTTTGTCTTCTTGCTTGCCTTGAATTTAGGAAATTCTTTTATATATCCTTTCTTTGCAGGGAATGCACAGAAGTGATTGGGTTAAGGGAGAAAGATTGGGGCATATCAAGCTCCTCTCTGGCACAGGATCTTGGCCTTGACCCCTTGGATAGCACCCCCAAGTCTGGATCATGGGGTCAGAGGGTCTTTGTGTTGCCTATCAGGGCACTCACAATCCTGACCCTGAGGGCAAAGAGTGAGTCACTTGCCTAGAGTAAGCAGCAAACTCAGGTCTAAAGCCCGGCTGTTTTCCAAGGCTCGTGGCTGGCTCATAGACTGTATTCCTTGACACTAGTACATGGACCACATGGAAGCCAATTTCTTTTCTTTTTTTTTTTTTAAGTCAATTTCTGTCTGCCATCTCCTTCCACTAGAATATAACTTGCCCTTTCTGCCTCCGGTCTGAGGGTTTCCAGGTCTGAGATTCCTCTGCTTTCCCAAGAGGTTTCTTTCCTCTGGTCCTACAGTTACATCTCCTCAAAGGCCACCCCTGGATGCCCAAAGCTGATCAATTCTAGCTGATCACAGCTCCTCAGCAAGAAAAGCCCGCCGGGACTTTCCAGCCCAGCAACTAACAGTCCTGCTCCTGCCTCACCACTTTGAGGAGCCAGGACTTAAGACAGTGCCCACACTCTCTGTGCCCTCTTGCTTCACAGACCCCCATGAAGTACAGAGGAAGATTAAATTACCTGTCTGCTCAAACCATGAGGGTATCTGGGCAATTGCAGTCTGCAGACCGGCCTCAGTAACTCTCCCCCATCCTTTCTAACAAAGACCTAATCACTATGAATGAGTGTCTTTATTAAGCTGCAGTTTGATGAACTATCATCTGAAAAAGACTTCTTTAAGGGGACAACCCTTCTTCCCTTTCACATTTTAAAACCCATTCAAATAGAAGAATTTTAAAAGAGACCCATGCAGAGGAGACCTCACAGGCAGCTGCTTTATCCCACACTTCTCCATGACAAGACACAAAAAGAAAAGGACATCAGACAGCGACACAACACACTCTTTTTCCTCTATTTTTGGAAGAATTCAGTGCCCTCAACCACAAAGGGAAGCTGGCATGCTTTAGCAGAAAAAAAAAAAATCTGTTGAATGTCTCTAGTAATGAAGTACAGGCCATTTGAAAGGAGTCTGTGCCCCAGTTCTTGATGCCATATCCTGAACCCCAAGAAGGCAGATGCTGAAGACCCCCAGCTGAGCTGCTGGCTGCCTACCTTATGTCCACTCCCTTCCATCTTCCCACCAGAATCAAATTTTATTCATGGTAGCAAATGTGCCTTGTCTCCTGTGCTCTAGGGGAGGGGCCAGGGTGCCTCTGATACAGTCTGGTTGATAAGTGGACAGTCTCAGGTGGTACTTCCAGGACACTTTATGCTTCCCTTCCTCTTGCCTGAACCATGGGCATGGTAGATGGAGCTTTGGTGGCCAACATGGAGCCTCACAATGACAATGACCCCTAAGGGTGGCAGGGGAGAAACCCATGTGGAGTCTGTCTATGATGGCACTGAGGGGCCACCATGCCACACTCAGCCACTTACCTCCCCACTTTCGTAGGAGAGAAAAATTAACCCTTTAACATGTCAGGATTACTGTGCTCAATGTACACAAACATTACCCCCAAAGCAACGCCTATCCAACCTACCATCTGAACGGGGTCATTCTCTAGGCCTGGAGAATTTCTTTTTCCATGGAAAGTCAACAACCTAGAGGAATTAAATTCGCTAGGAGTCTTCGTTAGACTAAGATCCACTTTGGGCAGACACATTTGGTACATTTTGGGGTGATGAGAGGAACAGAATAAAGACTTAACATGTGTTGCTCTTAAAATACGAAATAAGCACAAACTACCCATCTGTGACAACAGCTATGAAATTAAAAGACACTTGCTCCTTGGAAGAAAAGCTATGACCAAACTAGACAGCATATTAAAAAGCAGAGACATTACTTTGCCAACAAAGGTCCGTCTAGTCAAAGCTATGGTTTTTCTAGTAGTCATGTATGGATGTGAGAGTTGGACTATAAAGAAAGCTGAGTGCTGAAGAATTGATGCTTTTGAACTGTGGTGTTGGAGAAGACTCCTGAGAGTCCCTTGGACTGCAAGGAGATCAAACCAGTTAATCCTAAAGGAAATCAGTCCTGAATATTCATTGGAAGGACTGATATTGAAGCTGAAACTCCAATTCTTTGGCCACCGCATGTGGAGAACTGACTCATTAGAAAAGACCCTGATGCTGGGAAAGATTGAGGGCAGGAGGAGAAGGGGACGACAGAGGGCAAGATGGTTGGATAGCATCACCAATATTATGGACATGAATTTGAGCAAGCTCTGGGAGCTGGTGATAGACAGGGAAGCCTGGTGTGCTGTAGCCCATGGAGTTGCAAATAGTCAGACACAACTGAGCAACGGAACTGAACTCCTCATCTAATACAATAACTGTCTAGATATATTAATTATATATTATTGATATACCTGGGGAAAAGGAAGAAAAGATAAGATAGAAGGGCATCCAAACATCCATCAGTGGATGAATGGATAAAGGCAAACATACATACAATGGAATACTATTTAACTTTTAAAAACAGAACCTTTAGGCCAGCACAATGGACAGCACAGAACATTTCTACAATCACAGAAAGGTCTCTCACACAGCACTGGTACAGATGCTACACTATATACTACATGACACGGTGATGGAGAGAAGGCTCCCTGGGGCACTGGGGTCTACATGTGATACATTCAGTTCAGTTCAGTTCAGTTCAGTCGCTCAGTTGTGTCCGACTCTTTGTGTCCCCGTGAACCGCAGCACGCCAGGCCTCCCTGTCTATCACCAACTCCCAGAGTTTACCCAAACTCATGTCCGTTGAGTCGGTGATGCCATCCAATCATCTCATTCTCTGTTGTCCCCTTCCCCCCCAACCCTCAATCTTTCCCAGCATCAAGGTCTTTTCTAATGAGTCAGCTCTTTGCATTAGGTGGCCAAAGTATTAAGAGTTTCAGCTTCAACATCAGTCCTTCCAATGAACACGCAGGACTAATCTTTAGGATGGACTGGTTTGATCTCCTTGCAGTCCAAGGGACTCTCAAGAGTCTTCTGCAACACCACAGTTCAAAAGCATCAATTCTTCAGCACTCAGCTCTCTTCACAGTCCAACTTCCACATCCATACATGACTACTGGAAAAATGTGATACATTAATTATATTATTAGCACATAACTTATAGGGCTCTTCAGTGGGGAAAATGGGATCATACTTGTCAGGCACACAGTAAGAGCTCAGGGAAGACCAGCTATTATTTTGTGGGGAGGGTGCAACTGGAATACGAATGCACACAAACACATATACGTTGGGGACTCCTTGCAGAAAGGGAACATGAATCCATCCTCTGTACACCCTCCTTACCCCAAGAGAGTGCATAAGATTCTGATTAAACAACTGAAATGGACAGCCCCTCCCAGATGGCCCACGAGGCACCAGGCACAGGGGCCACGCTCAAGGAGGTCTGGTCTCCCTTCTCCCACCTGCTTATCAGGAGTCCACCCACAGAGACTGTAGGGAGAAGGACCACGTGCGGAGCCCACAAGGGTGGGTGCAGCCCAGAGCAGGTTATCAATGAGTCAAGTGAAGGATCCACAGATGAAAACTTGCCGCTCATGTCAATAGGAACCCCTTCGATCACAGCCCTTCCCTTCAATGACTCTGCAGTGATAGATGTCAGACACCCAGGGACCAGCCAGTACTGGGAATTGTTCATGTCCCTCAAGAGGGGCACTTATATTCACTGACTGCTTTGCACCTTGCATATCTAACGTACTGCTACTGTGTGTTTACATGTACGGACATATACATATGCTATATCTGTGTATATGGAGCACATAATCAAGGTATTCCAAGATCTTTCAGTCACTTAAGATTTTTTTCATAATTAAAATATATCTCAGTTTTATAAACTTGCCTTATTTATTTTCTCCCATTGGTCTGTGGGTTTACCCTCAGGTTTTGTAATACACATCACTGGGTTGTTATCATGAAAGGATCCAATCCACTTTGTTTAGCATCCTCCCGGGATGCCTCAAGGAGAGTATGGACAAGCAACACACCTGTGTGCAGATAAGACATCAGCCAGGGAGATTTTGTGACCATGATATGAAAGCAGACAGACTGCCTGCCCCTTGCACTTGACTTCCAAGGGGCTGGTCAGATGATTGGACAGGTGACGAGCTCACTACCAGCTACCACACTGGGCTCTCACTCAAGATCCTGATCACTGAAGTTAAAATTAAAGACTGATCACAGTTGGGTAAGTGAAAGGAAAGCACTGACTTTTCAAAGAGACACCCATGTCTGAAGAAATAGGTATTTTTAAAAGCCCAGTACATTTTTAATAGATAATGTCTCAATGAGTAATGGTTTAAGTAATAAGAGGAGGATTCTGTAGGAGACAGGAAAAAAATTCTATCAACTAAACCTTTGGGCAATAAGAGCAATGAACAAGGGAATTCCCTGGTGGTCCAGTGGTTAGGACTCAGTGCTTTCACCACTGAGGGCCTGGGATTGATCCTTGGGTGGGGAACTAACATTCTGAAAGCTGCATAGCATGGTCAAAAAAAAAAAAACAACAATGAACATTCAATGTTATTTTAACTTTATAATTTCTTAATCTGTATGGCTTTAGAGCTCACAAAGGAGGACTTTTTGAATCAAAGAAAGAAAACTGTAACTTTCTGCTTGAATGCCACACGTTCAGAAGCACAAGGAAAGGGCCAGATGTAGTGAACAGGTCAGAACGAAAGTAAAAGGTGATTCCCCTGAGGCCCAGCCATGAAGGAAAAGGCAGATTCCAGGCTTCCAGACTCTTCTCAGGAGTCCCAGACTTTCCTCAAAGGGCTGCTTGGTAGATGTGGGGCTGCCAGGGAACATGCCCTGAACAAATGACTAGAGACCAAAGAGGATTAGAAAACCACAGCCTCACAAAGCTAAACACTGACCTCGGAGAAGCCACACTGCTGAAGGAGATGGCAGCCCTTCATCCCTGCAAAGTGGCCTCGGGGAGGATAAGGGTAGAGGCCAGGCCTCCACCTTCCTCTTTCCTTGACTCCTTAGAGGATGTGAGCAGCTGCGGGCCAGACGGGAAGAGCTGAAGGCCCTCCATCCACCTCCACCACCAGGTCCAAGGTGCTCTGCCTGCCCTGCCTCCATCTCCAGGCTGCCCCCTCACAAACAGCAGCTGAGAAAACTCAGCCCCAGCCCCCAGGCCCTACCCTTGTGACAGCACCCCATTTCAGCCTGGCAGGGGCAAGCCATTTCCATTCTTAGGCTTTCCTAAGAGCAAAGAGAGGGAAAAGCAATTTTTCTCCCTCTTCACATAAAAACATGGGGAGGAATTCCACTTTCTAAGATGCTGGGCACACATAGGTCTGAGCTGGAATTCTCATACCATGTTTGAAATACGTGTGTGTGTGTGTGTGTGTGTGTGTGTGTGTGTGTGTGTGTGTGTGTGTGTGTGTATGAACTAGTTGCTCAATTTGTGTATGTGAGAGAGAGTTAGTCACTCAGTTGTGTCCAACTCTTTGTGAACCCATGGACTGTAGCCCACCAGGCTCCTCTGACCATGGGATTCTCCACTGGAGTGGGTTGCCATGTCCTTCTCCAGGGGATCTTCTCGACCAAGGGATCGAACCCCGGTTTCCTGCATTGCAGGCAGATTCTTTACCATCTGAGCTACCAGGGAAGCCCAGTAGGGATTTACCTCAGGAACTGTTACAAGGATTAATTGAGATAATACATGAAAAAGCACTTAGCACAGTGCCTGACCCACATAGCCGTTTAGCCATACAAGTTACTGTTAATGAAAGGTCCACCCCAAATTGCCTTTTCCTCTTTCTATGTCCAGCTTCATTCATGAGTCCCAGTGACCAAAACTAGAACATAAATAGACAGTTTCTCCCCTGCTCCAAGGCAGTAATTATGATGGTCACGTTTGCACTTGCTTCTTCATTCATAATACCTAATTTTCTCAATTGTCTTTTAAAGAATAACACAGTTATCTCCCACAGTGGCAGCATGTGACTACCGTCACTCCTTTAAAGAATCATTTTCCTGTGCACCACTTAATCATATTGATATGGAACTCACCTGCCTTGCAGTGAGTTAGTAATTTTTTTAACAGCGTGCTCTTGCGTGATTGCATATTTGTGCTTAACAGTGGTTAGTTTATAAATTGGGGATTTAAATTTTTGCTTTTGTTTTTGTTGTGTGTTTTCTATTCCGTAAGGATCAGTCCCGGCTTCTCCTTGATCCATCAGACAAGAGAGAGAGGCCAAAAGGAAGTGCAGATACACTGCTTTAGAAGGTTGAGACCAGGCTTAGCTCTGACCTAAGTGCTTCCTGGTTTAACGCCTGCTGAAGACTGTGCTATATTAGGGAAGTGCTCTAATGGGACAGCCAGTTTGGGAACTGGATCTTCTCAGAGCAACGAGATTCGGAAATAAGGAACTTACTTTGCTGAGAAAAAGGAATATTACGTAAACCTCCATGTCCTTAAAAGTCATACCAGTGAGGCTTCCCTGATCACACAGCTCTCCCGCATCTGCTTTGCTACCAGCTCTGAGAGGCCAGTCCACAGTTCCTCCTCTGTTCCAGCAAGTCACTTGGCTCCCTGAGCACCTAAAGAGCCATCATTACAACCTCACCCTGGGCCATGTCAGGGAATTTGTCACCATCTAGGCTTCTTTGCAGATGATGACTGCAGCCATGAAATTAAAAGACCCTTGCTCCTTGGAAGAAAAGTTATGACCGACCTAGACAGCATGTTAAAGAGCAGAGATGTTACTTTGCCAACAAAGGTCTGTCTAGTCAAAGATATGGTTTTTCCAGTAGTATGTATGGATGTGAGAGATGGACCATAAAGAAGGCTGAGCACCAAAGAATTGATGCTTTTGAACTGTGGTGTTGGAGAAGACTCTTGAGAGCCCCTTGGACTACGAGGAGATCCAACCAGTTAATCCTAAAGGAAATCAGTCCTGAATATTCATTGGAAGGACTGATGCTAAAGCTGAAACTCCAATACTTTGGCCACCTGATGTGAAGAACTGACTCATTTGAAAAGACCCTGATGCTGGGAAAGACTGAAGGTGGGAGGCGAAGGCGATGACAGAGGATGAGATGGTTGGATGGCATCACCGACTCAATGGACATGAGTTTGAATAAATTCCGGGAGCTGGTGATGGACAGGGAGGCCTGGCGTGCTGCAGTCCATGGGGTTGCAAAGAGTCGGACACGACTGAGTGACTGAACTGAACTGAATTGAGGCTTCTCTTTAAAGACCACTTAGAGAACCAGCTAAAGCTGAGAGCGGAAAACGCCTGCCCCAGGTGTCCATGCCAGGTGGCGCAGGAAGCCAGGGCTGGACCAGCCTCCACTGTCCCTCCAAGTAGTCAGCAGGCCCTGAATAGTCAATGGGCTTTGCTCCCTTGGTCCAGGTTGCCTTAGAGATTAGCGGTCTCTCTCTAGATGCCCCCACTACAGGACCACTGGAGGGAGCTACATGAGCACCTCTAAGTCAAGGTGGTGAGGAAGGGGGCTTTGTGTACAGACTAGGTAGGTTGGACCCCCATGGCCCTGCTGGGTCAGAGGGAATGTTCTGGCTTAGTCACTGTTATGTCTGGAAGGAAAGGATTTCTTTTCTTTCAACTGAACTTCCTAGATGAAGTAAAGATGACTTTTTAACATTTTTTAAAGTATTATATTTTACTACTTTGCTTCCTGTATTTCACAATTATTTAATCATTATTTAAATTAATAATGGCTATTGAGCTTAAAAATGCTTTGAGGCATTGCACAAGATGGGAATAATAATAATTTTTAAAATGGCAGTCAGCAAGAAGAACCCTTAACAGCAACAGTATGATTGCACTTGAGAATACCCTCCTTTGACTCCCTTGCATTCATTGAAGAGATTACTGAGGGCAAAACCAACAGTAAAATTTTAATGAATCTGTAGCTTCTTATGAATTTTATTTAGAAGAAAATTAAAATTCTATTTTTCAGCCTTGGGACAAGATTTCTGACCTGTAGGTTAATGAATGGGCTATGTGTTTGAGTATTTCAGGGCATTTTTCTGACAAAGGAGTATATACTCTCAACTATTCCCAAAGAAGATTCCCAAAATGTTAAGTTTAGAGTCTACTTAATTTACAGGAAAGTTATCCCATCCAGTTCCTTTTATTCCCTTGAACATGTTAAAACTTAGTGGAAGACACATATGGGGGTGTTTTCCTATCTCCCTGTTCTGCCCACAAGTTACTCATCTCATCCTCTCTCTTCTTCCTCCTCTCCTTGTCACCCTCATCTGGAGAATATTTAAAACTAAATAAATCAATATTGAGTACCATGTGCCGGACATGGTGTTCAGAGTTGCGGATACAAGGTCATTGTGACAGGGCCCATGTTCCCAAGGAGTTTAGTGTCAGAGGAAAGAAATGAAGACACAAATAATCTGATGTGCCTAAGGCAGAATGCTGGAAGAGCCTTGCAAGTTGCTGTGAGAGATGTGAGTTTCCAATCACCAATCCTAGCCTACACCAGAGACAAAAATCAAGGGAAAAGATACTCAAAGAACCTGAAGACTGGGGTCTCGAGTGGTTTCTAGCCAAGTTGGCTGGCTGGAACTTAAGAATTAATGAAATAATAAGCAAAAACCAAAGAAGAAAAAAAGATTTAATGAAATAAAATTCATATTCTATGGCAAAATGAGAAAAAATTTGAACATAAAATTTTTCTCTGCCTGTCTGGGTCTCCTCCCTCCCTGTTAGTGTGTGCTGTACATGTGCGTTAACCAGACTTTCTCAGGAGGGTTTCCTTGGTGGCTTAGCGGATAAAGAATTCGCCTGCAACGAGGGAGACGTGGGTTTAATCCCTGGGTTGGGAAGATCCCCTGGAGAAGGGAACAGCTACCCACTTCAGTACACTTGCCTGAAAAATCCCAGGGACTGTATAGTCTGTGGGGTCACAAAGAGTCCAGACAGGACTGAGTGACTTCCACTTTCACTTTTTTTCAGTTCAGTTCAGTTCAGGCACTCAGTTGTGTCCGACTCTTTGCGACCCCACGGACTGCAGCACACCAGGCCTCCCTGTCCATTACCAGCTCCCAGAGTTTACTCAAACTCATGTCCACTGAGTCGGTGATGCCATCCAACCATCTCATCCTCTGTCATCGCCTTCGCCTCCCACCTTCAATCTTTCCCAGCATCAGGGTCTTTTCAAATGAGTCAGTTCTTCGCATCAGGTAGCCAAATTATTAAAGTTTCAGCTTTAGCATCAGTCCTTCCAATGAATATCCAGGATTGATTTCCTTTAGGATGGACTGGCTGGATCTCCTTGCAATCCAAGGGACTCTCAAGAGTCTTCTCCAACATCACAGTTCAAAAGCATCAATTCTTTGGTGCTCAGCTTTCTTTATAGTTCAATTCTCACATCCATACATGACTACTGGAAAAACCATAGCTTTGACTAGATGGACATTTGTTGGCAAAGTAATGTCTCTGCTCTTTAACATGCTGTCTAGGTCGGTCATAACATTTCTTCCAAGGGACAAAGGTCTTTTAATTTCATGGCTGCAATCACCATCTGCAGTGATTTTGGAGCCCACAAAAATAGTCTCTCACTGTTTCCACTGTTTCCCCATCTATTTGCCATGAAGTGATGGGATCAGACGCCATGATCTTAATTTTCTGAACACTGAGTTTTAAACCAACTTTTTCACTCTCCTCTTTAACTTTCATCAAGAGGCTCTTCACTTTCTGCCATAAGGGTGGTGTCATCTACATATCTGAGGTGATTGATATTTCTCCCGGCAATCTTGATTCCAGCTTGTGCTTCATCCAGCCCAGTATTTCTCATGATGTACTCTGAATATAAGTTAAATAAACAGGGTAACAATATACAGCCTTGACATACTCCTTTCCCGATTTGGAACCAGTCTGTTGTTTCATGTCGTTCTAACTGTTGCTTCCTGATCTGCATACAGATTTCTCAAGAGGCAGGTCAGGAGATCTGGCATTTCCATCTCTTTAAGAATTTTCCAGTTTTGATCCACCCAGTCAAAGGCTTTGGCATAGTCAGTAAAGCAGAAGTAGATTCTTTTTGGAATTCTGTTGCTTTTTTGATGATCCAAGAGATGTTGGCAATTTGACCTCAAGCTCCAGAATACTGGAGTGGGTAGCCTATCCCTTCTCCTGGCAATCTTCCCAAACCAGGAATCAAACTGGGGTCTCCTGTATTTCAGGGGGATTCTTTACCAGCTGAGCCACCAGGAAAGCTGCACTTTTCTTAAGAGATAACATTCTTTCTTAATCTCATCAAGAGTTTCAGCTCCTTTGGAAATAACCTTCTTTCTGAATCCTGTAATTCCCTGGTGGCTCAGATGGTAAAGCATCTGTCTGCAAAGCAAGAGACCCAGGTTCGATCCCTGGGTCGGGAAGATCCCCTGGAGAAGAAAATGGCAGTCCACTCCAGTACTATTGCCTGGAAAATCTCATGGACAGAGGAGCCTGGTAGGCTACAGTCCATGGGGTTGCAGAGTCGGATGGGACTTAGCGACTTCACTTTCACTTTTCTTAATCCTGTAAGGGGCCAGGGTGACCCACAACCCATGACTTGCTTTAGAAGTGTAGATCTGGATTGTGTAAACTGTCAACAGTATATCATTTGATATATAACTCTTTATCTCAAATATTTACTTATCTGTGCTTTGACCTCTAATGGCCAGGAACAGTTCTCAGAGCTTGTTGAAATGCTGTCTCCTGGGTTATCACCTTAGGGTGGCTCAAATAAAATTTTCCATTTCTTAGATCAAAATCTTCCATTTCTTACTGCTGACATATTTTTTCATTAACAGTATCAATAACAATGTCAAGGATGAACTGTGTATCCTCGAGAGCAGTCTTAAATTCAGAGATAAAAAGCAAATGACCAGGAGGAAGGCTGGGAATGGGGAGCTGGTATTTCACCGTCACAGAGTTTTGGTGGCAAGATGTAAAAGTTCTGCAGGCAAATAGCAGGGATGGCTGCCCAACAATGCGAATGCATTGAATGGCAATGAACCGAACACACTAAAATAGTAAATTTTAGGGAATGTGTATCTTACCACAATTAATGAGAAGCAGTCTTGTTTTCCCAGTGTGTGCTGTTTGCTATGCTAAGTCGCTTCATTGTGTGCGACTCTTTACAACCCCATGGACTATATTGTCAGATTCCTTTGTCCATGGGATTCTCCAGGCGAGATTACTGGAATGGGTTGCCATTTCCTCCTGCAGAGGATCTTCCTTACCCAGGGATTGAACCCATGTCTCCTGCAATGGCAGGTGAGTTCTTTACCACTAGTGCCACCTGGGAAGCCCTTTCTGTACATAGTTGACAAAAAAAGAGATGTTACTGGCACCCCCTTAAGCTGGGTTGCTAAAGAAAATGAGTTTGCTGGACCCAGAGTTTCACAAACCGTGATGCACGCCTGGTTCTTCCCTAGATGGTGTCCCTGCTCAAGCTGACACTCCCTTCCTTTCTTTCCTCTAGGACATCCTCAGGTTTGAAAGGAGCCCTGAGCATCCCTGAGCAGAGCTGTGGTGCCTGGCAGCCTCCTCTGACACTTGGAGTGGCCACCAGCTACAGCCTCTCCTGCCTGCTCCCTGGGTCCCGGACAGCATCATATTTCCATCTCAGGCAGCCTGAAAAATGAGCTGCTTGTGGGGAGAGTTACATGGGCTTCCTGGTCATCTCAGAACTTGATCTTGTTTATCACAAAGCCCCCAGGCTCACTGGCAGCTGAGATTATCTAGAGTGCTATGCTTCTAGATTTGCCAGCCCACAGAGGGATCTGAAACTCCACATCAGCTTCCAGCTCCCATGTCTATCACTGCCATACGGAGGTGGTGCGTATCTTCACGATCCACCTTCAGGGTTCATCACCCTCTGGTCTTCTTATGGCTTCTCTGTGCTGACGTATCAGGACCTGAGTTGCCTTGGAAGCATTCAAAGCGCTGATCGCTTCCTTCCCCATGACAGATGCAAGGGGCATCGTGCTGGGCTGGCCCTCCAGATGCACAGAGAAGTCTCTTCCCTTTATTATGCAGCTCTGGAGGATGTCACCTTCCCTGTCCTTCATCGCTGCCAGCACAGGCCTGCGGACTAGGACAACCTTCCCTTTGCTTTGCGGTCTCACTAACACCCTCAGTCACTGGGTCTTTAGGGATTTCATCACTAACCTTAGACAGAGACCAATAGATCTTGGCCTAGGGTCTAAATGAAGGGACATGATGATGTCACCTGCTTTTAAGAAGGAGGGCTGTGGTTTATACTGCTGTCTCCCAACTGAACTCTATCCTAGCAACACTTCCAGGTTGCTGCCCATAAGAGAGTGGGGAGGGAGGATCCACCAGCTGGGGTCCTCTGACCTGGAGAGGAATGCCCTTTAACATTCACCCTAAGAGGCACCCCCACCCTGAGGTCAGCCCCTCTGGCTTTCCCATGGGTGTAGGAACTTCTCCCAGGCTCTCCTGGGCACCAGGCTGTTCTGCACAACTCTGAAAAGGTTGCTATTTATTTTTATTATATATAAAAATATATAACACATACTTATTTTCTGTCTCTACCTTCCTAAATATTGCTGCTTCTGGATGCTGGGACATCTCATCCCTCCTCCTGGTCCCAAGTCCCTGAGATGACACAGGAGTTAGACTTTCCTCTGGTTGTCTGGACCGCTGGCAGCCCAGCCTCCTCATCTGACCCCTTCTGGCATCCCGTGTGTTTGCTGGGCGCCCCCCACACCCATCACTCTCTGTTTATCTCCAAGCTCTGCTGACACTTTGTCCCTCTTTGGGCTCCATGCTGACTTTATCCCTAGCCTAAGGGGTTCCTGGCCATCACCGCACAGGGCCCCATTTTGCCTCTCAAGCCTTTTTTTCTTTGGCCCCAAGAGGCCTCCCTCCCCTGAATTCCGCTTCAGATGCAGAGAAAGCTTCAGTTCACAGCTCACTGCCTCCCATTTTTGACACCAGCCTCTCTTTAGGGTCTCATCTAACCCGTGTGTCATCCCCTCACCCTACACAAAACCCCTTGGAAAGTAAGCATTGTGTGTGTGTGCTAAGTCGCTTCCGTTGTGTCCAATTCTCTATGACCCCATGGACTGTAGCCTGCCAGGCTCCTCTGTCCATGGGGATTCTCTGAGCAAGAATGCGCTCCTCTAGGGGATCTTCCCAACACAGGGATCGAATAGGCATCTCCTGTGGCTCCTGCGTTGCAGATGGATCCTTTACCACTAAGCCACTCAGAAAGCCCAGAGTAAACAATACTTCAATCCAAAAGAAACTTGAATGCATTCAAGTCCTTTTATAGAAAGGACAAAGGGAGTCAGCTTGGCACACCTGCCTGACAATTCCCAGTGCTTGCCGAGCAAAATTAACTTTCACTACCACTGATAGGGGCTTCTTGGTGGTGCAGACAGTAAGGAATCTGCTTGCAATGCAAGAAACCCCGGTCTGATCCCTGGGTCAGGAAGATCCCCTGGAGAAGGAAATGGCTACCCATTCCAATATTCTTGCCCAGAGAATTCTATGGACAGAAGAGTCTGGTGGGCTACAGTTCATGGGGTTGCAAAGAGTCGGACACGACTGAGTGACTAACACACGCACAAATACCACCTATCACCTACAGGTCTACTGAATTTGTTGAACCTCTCTCACTGTTGGTCAAGTAGAAACTGACTTTCTCATTATTTCACTGTATTTTTTAAGGTGAAATGTCAATTATTCTACAGGAGCTATTTTATGGCAAGTATGAAACTCACTTGCTATTTCATTTTCTCCAAGTCTACACCACCAATATTCAAGGCTTACTGTGGTTACTGTCCTACAGCTGATGGGTCCTGACATGCTGGGGAATCCTCCATCTCTTGGTTATTATTATATAGAAACACAGAAGGAAGCTATTTTCTTTGAGATTATTTATTTTCTAATCATCTTCATTCCATAGATATGGAAATAGAGGCCGAGATTTGCTTTTGAATCTCAGTAGATTAGAGCTGGAATAACATGAGCCAGTCATTCCACACTAGTTCTGTATCCAAGAGAAACAAAAGCACAAGTCCACAGAAAGTCTTGCTCAAGAAGGTTCCCAGTGGCTTTATTCACCAGTCAGAACCAGCACCCACCAACAGGATAGCGGCTAAACAAACTATAGTTTACTTACATGATGGAAAACACCTCAAAACAAAGTACTGACACATGCGACAACCTAGAGAAACTTTGTCTTTCGTTGGGGTTCTGGGTTGAATTTTGTCTCGCACACATTGCCTCTCACAGCCTCTAGAGCTGGGAGAAAGCACATTTCTGATGCTTAAGTCTCCAAGTCTGGGACACTTTGTTCCACCAGCCCTAGCAAAATGTTGGTGGCAACAGAGGTCTTAACAAGAAAGCATATAAAATGTATGATTTTATCCACCTTGAGTTCTAGAACAGCTTAAACAAAACTATAGTGAAAACGGAATGACTAAGAAGGGCACAGAGGGAACTTTCTGGGGTGATGTTAAAGTTCTATAATTATCTTGATGGGGGTTTGGGTTACATGGGGGTATGCATTTATCAAAGCTCACTAAAAGGTGCACTTATGATGAGTATTTCTCTACATGTAAAATTTACTTCACATAAAAAGAACTACAAAAAAACCCTGAATTCTAGGTGGTGATAGGCAGGCTGAAATGTTAAGGTATTTGTTGCTGGTATTCACAATTTACTCTGAAATCCACGAAAAATGAAAATGGTTTGTTAGAGGGCTAAACCCATGAACAGAGATTTGATAAAGCAAACAGAGCAAAATGTTCACTGCTGAATTTAGGGAATGCATGGGGGTACTCAGACTACAAAGTTGCAAATTTTGAAAATAAAATATGGAAAACTGTTACCAGGCCCACCTTCTGATCTCATTCAGGGCACCACTTCCAGGCAGTACAACCTCATGACAGTTCTGCTAAGGATCTGAAAACCAGGTTAACGAGAAGGAACATTACTTTATGTTCTTTACGATGAGGAAGGTTTTCCTACTCCAATTTATTTGTAAAACTAATTTGTCTGAATTCCTACTTTAAAAAAAAAACAGAATAGAGTGTGGATAGTACCAAAAGCTTTTTCTTGATTTCAGGGATGTCTATTTTTTTTTAATTGAAACATTGCTAATATATAATATTATATAAGTTACAGGTGTACAATATAGTGATTCATAATTTTTAAAGGTTATACTCCATTAATAGTTATTATAGAATGTTGACTATGTTCCCCATGTTATACAATATATCCTTCTAGCTTATTTTATACCTAATAGTTTGCACCTCTTAATCCCCTGCCCCTATACTGCCCCCCACCTTCTCTCTCCCTACTGGTAATCACTAGTTTGTTCTCTGTGAATCTGCTTCCTTTCTGTTATCTTCCGTTCAGTTCAGTTCAGTTCAGTTGCTCAGTCGTGTCCGACTCTTTGCGACTCCATGAATCGCAGCACGCCAGGCCTCCCTGTCCATTATCTTCACTAGTTTGCTGTATTTTTTAGATTCCTTATACAAGTGATATCATACAGTATTTGTGTTTCTCTGTTTGACTTATTTCTCTTGGAATAATACCTTCTGAGTCCATCCTTGTTGCAAACGGCAAAATTTTCCTTTTTTTTTTTTTTTTTTTATGAGGGAAGTCTATTCTTAATAACCCCCGGGGATAACTCAAACCAACAAACTACATAAAAAATTCACATTCAGTGCTGAGTTCTCAAAAGGTGTGTCCTTGAGAGCCTTGTGTGGAGGTGTGGCATAGACGGAAGTTCCCCAAAGCAGAAGCAGGTACTGAAACCTGATGGGCTTCCAGGAACAAAATCAGCACGGTGCTCCCCAAGACGGCAGTCAAATATGAGGAAGCGGCTCAGAGACAGTTACGCAAAAGAAAAGCTTTACACAAATAAGAAAAATGCCCTGCTTTCCTCTTTGAGTAAGCAAGGTAGTGCGAATATGTAAGCTTAGTTGTTCCTGTAGAATTAAAGAAGCTATTCCAGCACTCTAGCATTAAAGAAACCATGCAAATCAGTGTAACTCTTCAACAACCACATGCCTTTTATTGATGAGGTTATCCATCTGTTTTGTAGGAGAGACACAGGAATAGGTAAAACGTAGTCCACAAGATGGTGAAAGAGACAAACGCAAGCAAAATGTTAGGACCTTCTCATCCTCTTTCCCCTCATTAAAAAAAAAGAAATGCAAGTGGAGGAAATAATCTTTCCTATATTAGAGATTGATGATACTGCTCACAGACATTCAGTGACTTACACATCACACAGCTATTTAAGGAGCAGAACGAGGGTTCTAACCTAAGCTTTCTGACTTTAGCCTCCATGAAAAAAAAGACTGGTGTTTACAAAGCAACTCTGCCCCTCACAGCTAAGGGAGGCTCCCAGGCCCTCTGTAGCCAAGCTGCCTAGTGTGAATCCTAATTTACTGGCCTAGTGACCTTGGGCAAATGATTTAACCACTGCTTCCGCAATGTTTTCTACAGAGTGTATAAGAGCATGTATTTAATGGAGCCCCCCATGAAGTGCCTGGCACGCTAACAGGCGGACTGTCCTTACTGTGTGCTGTTCATCCAGGGTGGCTATTTAAATTTAACTTTAGATGAGCTAAAATTAAAAATTCGGTGCCTCAGTCTCATTGGCTACATTTCAAATGCTCAAAAGCCACATGCAGCCAAAAAGACACCTCTTCTTTTATAGTTTTTGGGGGTGCAGCAAAATGGTTTGTCCTACAGGACCATGTGGAACTGCTCGCAAACTTAATTATCAGATGATCATACAAAATCCCTTACTTTAGAGCTGAAACACCTCTCCAAAAGTCACCACCATGAGTAAAACTAGGTTTATGTTTGTCTCTTTCACCATCTTGTTGACTACATTTTTCCTATTCCTGTCTCTCCTGCAAAAAGAGATGGATAACCTCATTAATAAAAGGCATTTGGTTGTTAGAGTTAAACCGATTTAGTGTTGATCCTAAACATTCTTACTGATGTCTGTGTCCAGCGTGTTTTTCTCAATCTGGTGCACATTCACCTAAAACTAATAAATGACAAAGACTCTTGCTTGTGGTTGTCTTCTTGTTGTTGTTCAGTTGCTAAGTCGTCTCCAACTCTTTGGGACACTGTGGACTGCAACATACCAGGCTTCCGTGTCCTTCACTATCTCCCCAGGTTTGCTCAAACTCATGTCCACTGAGTCATTGATGCCATCCAACCATCTCGTCCTCTGTCATCCCCTTCTCCTCCTGCCTTCTATCTTTCCAAGCATCAGGGTCTTTTCCAGAGAGTTGGTTCTTCGCATCAAGTAGCCAAAGTATTGGAGCTTCAGCTTCAATAAGGTTGCCTAATCCTCTCTCTATATATGCATTTTTTCTTTTAAAAAGCTGTTAAGATCTATTCATCTGAAGTACTGCTGGAATTGAGATGATTAATAACAATTTACCTTTGGTTCTGGTTTTTTCGGTGGCTTAGTGGTAAAGAATCCACCTGTCAATACAGGAGACTCAGGAGACATTGGTTCAATCCCTGGGTCAGGAAGATTCCCTGGAGAAGGAAATGGCAACCCATTCCAGTATTCTTGCCTGGAAAATCCTGTGGACAGAGGAGCCTGGTGGGCTACAGTCCAAGGGGTCACAGAAGAGGTGGACGTGAGTTAGCGACTATACAACAACAGCAACAAGCTTTGGGTTCAGGAACCATTCTCAAGCTAAGTCTTTCCTAACATCTCACTAGGGAGCCTCCTCTGGGAGAAGCAGGAGACCAGACTGCTGGGGGGCCCTGAATAAAAAAAGGTTGTGGTAAGCACTTCAACAACTGTTCTGACAACCTCTGCTCTTCAGGAATTCTGTCCTCATCTGTGAAGTTACAAGGGTAGCTGACAATATCTTCCAGATGGGAAGCAGATTTGAAAGCAAGCAATGAGATGCTGAAAGCAACCTAGGGGAGTGTGAGAACGCTGCCCACAGTGTGGGGGCTGCAAATGTGCATAAAATCATTTACCTGCCAGAAAGCAGAGCTGTTTTGCAGTTCCACCTTGGGGACTGAGGAGAACCAAATTAAAATCTTCACTTTTTAATTTCATCCTAGAAAAAAAAATGCCTTTCTTTCTGTATTTTGGATACCAGCAGGGAAGTTAACTTTGTGTTGATCTTAAGCTCTCATTTAAAATTTATCATTATTCAGCTGTCCTGCCTTCCCTGTTTGAAGTGGGACATACAGAATTCACCTCGAAAAGAAGAGCACCATCTATAGGGACCACCCAAATCTTGCTATGAAAAATACACTAAGTCCCTTACCCATGAACCTTTAAGTTGCAGACTTTCAAAGATGTGAATGTGTGTTACATCAGCATCAGGCATGAGTAAAATTGCAGCTTGCCCTCCTGTCTCCTATTGTTGATGATTCTTCAGCTCTTCCATCTCCCACTTCCTCTCCCTTCTCCAGTCAGTAACTCTTCTTGCCTGTTCACTTGTATGCCAGTTGTTGTACTTACTACCGTACTTTTCATGTTATTGTACTGTAAGATTTAAAATGTTTTTTTATGTTTGTTTTTATGATTATTTGTCCAAAAAGTATTATAAACTTATTACAGTACAGTATTCTATAGCTGATTGTGCTAGCTGAGTACCTAGGCAAACTCTGTTAGACTAGCTGGGTACCTAGGCTAACTCTGTTAAACAAATTTGACTTACGAACACGCTCTTAGAACAGAACTCATCTGTATGTAGGGGACATGGTGTAAATGATACAGTCACTAAATACAACGGAAAAATACTTATTTTCATAAAGGTACAGACTGTGTTTTGGAAGAAATGTTAGACAACTTACTGAAATGTATGCACATATATGTATACATGTATACACACACTACCTGAACACACTCATAGATTCTCAAGTATCATACATTCTTGAATATGGTATTTACAAAATTTTTCCCTGCTCATGCATGCAATGTTTGAAAATGAAAACCTGGTGAACTACTGGTTTATCTTCATTGCCAACAAATGTTTATAAACTCAAAATCATGACAAAGTTTTGGGTGAATTTTCTTCTGTTTTTTTCAAAATTTGGTTAATGAATTGTGGTCTATGTATAATATTTCTACAGATAATAGATTTATACATTTAATCATGTATAGTCTCTTCTGAAACATTATCCGAAATAATTTTTTGGATACAACCCCTGCCTTCTGAGGCTGTAAATATTAATATTTACAGCTTCTATATTTATTATCTCAGCACAAGTTTGTTTAAAATATGACAGATCACTAATTAAGGCCACAGTCTTCTAAATCTTCAGTCTTTAAACCTACAGCCCAATGTTACAATAAACAAAATCCAAACACACAAGAATATACTGAAATTAACTTGGATATTTAAAAAGTGAGGCTTGTACATTTTCCCCAAGTCTGTGCCACTTCATTCAGCTCATACAAACTCAAACAGTCTGCATTATTAAATAATGCAATGCTTAACAAAGCAACTGCAGAAAAAACTCAGATAAGGACAAGTGATAAATGTGCAGAAAGCTCCATGAAATGAAAAGATAATCCTCAGAAGCATTTATGCTGATTGTGCTGCTTTTATTAACCACATCAGAATCCACTTATCTACCTAGAGAAAACATTTATTAACAACAATGTATTTTAAAGAAATTGGGTTCAAAATGATTAATAGATATACTTAACTGGTAAACAAAGAAAATTTTTTGCATAAAAAGCAATTTTTAAGAGATGAGCACTGAGAAAGATTCATCCAAATGCCTGTTAAGAAGGTCACCATAATTTTGTTTTTCTTTATAAAGACTTCCTGCCCCCACCCCGCCCCAACCTTCAGGGTTAAGGGATGTTCAGATCATCTGCTTCAGACAAGCAGAACTCATAGCTGAGAATTATATATTTTACACATAAATGTGAAACTTTAATACTTTTAGAATTTCTTTTATGTGATTCTCAACTTGTTCCATATAATACATGCCATATTTTTAATACTTACTAAAGTGATTCTTACAAAATGTCCACATGTTTTACGGTAGAAGCAATAAAAATTTATTCTGATTTGTCACCTGTACAATCACTTTGTTGTTGTTCAGTCACTCAGTCATGTCCGACTCTTTGCAACCCCATGGACTGCAGCACGCCAGCCTCCCGTCTCCTTCACCAGCAAGCAAGTTGAGCTTGCTCAAACTCATGTCCATTGAGTCGGTGATAGCATCCAACCATCTTGTCCTCTGTCGTCCCCTTCTCCTCCTGCCTTCAATCTTTCCCAGCATCAGGGTCTTTTCTAATGAGTCAGCTCTTCTCATCAGGTGGCCAAAGTATTGGAGCTTTAGCTTCAGCATCAGTCCTTCCAATGAATATTCAGGATTGATTTACTTTAGGATGGACTGGTTGGATCTCTCTGTAGTCCAAGGGATTCTCAAGAGTCTTCTCCAAAACCATAGTTCAAAAGCATCAGTTCTTCGGCACTCAGCTTTCTTCACAGTCCAACTCTCACATCCATACATGACTACTGGAAAAACCATGGCTCTGACGATATGGACCTTTGTTGGCAAAGTAATGTCTCTGCTTTTTAATACATTGTCTAGGTTTGTCATAGCTTTTCTTTTGAGGAGAAAGCATCTTTTAATTCCATGGCTGCAATCACCTTCTGCATTGATTTTGGAGCCCAAGAAAATAAAGTCTGTCACTGTTCCCACTGTTTCCCCATCTATGTGCCATGAATTGATGGGACTGAATGCCATGATCTTAGTTTTTTGAATGTTGAGCTTTAAGCCAGCTTTTTCACTCCCCTCTTTCACCTTCATCAAGAGTCTCTTTAGTTCCTCTTTGCTTTCTGCCACAACTGCATTAGGATTTAATTACAAAATGACATGCTAACAATATGCCAGGTTATTTGAACATCTATTTAGGACCATGCTGACATTTCATGTATTGGTCAATGAACTCTTTGGTGATAAGTGCAAGGAAACTTGTGCAGGGCATCCAATCATTTCAAGGCTGCACTGACTCAGAAGTCAGCCCCAGGCAATGACAAGGGTATTAGTCTTGGCTTCAGACAGACTTGAGTTTCACTTCTCACTGGCCATCTACCTTTTGGCAACTTAGCCACAAAGCCAGTTTCTTCATCCTTAAAATGCAAATGATCCTTCTAAGCTCATGGGGTTTGGTGAGGCTTCAAAAAAGTCACTGAATGTAAGTCACATTTAGCACCGTAGGTACCTGGTAAGTCCTCATTAACATGCACAGGAAAACCTAGCTGAAACCCCTGCAGCACAGGTTAGGCCTGGTGAGGCAATGGCATACACACTGCTTGCAGACTCATACTGTACTGACATTGCAGACAAAGTTAGCAATGATGGGTGGAGCACAATGTCGGGGACCAGGAGGTCAGACACACCTGGGTTCATTCTGGCTTTATCCCTTACTCTTTGTGTGACATGCACAAATTCCTTCACCTCTTCAAGCCTCAGTTTTCTCATCTGCAAAACAGGCATAACAGCAGCAACCTCTTACAATTATAGTGATGATTATGGGAAAACCCATAGAAAGCACTATTATTAAACATTATCACTATCTGATTTAAGTTTTTAGGAAATGTTGCCTATTATTATTAATAATTAATTTTTGTACTTTATTAATTTTCATTGTTAATGTGAAACTAAAGTGAGCTAAATTATCATGAAGGGACAGATTAGTATAATAAAACTTTGCTGACAAACTCTGTACTTCATTTTCTTTGAAGTCCCCAATTCTTTTTTATTAGAGAGGAGGACTTATAAATACTACTGTAGTCCTTAAGTTCAAGGTCTAAAACAATCTAACTTCAAAATATTTCTTCAAAAATTCATTTCATTCTGTGTAGCTATCATACCACTTTAAAGATGACCAAAGGCGTTCTCTGATCTGAGACACAGGGAACTACTGAAAACAACAAAATCTAATTGTAACAAACAAGAAAAGCACAAATATATATAGACTACATGGTAGATAAATAACAGAAAAATAAGTCAATAACATTAGTAACCGGAACGGCCCTTCAGATAACAATAGTACCTGTGGCGATGTAACATGTGATACTAGTTAATAAAAAGATATTCTTGAGAGATCCTAACTCTTCTTAGTACATCTTCAGCCTGAAAATAAACTTCACATTTCCCCTTTTGCAGTTCTTCATTGGTTAACCACAGTGTTTTGAGGGACTTTTCAGAAAGTCACAAGTTTCCTCTAGTGGGATGCAGTTTGCTCTAGCGCCTTTCATTGTCTCTTACCATCATTCTTTAAAGAATCACTTATACTTTACCTGGACAGGAACTACACAGGAATATATAAGCATTTACCAAAAATGGCTGATGGAGGAATAAAAGCAGTAACCAATATTCAATGTTTAGTAAAAGGATGTTCTAATTGAATGTCTTGACTTTGCTCTTACTTATCTACTTCTGGTAATTTACACATAATAAATATTACTATGTCTTTTTGAAAATCTGGGGTACTTTAATCGAAATGTGGTAAAGTATGAGAATGCTCCTGGAAAGTCAAATTATTTTCATTTCTGTGTGAGGATGAGACTGACATGGAAAACTAAAACAGATTTCTGTGGTATACATGTCACAGTCCAAATGAACTTAGGTAAAGAGAAACCAGTTCTGTGAGAGGGTCTTTCATTAATTCAACAATTATTTCTATCTCAAGTACATGTCAGTCCCAGGAATTAAAAAATGATTAAGACAAACGCTTCACTAAGACGTTTACAGTTTAGGACATAGACAGATGAGCGACTATAATAATTAGTTATGGCTGTCACACTGATATCCCTATTATCAACTATAATTACTTGTCCTATTAAACTAACTTAACAGCAGCCAGGAAAAGGTTTTATCTAACTTTTACCAGCATATATAACCTATACATCTTAAACTATACATCTATTCATCTTAAATCTAAACAAAATCTACACAACTTAAACTTCAGTAACTGCTTCGATGTTAAGTCTCATCAGGATTTCCCTGGTGGCTCAGATGGTAAAGCGTCTGCCTACAATGCGGGAGACTGGGGTTCAATCCCTGGGTTGGGAAGATCTCTGGAGAAGGAAATGGCAACCCACTCCAGTATTCTTGCCTGGAAAATCCCATGGATGGAGGAGCCTGTTAGGCTACAGTCCATGGGGTCGAAAAGAATCGGACACGATTGAGCGACTTCACTTTCACTTTCAAGTCTCATCACTTCTAGGAGACTTGTTTAGTCATTAAGTCCTGTCGGATGCTTTTGTGACTCCAGGGACTGTAGCCCACCAGTCTCCCCTGTCCATGGAATTTTCCAGGCAAGAATACTAGAGTGGGTTGCTATTTCCTTCTCCAAGGGATCTTCCTGACTCAGGGATCAAACTTGCATATATCTCCTGCATCGGCAGGCAGATTCTTTATCACTGAACCACCCAGGATGTCCCTTAAGGAGACTTAAGCTAACATAAAAAGCCTCCAAATATATATATAATCCAATTAGGGTATTTAGCCCACTTTTTAGAGTCTAAAGGCCTTTACTATCTAGTGACTAAAAAGAAATCACAGCTAAAGACCCCAAGCCACAGAATTTTAAAAACTGTTAAAATTAATCTAAAAAACAAAGTCAACAGTTTATAAATCTATGACAATTCATTGTTGTTTTGAAATTTATTATTTTTAACTTAGGTATATTTAAATATTTTAATTAATCAAATGGACAGTTGGTTTTGTGGTTTTAAAGTATTTTTATTTTTGTTTCATTTTGTTTCTAATCTCTCACAATGTCTTTTTAGTCATATGGGCGATTTCCATAGAATGAGTCAGCAACAAAACATCTGGGCAGAAAGTCAGTCTTGCTTAAATATTGTACCTTGCATATTTCAGGATTTTAAAAGAATTTTGTTCAAATATTTGTTCTAACAACAGGTCTCCAAGACATGTGAACTGTGACATATTGGGGATTTAAGATAAAGGCCTTTGAAAGGGAGATAATAATAGAACCTTAGGTTGAAGAGAAAGATACTAACCTTTATAGACACAACATGAACTGCAGTTGTGCAAAATAAATGAACATATACACTTTCACACAGCCTCAGACATCTGCATTTATGATTGGGAAATGAAGGAATATTTACAATGATTCTCTTTGAGTGGCAGAATTATAAGTGATTTTCTTTTCTTTCAGGTTTTTTTTTTAATGGTACTTTTTTAAATTAGGAAAGAAAAAAAAAATCTTTCTTTAAGAAAAAAATATACTCCAAAAAGGCAGATCTCTAAATCATTCTTTAGTGTAATTACTTGGTTCAATTATTAGTATACTACACTTCTGTAGGAAATTAACATCTTCAAATGTCTTTAAAAAGATTCTAAAACTACAGTCCTAGCGAATTCATTTAAACAACATTGAGATTGTAGCTTTAACATTCATTAGAATCCTTTTATCTTTACAGTAAAAATGGGAAGAAACTGAATTCTTCAAGCCATCTGCTGAATTACAAAGTAAATTACCAGTAAAATACTTGTAATTCCCAAGGGACTGTGGATCAAAGCTGGCAGCCCCTGCATTTGTGAATGGGAACACATTTCAGCTTCTCTCAACCTCCTGGGTGGCCTCCGGCTCTGCTATCTGATGTTTATAGTTTTAAGTGGTGGATTTTATTAGGATGCTCCTTGGGCCTGAGAACCAATCTGGTCCCCAACAACATTTTCTTCTGACTCCACAGCAGCACATTTCATTCCATCTGCTGCTTCCAGAAATCCTTCTCCCTCCACTTAGAGCAGAGCGTGAGAATGCATCCGTTATGGCATCCCCTATTCCTTCCGAGAATACAGAGACACACATCTTATACAAGACATACTACACACACCCCTACACACACAGACACACAGGCATCCCATATGCCACACACACACAGACCCTACCACACCCGGGAACAACCCCAGCCTGTCAGGGGCTGGTGAGGGGGCAGCTAAGACAGTCCTTATCACAGCAAATGCTGATGTTCTCAACAGGACTTCCAAAACACATACAAACCTCATCTCTCTTCAGTATCAATTTTTTCTAAGTACAATTTAATTTAAAACAACTATTATTGCACAGATGATAAAACCAACACTGCTATTCCATTATAAACAATATAAAATGATCAGGATAATTAAAAAACTTTCCCATTCTTAAATTTTGAATACATTTATTGTTATTGTGCCTATTCAAAACAATACAGAGTTTAAATAAGGATAAAACATTCTCAGAGAGGATATCATGTGACTTAAAACCAAACGACATGGAAAGAGTAGCAATAAAGGCAGTAATTTGTGAAATGAATTAAATATAGCATAATACTAGTTTCATTTAAAGCTGGCATGAATGGGGGGTGACTGAAAAGAAGAGTGATTGGGAAATCAAGTATTGCTGATATTTTAAAACTCTCATATGACCTCAAGATTTTTCTTTTAAACAAACTCAGCTGTCAGACTCTTAGGCAGTTGGTTTTCAAAACCGGGATAGCCAGATAAAGGCTTTAATTGTTGAGCAGTTCCCTGGAGAAAAGAAACCATCATTACTCAGCCTTTGGGTCACATTCTCATTCACATGGTGTCTTAAAACCATCTTTGCTTGCAGACACACACTATGACTTACATCCTTTCCCCTCACTTGGCCTGACATCATCTTTGCCAGGGAAGCCAAAGCCCAAGCTCTCCGCACCATGTGATTCCCCAAAAGAAATCAAAAGAGTTTATTGATTTAACATCCACTGAGACCTGAAGCCTTCTCCACGCCCCTGTCTCAGCCAGTTAGGCCACTCTGGTGACAGCAAGCTACCCTTACTCCTGACCTTCAAGAGCTCCTGGTGCTGACCTGAGCAGTGATCTCACCTAGAGGGCAATCAAGAAGGCCAGATACAACCCTAAGGTGACTGTCACTGATAACACTGTATTATTGTACTATATAAGGGCCATAAGAGTAGCATTTAAAACATTCTCATTAAAGAAAAACAACTTTTCTTGGATCATAGAGAAAGGGAATTCCAGAAAAACATCTACTTTTGCTTCATTGACCACACTAAAGCCTTTGACTATGTGGATCACAACAATGTGTGGAAAATTCTTAAAGACATGGAAGTACCAGAACACCTTACTTGTCTCCTGAGAAAGCCATATGCAGGTCAAGAAGCAACCATCAGAACTGGATATGGAACAAATGACTGGTTCAAAATTGGGAAAGGAGTACAAGATTGTATACTGTCATCCTGCTTATTTAACTTACATGCAGAGTACATCATGTGAAATACTGGACTGGATGAATCCCAAGCCGGAATCAAGATTCCCAGGAGAAATATCAATCACTTCAGATTTGCTTACCAGGTGTCAATAGTGGTAAAGAACCCTTCTACTAGTGTAGTAGATGGAAGAGACATGGGTTCGATCCCTGGGTCAGGAAGATCCCCTGGAGTAGGAAATGGTAACCCGCTCCAGTATTCTTGCCTGGGAAACCCCATGGACAGGGAAGACTGGCAAGCTACAGTCCGTGGGGTTGCAGAGAGCTGGAAACTTGGACAACTAACACTTTCACTTTTTCAGATGTGCAGATGACACTACCCTAATGGCAGAAAGCAAAGGAAAACTAAAGAGCCTCTTGATGAAGGTGAAAGAGGACATTGAAAAAGCTGGCTTAAAACTCAACATTCAAAAAACAAAGATTATGGCATCTGATCCCATCACTTTATGGCAAATAAAAGAGGAAAAAGTGGAAGCAGTGACAGATTTTCTTTTCTTGGGCTCCAAAATCACAGTGGATGGTGAATGCAGCCATGAAATTAAAAGATGCTTGCTCCTTGGAAAAAAAGCTACGACAAATCTAGACAGCAAATTAAAAAGCAGAGACGAGACTTTGCCAACAAAGTTCTGTCTAGTCAAAGCTATGGCTTTTCCAGTAGTCATGTATGGGTGTGAGAACTGGACCACAAAGAGGTCTGAGCACCAAAGAACTGATGCTTTTGAACTGTGGTGTTGAAGACACTTGAGAGTCCCTTGGACTGCAAGGATATTAAACCAATCAATCCTAAAGGAAATCAACCATGAATACTCATTGGAAGGACTAATGCTGAAGCTCCAACAATTTGGTCATCTAATGTGAAGAGCTGACTCAGTGGAAAAGACACTGATGCTGGGAAAGATTGAAGGCAAAAGAGGTGGGCGGCAGAGGATGAGATGGTTAGAGAGCATCACTGACTTAATGGACATGAATTTGAGCAAACTCCAGGAGACAGTGAAGGACAAGGGAACCTGACATGCTGCAGTCCATAGGGTCACAAAGTGTCAGACACAACTGAAAACAACAATATTATATATGTTTGTGTCCCCAGTGGCTCAGCTGGTAAAGAAGCTGCCTGTCGATCCACAAGACACAAGAGACATGGGTTTGATCCCTGGGTGGGGAAGATCTCCTAGAGCAGGAAATGGTAACTCACTCCAATATTCTTGCCTGGGAAAATTCACAGACAGAGAAGACTGGCAGGCTACAGTCCATGGGGTAACAAAGAGTTGGACATGACTGAGCACACATGCACACACTGGCACATGTATAACACCCAAAATATATGCACACACACACACACACACACACACACACTAATGGGAGGAATTATCAAATCACCATGATATTCACTTTAAATTTATTAAAATTTTGTCAATTACATCTCAATGAAATTACTGGTTGGGGCATAGACTTGGATTACCGTGATACTGAATGGTTTGCCTTGGAAACGAACAGAGATCATTCTGTTGTTTTTGAGATTCCATCCAAGTACTGCATTTTGGACTCTTTTGTTGACCATGATGGCTACTCCATTTCTTCTGAGGGATTCCTGCTCACAGCAGTAGAAATAATGGTCATCTGAGTTAAATTCACCCATTCCAGTCCATTTTAGTTCGCTGATTCCTAGAATGTCAACGTTCACCCTTGCCATCTCTTGTTTGACTACTTCCATTGCCTTGATTCATGGACCTGACATTCCAGGTTCCTATGCAATATTGCTCTTTACAGCATCGGACCTTGCTTCTATCACCAGTCACATCCACAAATGGGTATTGTTTTTGCTTTGGCTACATTCCTTCATTCTTTCTGGAGTTATTTATCCACTGATCTCCAGCACCATATTGGGCACCTAATGACCTGGGGAGTTCCTCTTTCGGTATCCTATCATTTTGCCTTTTCATACTGTTCATGGGGTTCTCAAGGCAAGAATACTGAAGTGGCTTGCCATTCCCTTCTCCAGTGGACCACATTCTGTCAGACCTCTCCACCATGACCCGTCCGTCTTGGGTTGCCCTGCGAGCATGGGTTGGTTTCATTGAGTTAGATAAGGCTGTGGTCCTAGTGTGATTAGATTGACTAGTTTTCTGTGAGTATGGTTTCAGTGTGTCTGCCCTCTGATGCCCTCTGAAGAAGCTGAAGTTGAACGGTTTTATGAAGACCTACAAGATGTTTTACAACTAACACCCAAAAAAGATGTCCTTTTCATTATAGGGGACTGGAATGCAAAAGTAGGAAGTCAAGAAACACCTGGAGTAACAGGCAAATTTGGTCTTGGAATGCGGAATGAAGCAGGGCAAAGACTAATAGAGTTTTGCCAAGAAAATGCACTAGTCATAGCAAACACCCTCTTCCAACAACACAAGAGAAGACTCTACACATAGACATCACCAGATGGTCAACACCAAAATCAGATTGATTATATTCTTTGCAGCCAAAGATGGAGAAGCTCTATACAGTCAACAAAAACAAGACCAGGAGCTGACTGTGGCTCAGATCATGAACTCCTTATTGCTAAATTCAGAATTAAATTGAAGAAAGTAGGGAAAACCACTAGACCATTCAGGTATGACCTCAATCAAATCCCTTATGATTATACAGTGGAAGTGAGAAATAGATTTAAGGGCCTAGATCTGATAGATAGAGTGCCTGATGAACTATGGAATGAGGTTCGTGACATTGTACAGGAGACAGGGATCAAGACCATCCCCATGGAAAAGAAATGCAAAAAAACAAAATGGCTGTCTGGAGAGGCCTTACAAATAGCTGTGAAAAGAAGAGAGGCGAAAAGCAAAGGAGAAAAGGAAAGATATAAGCATCTGAATGCAGAGTTCCACAGAATAGCAAGAAGAGATAAGAAAGCCTTCTTCAGCGATCAATGCAAAGAAATCGAGGAAAACAACAGAATGGGAAAGACTAGAGATCTCTTCAAGAAAACTAGATATACCAAGGGAACATTTCATGCAAAGATGGGCTCGATAAAGGACAGAAATGGTCTGGACCTAACAGAAGCAGAAGATATTAAGAAGAGGTGGCAACAATACATGGAAGAACTGTACAAAAAAGATCTTCACGACCCAGATAATCATGATGATGTGATCACTAATCTAGAGCCAGACATCTTGGAATGTGGAGTCAAGTGGGCCTTAGAAAGCATCACTACAAACAAAGCTAGTGGAGGGGATGGAATTCCAGTTGAGCTGTTTCAAATCCTGAAAGATGATGCTGTGAAAGTGCTGCACTCAATATGCCAGCAAATTTGGAAAACTCAGCAATGGCTACAGGACTGGAAAAGGTCCGTTTTCATTCCAATTCCAAAGAAAGGCAATGCCAAAGAATGCTCAAACTACTGCACAATTGCACTCATCTCACATGCTAGTAAAGTAATGCTCAAAATTCTCCAAGACAGGCTTCAGCAATACGTGAACCGTGAACTCCCTGATGTTCAAGCTGGTTTTAGAAAAGACAGAGGAACCAGAGATCAAATTGCCAACATCCGCTGGATCATCAAAAAAGCAAGAGAGTTCCAGAAAAACATCTATTTCTGCTTTATTGACTATGCCAAAGCCTTTGACTGTGTGGATCACAATCAACTGTGGAAAATTCTGAAAGAGATGGGAATACCAGAGCACCTGACCTGCCTCTTGAGAAATCTGTATGCAGGTCAGGAAGCAACAGTTAGAACTGGACATGGAACAACAGATTGGTTCCAAATAGGAAAAGGAGTGCTTCAAGGCTGTATATTGTCACCCTGCTTATTTAACTTCTATGCAGAGTACATCATGAGAAACGCTGGACTGGAAGAAACACAAGCTGGAATCAAGATGGCCGGGAGAAATATCAATCACCTCAGATATGCAGATGACACCACCCTTATGGCAGAAAGTGAAGAGGAACTAAAAAGCTTCTTGATGAAAGTGAAAGAGGAGAGCGAAAAAGTTGACTTAAAACTCAACATTCAGAAAATGAAGATCATGGCATCTGGTCCCATCACTTCATGGGAAATAGTTGGGGAAACAGTGGAAACAGTGTCAGGCTTTATTTTGGGGGGCTCCAAAATCACTGCAGATGGTGACTGCAGCCATGAAATTAAAAGACGCTTACTCCTTGGAAGAAAAGTTATGACCAACCTAGATAGCATATTCAAAAGCAGAGACATTACTTTGCCGACTAAGGTCCGTCTAGTCAAGGCTATGGGTTTTCCTGTGGTCATGTATGGATGTGAGAGTTGGACTGTGAAGAAGGCTGAGCACCGAAGAATTGATGCTTTTGAACAGTGGTGTTGGAGAAGACTCTTGAGAGTCCCTTGGACTGCAAGGAGATACAACCAGTCCATTCTGAAGGAGATCAACCCTGGGATTTCTTTGGAAGGAATGATGCTAAAGCTGAAGCTCCAGTACTTTGGCCACCTCATGCGAAGAGCTGACTCATTGGAAAAGACTCTGATGCTGGGAGGGATTGGGGGCAGGAGGAGAAGGGGACGACTCAGGATGAGATGGCTGGATGGCATCACGAACTCAATGGACGTGAGTCTGAGTGAAGTCCGGGAGTTGGTGATGGACAGGGAGGCCTGGCGTGCTGCGATTCATGGGGTCATAAAGAGTCGGATATGACTGAGTGAGTGAACGGCACTGAACTGAAAGCTTTAAAAATCCATTTATATGAGTTCTGCCTCACTTGGGAAGGAAGAAAAGCTGAGAGGTATTGCAACTGATTTTATTAAACAAAATCTATCATTTTAGCTTTTTTTATTAGAGTAAAACACCTACTGTAGAAATTTTAGGAAATTGATGAGCAAAAGGGAAACAAAAATGACTAAGATGCAATTTTTTATGGAAAGATAACCACCACTGGCTTTTGATTTATATATCGAACCCTTTTCTTCCCTATACATACTAATATATTTAGCTGCCTTAATAGTATGTCTTAGGCAAAAGACATTTACTATATCATCATCTATTTTATAAAAAATAATACACACAATAATATACACAATAATAATCTAATAATTTATCTAATAATTTTGGAATGTAATAATTTTGTTACATTTGTAATAATTTTATCTAATAATTTTGTAAGGAATTGGTGAAGCAAATTTATGGCTCTGGAGATACACTAAGATATCCTGAATTATGTGAATTATGTCCCTATCATACAAAGGGAAATAAAACTCTAAAGGACTATGTATTTAAATTAACTAAGGCAAGACCATAACCTTGCTTAGAAAAGAAAATCATATTTATAGATAGTACTACATTAAAAAAGATTATATAGTTGACATCAAAGGAGACCTTCACACATAAGAACTCCATGTTAGGATCAACTGAACCCTGTAAGTTATTCTGAGTATCTATAATTTACAATATAAAATGCTGATTCCATATAAGAACCAGTTTCAAATTTATAGGACTTTTAAAATTACACTCAAAAGCTAGGACTTATAATTTTAAGTCAGTATAAAAAACAAATTAATTTCATGTCAATACTAGAAGTGAACACCAAGGTAAATCTAAGAACACTGGTGATTCAGCATGTTCACAAGCAGCTCTCTGCTGTTTTCTGGTTGAAGCTGCTAAGGGAACAATAATCCAGGGTCAGGTAAACCCAGGAAAGGGGGGCTAAAGGAAGAGTCATTTGTAAGCCAGGGTGACAGCACAACAGGGGCCATTTCAAAGGGATTAGCCTGGGGCTAGAAGCACAGAGGACATGGAAAAAAAACAAAGTGTCATCCGTTCATTTACATCACATAATCTCTAGAAGCTAAGAGCTGATGTAGTTTTATTTATTCTTGTTGTATGTGTGTTTGTGTGAACTCTCTTAGGAAATTTCAATCACACAAAACAGTGTTATCAACTATCATCACCATGTTATACCCTAGATCCTCAGACCTTATTCATCTTATAGATGAAAATCTGTACCATTTTCACAACGTTTTCCTGTTTCCTCCAGTGTCGGGCAACCACTTTTCGATCTCTATTTCTATGAGTTTGACTGGGCTTTGAGTGTTTGTTTGCTGTTTAGATCCCACGTAAGTGATACCATGCAGTGTTGTCTTTCTGTGTCTGGTTTATCTCATATACCATAATTCCCTCAAGGTTTATCCATGTTGTACCAAATGGCAAGATGTTTTTTTCTCATGTTGGATAATATTCTGTACCACTTCTCTATTGATGGAAACATTAGGTTGTCTCCATATCTGGGTCACTGTGAATAATGCTGAAGTGGACATGGGGGTGCATATATCTCTTTGATATCCTGTTTTCCTCTGCTTTGGAAATTACCCAGAAGTGGGATTTCTGGATCATATGGTGGTCCTATTTTTAAATTTTTGAGGAACATCCAATACTGTTTTCCATAGTGGCTATACCAACTTAACATTCCTACCAACAGTGTACAAGGATTCCCTTTTCTCCACATCCTCACCAACATTTATCTTTTTGATGACAGCCATTCCAACAGGTGTGAAGTGATAACTCACTGTGCTTTTGATTAGTGATGTTGAGTATCTTTTCATCTACCTGTTAGCCATTTGTATGTCTTCTCTGGAAAAATATCAAGTCAGTTCTTCTGCCCATTTTCTAATCAGCTGGTTTGGGGGTTTTGCTATTGAGTTATATGAGTTGCTTATATATTTTGGATATTAATCTTTCATCAGATATGCAAGTATTTTCTTACATTCCATAGGTTGCCTTTTCATTTTGTTGGTGACTTCCTTTGCTATACAGAAGCTTTTTAGTTTGATGCAGTTCCACTTGTTTATTTTTGCTTTAGTGCCAAATTCAAAAAATCATTGCCAAGGCTGATGTCGAGGTGCTTACCCCCTATACTTTCTTCTAGAAGTTATATTCAAGTCTCTAATCCATTTTGAGTTATTGATAGGATTATTTTGAGTTATCAATAGGATTGATTCTATGTATGGTATAAGACAGGTGTCTGGTTTCATCCTTGTGCATGTGGATATCCTATTTTCCAAACACTATTTATTGAAGAGACTGTCCTTTCCCCTTGTAATGTCTTGTCTCCTTTTTTGAAAACTGACTATAAACATGTGGGTTTGTTTCTCGACTCTCTATTCCAGTCCATTGATTTATGTATCTGTTTTATGTCAATACCACACTGTTTTGATTACTATAGCGTTATATTATTTAAAATCAGGAAGTGTTTATCCCTTAATTGTCTGAATAATGTCTTCTCGAAAAGTGTCCTTCATATTAATAAATACATTTGCACGAATCAAATCAACTATAGAAAACAAATCAAGGATGAATACAACACAAGCAAGAACACAATTTTAAAATAATGGGCTCCAAAAACAAAGGTTATTTCATGTGTTCACAATATATCCACTTACAAGAATACCGAGTATGCCTAAAGTTGTTATTGCTGTTCCTTGGGTCAGAGATGAATCAAAACTAAGGCATCCTATCAACAACTCAAAGTCTGTTTAAAGTAAGCATTACAGAGTATCTGCAAGAGGATCAACATTATGTTAAGGGGCTTGGAAGCTTTGAGTAAATGTCCAACAGAGTACTCCAGCCCTCAGGAGCAAAGACTGGGAGTGGCAAAAACTGTCAATTAAAAAACTTCTAAACCAAACTAATTGGAACAGCATCGTAGGAATAAAACAAAAACCAAAAACAGTTGTCAAAATAAGCCATCTGTATTTTGCCACATGTGTGGTACATAGTTTTGTGTACATTTACTGCTAAATAGGATATAGTTTTCCCTAAGAACTCAGAGCAATTTGAATAGAAAATTTCTCCTAAGAAATTGGGATAATAACCTCCACCTGATCATAGTGGTGGTCAATACCACCCATGAAAAGTGCTTTAAAAACTGTAAAGCACTATGCAAACATACATTTAAATACAGTTTGGGGACAGAGAGTTGAGAAGGTTGTGAACACAACTGGTTAAAGACTAATTGTTCCAGTCATAAAAGGCTCTCTGATAATCAAAGTTTCCTCACTAGTCCTTCAGGTAGCAGGTTGCCTAATGCACTTCAGACTTTCCCTCAGGAACCCGACTCTGCTCCCCTGAACCCTGCTCTGCTCTCCCAGCCCACCTGGGCACAGTGCACTCTGGGTTGGCCGGCCTCTGTTCCTAAGGGCACCTCTCCTCCTGTCTGAAGCCACCTGGAACACACAGCCACCTCTTTTCCTGACTCCTCCCACTCCTCGAAGGTTCTTCTGGAGCCAAGCCCAACAGGTGCAGGCCAAATTGCAACACAACTGTGGGAGCGCTCAGGCTTCCAGAGGATTTGACAAAAATGGGCAGGCAAGTCCAGGCTGCCCTGGTGGTGCCACACACCCTGGCTAGAAATGGGGCTGCCCAGGTGGCCACATGTTCCCTTCCTTAAAACACATCTGCTTACAGTCTAGACACTCAACCTGGCCTTGTCTCTAGCAGCTTTAAGTTCACAACACTGTCCTGGTGTCCAGGCCCAGCAATGCATAGTTCTCTCCCAGCAGCTGCCTCTGAACTAGCTTCCCCTAAATACCATTATTTTATGGACAAGTTTCTTACTTTATGTGTAGACATATATACATACACGTATATGTACACACAATTTTACAATGTGTGTGCATACACACACACACACACACACTCTTAGTTTTTTAAACCCAGGCTTTAATTAATTATCTCTTCCTGTTTGCTCCTATCTACTTTTAGCACCTCCCTTTTACTCCATTCAGGGAATAAAAATATTCCACACCCTTCTGGCTATGCCTCATCATAGTGGAAATGAAAGTAACCCATAGTTGAAATGTAGTAGCATATGCCACTTATTTTAAAATGCATTGAAAATGAGGTAGACTGATGGATAGATATAGGATAGAGGAAATAAAGCAAAATGTTAGCAAATGCAGAATCTCAATGGTAGGCATATTCCTGTTTACTGCATAGCAAATTTCTCTGCGTATTCCATCAACTGTTTTGCATATTTTAAATTTATCATAATAACATGTTGGGAAAAAAGGGGTAGAAGTGGAGGGATAAGATTTCTTTTTTCTTAAAGCATCAGAGCGCTTGGTTATGGACACCTGGCTCTGTCTATTCAACAGTTTCAACATTTATTCACTGTCTAGCATTTTCAGATTTTTATAGGGGGCATGAAAAGTGCTGTCAAAACAAAAATTGCTCCACTATAATAATATAAACAGGATAAACTTAATACATTTCAATTCTCAAAGTTTAAACAGCATAGGATAACGGTGCAATATGCCAAGCCCAATGATATAAACCAGAGATTAAAGACTTTTTTCTATAAAGCACTAGATAGTAAGTATTCAAGGGTTCCGATCTCTGCCACAACACAACTCTATAGCATAAGAGCAGCTGTAGACCAAATGTAAAACAATGGGCGAGGCTGTGTCCCAATAAAACTTTATGTGTGGATACTGAAATCTGAATCTCAAATAATTCTTACATATCACAAAGTATTATCTCCTCTTGGTTTTTTTCCAATCATTTCAAAATGTGTAAGCCATTCCATCTAGTCAAGGCTACGGTTTTTCCAGTGGTCATCTATGGATGTGAGAGTCGGACTGTGAAGAAGGCTGAGCGCTGAAGAATTGATGCGTTTGAACTGTAGTGTTGGACAAGACTCTTGAGGGTCCCTTGGACTGCAAGGAGATCCAACCAGTCCATTCTGAAGATCAACCCTGGGATTTCTTTGGAAGGAATGATGCTAAAGCTGAAGCTCCAGTACTTTGGACACCTCATGCGAAGAGTTGACTCATTGGAAAAGACTCTGATGCTGGGAGAGATTGGGGGCAGGAGGAGAAGGGGATGACCCAGGATGAGATGGCTGGATGGCATCACTGACTCGATGGACATGAGTCTGAGTGAACTCCGGGAGATGGTGATTGACAGGGAGGCCTGGCGTGCTGCGAATCATGGGGTCGCAAAGAGTCAGACACGACTGAGTGACTGAACTGAACTGAACTGAAGCCATTCTTAGCCTGTGAGCTAGACAAAAAGGCATTCGGCCAGATTTGGCTTTAGAGTCATCTTTTGTGATCCGATGTAAAGCACAGGACCTTGGTCAAGTCTGGCCCCAGTTATCAATGGCACATAAGGGCTCATAAATAGAAGATCAAAGGGTGTCATTAATTCCTACATGGCCAGAAAGAGAGCAGGCACATCAGAGCACAAACACCAGTTTAGTAATATGTTGTTAAGATGATGATGCCTCAAAAAAAAGTAAAATGGAGAGCCAGGAATGCTCTTGCCACTACCTGTAACAGATTATGGAGCAAATGCCCAGGGGACACACTAGGAAAACCACAGAAATAAGAGAGCCCCGGGATGTCTCTGAACTGATACCATCTCTCAGGCACCCTCCTCTTTCTCTCTCCCATAGTCTCCAATATACTGAGAACTCTCCAGCAAGCCAGAGCAAACAATAATAGCTTAACTTTCAACAACTAGCTTTTTAAACTATATGTAATATCTAATCCCTGAATGAAATCCTTAAGGATCCCATGCCTTCTGCCAGGGAGGGAGTGGCTTTTCCTTAGCATTAAAAGAAAGTGATGACTTTTTTTCTACCTGTCTACCCGTCCTGGGTCACTAATCTCACAGAAGTTTGCACTGGCCTGAAACACACCAGTCTCTGCTGTCTGGTAACCAGGCTCTCACCCCGGCCTTTCCCTCTCACAGTTCACAAAGCCTTCAGATAATCTCATCTCACGACCCTTCTTTTTGCTATTTATTCTGTTTGCCCCAATTACTGTACAAAGGAAAACATGCTCAGTAAAGAAAATGCAGGAAAATTCAAAGGAAAAAAAAAAATCAGGTTAGTTTTCAAATATTGCTTCTTTGAACAACCAGGCCGGAGGCTGGTGGCCCAGTAATGCAGTTCAGTGACTGATGGCAATGGGGACAGGGCAGCCCCTCACTCGGAGGGGACGGCGCACAAGAGGGCTTGCGAACAAGCCACCATCCGCAATGGGGTGCACACAAAGCAAGGCCACTGTGCCTAACACAGACCCATCAGACCATTTTTTCCCCTAAAAATGTCTGACTCTTCTCTTTCCTCCGTGCCCCATCTTTTGCACAAATCCACCTCTTTCTAGCTTTCTTTCTCACTCTTCTACTCTCTTCCCTCCCTCTCCATCTCCTTTGAGAGAAAGGGTTAGATAGATAGCTACTTTAAAATATATCCATGTCTCTACTTGACTTTCCAAAGAGTAAGCATTTCTTAAATTCATCAGTCTCTATTTTTAAAAGGCTTGATGCTAATTCTTGGCTCACAGCTGCTCCATCCCCCGGGGAAGGAAATTACTTAAAAACCTCCTTTGAAGGGGAGAACTGCATGAATATGAACAGGCCAAGGGTCTGGCCCCAGTGACTATCTTTGTTCTAGGGAGCCTGACCTTCAAAAGGGCCCCTTAGGGATTGCCTGATGTCCTTTCCCACCGGCCTGAGAAGGCTCCCCACTGTGTGTCCTTTCCACGTAGCAACACCCAACCCCTGAATCCAGGGTGTCCCCAAATGCCAGAATTCCACTGGAAAGTCATGTCTAGAAATTAAAATTAAATAACATGCTTATCTTTTTAAGAGCCGTATTAATATTCCTTAGAGGAAAACTGTTTTGGAGTTTTCTAAGAAATAATAGTGGATGAAAGAACTTTTCAGCCATTATTAAAACTAAAAGGGAGGGCACGCAGCTGCCTATTAACTGTCTCTGCCAACTTCAAAATGGGTCCAGAAAAGAACTATTATCGGACCCTCAGAGAGACCAAGGTAGTCAATGGATGGTAGTCAGTGTGCTGAATATAAACTGTACCTATGAAACAAACTTGAAATCAACCTGCAAACTTAAAATCAAGCTACCTTCCAAAAAACTAAAGGCATGAACTGAAAACACGACCTATGTTGGTAACGCAAGGTTCTCTGAGGTTGATGCTAAAGGTCAAAAGAGCTCTCAACTGCTTCTTCCAGATCTCTGACAACTGCACAAAAACGACAGTCTCAATGTTCAGTTATTCCTCATATTCTGGGAAATGCTACTTTTCTATGGCCTAAGTTATAGTGAATGGAAGAATAACAACAAAACACAAGAGAACCATATAGGTTCTTGTTGGGGAAAACAGGAGGGCAAGGTTTTTCTTAATTCTAAATGGGGATGGTAGCAGAGAGGAAGCAGGGAGCTTAAAAATTAATGACAGCACTGCAATCAGAAGTTATAGACATTCTTTCATTTAATGCACACAGATCTCTTAGGCAGTTCTTAGGATTTTATTTTGCAGATGAGGAAGAAGGGGTTCTGAGAAGCAAAGGAGGCATCAGATACTCTACCACCCCATGTATTCTCATAAAACTCCAAATTTAAAGGGCCAGAGGCAACAAGAAATAAATTTAGATCTGCCCTACACTAAGAGGCAGGTGACCAGGATTCCTCCTCCTCCTAGGCTCTCTTGGTCCAGCCTAAGCCTCCTAAGGGTCATAGTTTCCTCACTCCAGGCAGCCTCAAAGCAGTCAGTTATCCCAAAAGGAAAAGGGACGTGGACTGCAGCCCATGTAGTGTTAAAGCTTGGTCTCCTTCAGTGCAATATGGGCCTTCCCACCAGCTTTGCAGGCAAGAATGAAAGCAAACAACTACACCTTCATGCATATGTTCACACCATCACTTTTTATTGAGCACCTATTAAGTGTCAGGCAGATAATGTTCTACATGCCTAGGATAAAAGAGACAATGATCTCTGCCCAGAAAAAAAAGAAAACACATTCTTAACTTTAAAACATTGACTCAATGGACATGAGTTTGAACAAACTCCAAGAGATAGTGAGGGACAGGGAAGCCTGACATGCTGCAGACCATGGGGTCGCAAATAGTCGGACACAACTGAACTACTGAACAACTTTAAAACGCTAAGGTTATATTAGTAGCATGTTAGAAAGTGCTAAGTGCTGAGGGAGATATAGGGCAGAAAAATGGAGCGGGTGTAGGGTAAGAGGTGAGTTTAATAGGGTAGTAAAGTTCCACTTCACTGAGACAGTTACACTTGACCAAACATTGAAGAAGGTCAGGATTAACATGTGACTCCTGGGGAGAAGAGCACCCCCGGAAGAGGGAATAGACATCATATCTGTACGATAAGCTTAAGTGGACAAAGGATTCACATGTTGTTGAAGTACTCATAAGAATGATGAATGCAGAGGAGCATTCACTCTCAGATTTTAGCCTTGCACGGCACATTCCTATATGTCACCAGCATTCTCTGTACAAAGGTGGCTTAATATATCTGTGTATGGAATTCAAACTACCAATGCATATGGGCATATGAAATAATGCGAGCTGAGCAGAGCACTGGGAATGCTTCTGAAATTTCACTTTCCTCCTCAAAGTCCCTAGAACACAGCAGCCAAGGAGGACTCATGGCTTCTGTATTCCAGTCGGCAAACAATCATTTGGAGATAAGACCTCAGCCAAAAGACCTCTGCCTGTCCTAGGATTTTCTCCTGGCTTACCATGGCGTGCTATCAAAGGAGAAGTGTTGATATTTTAAATGTCACTCACAAGAGAAGGAGGATGTGAAATAACCATCTGAGGTAAGTCCCAGTAATTCAGCCACTGACAGCTCAAAAAAAAAAAAAACAACTCAGTATTTGGAAATGGTCCAAAAAACCCCACAAGGTCTGTGTTTTGAAAGACAGTATTGCATGCATCTAAATAGGGGATTTTCAAAGGCTCTGGAGATCTTTGGCTAGACAGCCTTCTTCATAGGCCTGGATTCAGAAAGCATCAGAGAAGTTTCCTGGGAAGTTCCCAAGGGAAGCAAGCTGTACCTGCACTCTGTGAGGGGGGCAGGGCCATCCCAGGCTTGTCCCACAACAGAGTATGCCCCCTGCCCACCATGCCTGGTGAGCAGTGATGGCAGCAGGGACCTCCCCACGGTACCGAGCTGTCACTTCTGGACTTGCAGATGTAAAGCGCAAGGACGTGCTATGCTCTGAGAGGGTGACATCAGTGTCAGAGACCCAGGAGGCCCGTCCCCTCCAAGCCCTTCATTCTGGCAAAGAGGAACTAGAGAGTAGGTGATCCACCCAAGGACACACAAGTCAAAGTCAAAAGATGAGTTTCCTCAATTTGTCTCTTGGATTTTTTTGGTCTCTGGGAGACCAACATCTAGAGAGGCAGATGGGCATGCTCAGTCGCTAAGGTGTGTCTGGCTCTTTGAGACCCCCATGGATTATAGCCCATCCGGCTCCTCTGTCCATGGGATTTCGCAGGCAAAAACACTGCAGTGGATTGCCATTTCCTCCTCCAGGGAATCTTCCCAACCCAGGGATGGAACCCCCGTATCCTGCATTAGGAGGCGGACTCTTTACCACTGAGCCACCTGGAAAGCCCAAAGAGGCAGAGAGTTGCCCCCAAATGAAACACCCCATCCGTGAAGTATGCAGACCCCAGCTCTCCTCACTGGAGTGTGTAGCGCATGTAGCCGGCTACCAGCCTTTGCTTTCATGGAATGTTTGTGGAATTCTGTTTCCATCAGCTAAGTAAGTACAGAAGACTAATGCCAACTTTGACCCTCCACCCTTCAGGCGTCCACTTTCACAGACTGCCTGAGACCAGTGTGTTCTGTTCAGGGGGTTCTTCCCATCTCCTCCTCCTTGGCCCCACTGCCAAGAGTCTTCCCTGTTCTAATGGGAAGAAATCCTGTCGAACTAGCCTCCAACTGTCTTTGAAGCAGAAATCAGCATATGGAGATGGTTTAGTCTGGGTTCTGAGTTTTCAGAGAAATGCTTTTTATAACATTTTGAATTGGCCTCAACATCAAAGAAGGCATGTCACCCACAAGAGCAAGCAGCAGAGAACAATTAAGGATAGCTGAAGGGTGAGAAGTCAACTAGATTTGGGCACGGTGACAAGACCACACCACTATCACCTCAAAGGACCATCCACTGCACAGTTTCACAAGGGTGCCTTGGAGGATGCTGCTCAAAAAGCTTTGCCTTCAAAAAAGATGCCAAACATACTAGGTTAGTACCATAACTATTCTCTAAAAGCTTCCCACCCATAGCAAATAGAGTCGAAGTGCTAATATTAGAAAAACTCAGGTGTCCCTCAGATGGTAAATGGATACACTGTGGTGTATTCATATGACAAGACACTACTCAGCAATAAAAGCAATGAACTAAGATATCAACAACGTGAATGAATGTCAAATGCATTATGCTAGCCAAACTTAAAAGGTATATATGCTATGATTCTATTTCTATACCATTCTCGAAAAGGAGAGACCAGAGGAACAGAAAACTGATAGTGGTCAGATGCTGGGGACAGGGGGAGTGCTAACTATTAGGGGCGCAAGGAAATTTGGGAGGGATTACAAAACTGCTGTATCTCTCAATTGCAGCAGTGGCTACATGACAATATGGATTTGTTAAAACTCATAACATTGTACAATATAAAGTACAATATTACTATACACCAACTATGTCTGAAAAAAAAAAAAAGGCCAACAAAAAAATCTAGTAGTAACCAGGAAAAAGTGCAAAACCCAATAAAGAACTTAAATATTTGCTGTTTCTAGGTAAGTTCCATTTTAATATTTAAAAACAAACTTACATCTCTCTGTACATTGGTGGCTCAATTGACTGGCCATGCCCTTCAGAACAACTGACTTCTCACCCGTGGTAGGAGCAACAGGGACAGATAATTAAGTTCCTCAAACATTCAAGCATTCAGTACATGCCAAGCACAGGGAGAGGAGCTGGGCAAAGGAGAGATGTCCCAGACCAGGCCTTGGAGAGCTCACCGGGAAAGGGATGAAAGGAAAACACGTGTTTTCTGGACACGGACCAGAAGCCCCCAGTCTAGATGTGGCTGCTCTGTCAGAAGAAATACCACAGGGGTTTTTTCCGAAGTTCATATTGTGTCATTCATTTATTCAACACATTTTTGAGCTGCATGCAGTGAAAAACAGAGATGGAGAAAGTCCTAGAACTCCCTGGGGAGACTGCAAGGCACACAGTGGGGAGGTGGTTCCAGCAGGGAACTCACCCCAGCTCCACCTGCAGGCTTCTGAGAAAGACACAAATTCAAGAGGCCAGGTCTGTGCTTTCCAGCTTTTCTCCCCCACCTCACGAACCATGCAGAAAGGATATATGTGCTGCCTGCAGCCTGAAACAACCAGCCTCGGGACTCCGGTGCCCTCAGGCCATGCCCAGCTACCCTGAGGGTGAGGAGACCAATGACCCACAGCCTAGCCCACCTGTAACATGAAGAGTGCTCCTTGACCCTCCGCTCAAGGAGCCTGGGAGGACAGATCCAGAAGGGTACTTGCCAGTGGGTCTGGAGACCGGGAAACTGAGTTCTTCCATTATGGCACCTCTTGCCTACTTGGTGCCTTTAGGAGAATTAGAAACAGGTGCCCCCTCTTCCAGGAAGATGCTGCTGAGCATCAGCTGGACTTCAGCCCTGACCTCACTGCTCCCTAGCCTGCTGCAGAGCCTCTGGCAGGACACAAACTGTGCGCCTTGCAGGACAGCCTTACCTAAGAGGCAGTCCTGTCCTGTGTGCTGCAAGTAACCTGTCTACCTGTCATCAGGGAGACTCAGCAAATTCAAAGTTCTGACCAGATGTCTGCTATTTTTTTTGAGGATGGGAAACATAAATACCTAGGAGCTCGTAGTTCCTAGAATGTGACTTCATCAGTCTCAGTTCAGTTCAGTTCGGTTCAGCCGCTCAGTCGTGTCTGACTCTTTGCGACCCCATGAATCGCAGCACGCCAGGCCTCCCTGTCCATCACCAACTCCCGGAGTTCACTCAAACTCATGTCCATCGAGTCAGTGATGCCATCCAGCCATCTCATCCTAGGTCGTCCCCTTCTCCTCCTGCCCCCAATCCCTCCCAGCATCAGAGTCTTTTCCAATGAGTCAACTCTTCACATGAGGTGGCCAAAGTATTGGAGTTTCAGCTTTAGCATTAGTCCTTCCAAAGAACACCCAGGACTGATCTCCTTTAGAATGGACTGGCTGGATCTCCTTGCAGTCCAAGAGACTCTCAAGAGTCTTCTCCAGCACCACAGTTCAAAAGCATCAATTCTTCGCACTCAGCTTTCTTCACAGTCCAAGTCTCACATCCATACATGACCACAGGAAAAACCATAGCCTTGACTAGACAGACCTTTGTTGGCAAAGTAATGTCTCTGCTTTTGAATATAGGTCAGGCTTAATTTCTGAAACCTCCCTGGCCCCAATTCACATGGACTGCTCAAAATGACTTCTTCTGCTGCTTCCCTATAGCTAGGGGCATCCAGCTAGTCCTCAAACCATGTTTGATGACCGAATGGCAATCAAGGAGCTCACTATCAGGAATAAGTACACTTGGAGCCACGGCTCACACTTTACACCCAAAGGAATTGCGAATGGCTCGCAGAATTTCAACGTGAGTAATAAGACTCCCCTGGTGGCACAGTGGTAAGAATCCACCTGCCAACGCAGAGGACATGGGTTTAATCCCTGGTCTGAGAAGATCCCACTTGTCACAGCACAACTAAGCTCGTGCACCACACTACTGGGTCCAAGCTCTAGAGCCCAGGAGCTATGACTACCGAGCCCAAGTACTGCATTACTGAAGCCCACACACCCTAGAGCCCAGAGGCCACAACTACTGAGTCCTCATGCTGCAGATACTAAACCCCATGCGCCTAGAGCCTGTGCTCCACAATAAAAGAAGACACCACCATCAGAAGTCCACGCACTGCAACTAGAGAGCAGACCCTGCTCACCACAACTAGAGAAAGCCCATGTAAAGCAGGAAAGAGCCAGCGCAGCCAAAAATAAGAAATAAATAAAATTAAACAAGTAATAAACCAAACCATAAAACGTACGAGAAGAAATGATAGATAATATTTTTAATAAACTCAAAGTGAGCAGAGACTTGCTAAATGTGATATAATATCTAAAAAAAATGAAAAATTGTTGATAAATTCAACTACTTTAAAAAAATAGAATGATGAAAATGTTCTGGAGCTAGATTGTGGTGTATAACCAGTGTGAATGTACTTAATACCACTAAACTGTACATGTAAAAATGCTATGTTTTATTTTATGTATATTTGACATAATACAGAAAAACATACATATATAAAGAGTTCCTACAAATTAATAGAGGTCTACAATGCTATTGAAAAATGAACAAATAGTATGAACTGAAAGTTCACAACAAAGACAAATAGTTCTTAAACACATGAAGAGATGCTTATACTTATTCATATTCAAAAATTAATGACAGAATCCCCTGGTGGTCCAGTGGTTAGGACTTGGCACTTTCACTGCAGTGGCCCGGGTTCAGTCCCTGGTTAGGGAACTAAGATACTGCAAGCCACGTGGTGGAGCCAAAAAAAAAAATAATAATGAAACCACACCTATCAAAGTAGCAAGTACCCAAAAGTTCCAGAAAAGCAGGGAGAAAGTGGCTCTCTCAATTGTACTGGATGGCACTATGCTGTGCTTAGTAGCTCAGTCATGTCCGACTCAGGGACCCCATGGACTGTAGCCCACCAGCCTCCTCTTTCCATGGGATTCTTGAGGGAAGAATATTGCAGTGGGTAGCCTTTCCCTTCTACAGGGGCTCTTCCTGACCCAGGGATCGAACCCAGGTCTCCTGCATTGCAGGCTGATTTTTTACCAGCTGAGTCACCAGGGAAGCCCGTACTGGGTGGTAAACTGGCTTATTTTCTATAAAGAGCAGCCTGGAGGATATCTATCAGAATAACAAATGCTCCCCTCTGACCCAGCTATTTCACTTCTGGGAACTTATCCTACAGATAATTTCAACCTTTTATGTAAAAGTTTTCATTACAGAATTATTTGTAATAAAAAACTGGAAACAAACTCTAGATAGGGAGAGAGTTAAATAAATTACAGTAAACCCATAGAATAGAGTCATTTCTCTTTGTGCAATAATGGGCTGATTTTCAAAATATGTTGTCAGGTGAAAAAAACCAAGTGTAGAACAATGCATATCACATGATCTCATCTTAGTAAACACATGAAAATATGTAAAAAGTTTTTCGATTGAAATATGCACAGGCTCCACCTGGAAGGATCCACAAGAAGCTGAGGAGCTGGTGGCTGGAAGATGGAAGGAGGGACACGATTTGCCCTGCGCGTCCTCTTTGACATCTGTGTCATGCGACAGGTATGACCTGTTCCATTTCAGACGATGTGATCTCTCTCCTGTTCCCATCACTGCTTACCCACATTGAGGACTGATGACTAAGGAAGTCTCCGCACTGATACACAAGAAGGCCACGTCGAAGATGGGGCAGAGAATTGTCAGGCCTGATAAGGTGGGAAGAAAGGGACACAGAAGGAAATGCTGTCCTCTCTCCTCTTCCTTGTGTCCCTGCTCGAGTGCTAATATCCCCCCAGAAGGCAGGGCTCTGTCAGCCAGCTCTGACGGTGGAGACAGTCTCTGCTGTCTCTTCTTTCTGGAACTTCCTCACTGCCCACCAAGGACCTTGTCCTCATGGAGTCCCACAAACTGGCTCCAGGTCCCAGCTTTGAAATCTCATTCATCCCTCTGAACAACATGTCCTCCAAGCACACATTTGGCACCATCCTTGGGACTGGGCTCAACAGTGAGTAAGACAGGCAAGCACTTGCCTTTTCAGACCTTAACAATGGAACTGGGAAGCGCTCTAGATGACCAGTGCTACTCACAAGAGCCCACTGCTCATTTTGTAGGAATTTTGTGAACTGCTGGTTAAACACAGCCACTGTTAAAGAATGCAGAATCCAACAATGTATACCAATCCCAGCAATGACATCAAAAGCTGAAAACATAGCACTACCATAATCAGCAGTGCTGAAGGTGAAAGGGGTTCAATTTACTAAGCATAATTTGTACAAGGGTGAGAAACAGTCTAACAGTAGATTACATGTCAGATTCAGGGGCAATCAATTTATCAGGAAAAGAATTAGCAGATGGACAAGAACTGGCATTTGTCAAAACATCATCAAGCATAGGTTTGTCAAAAATTAACAAACGCATTCTGGCTATATACTGGCTATACGAAACTTATAATAATGAATATGGATATTTTGTATTATTTGGCAATTGTTATCTATCCTTTACATCAGTAAGATTTATAATAAATGAATGTATTGTAAATAAATTGTAAATGAATTGTATTCATTTATTGTAAATCTTACTGATGTAAAGGATAGATAACAATTGACAAATAATACAAAATATCCATATTCATTATATATATCATGTGTATATTATATATATGTATATTTACATGTATGTAAGTTATATATACACATATACATATTTCAATTCACTGTGAACTGACCTATGCTACCTTGAGCCTATCTTCTCTAAACTCTAGTTTCCCAATCTGAAAAAGAAACAAACAAAAAAACCACTTTCCACCTACCTTCAAGGGTCAAAAAGGAAACTCTAAGTTATAAAGTTGAACCCTAATTGCTTTCAACATCCTAATTTTTCCCATCTCTCAGTGGCTGATGTTTAAATATATACTCCCCACAACTGTCCCCTTGTCTTTGGCTTTCGAGCAGCTGTCTTCTTGCCTGTAACCTCTTTTTTAATCACAGGAAGAAATGCTACCTGAGAAACAAAAGCTTCTCTGCCCTGGAAACTGCTCTGGTTCCTGGTGTCCCTGTCCTCCAGAGCAGGGGTCCCCCATGCTGGCAGTCCCCTCTCTTGCTCCCTGAGTGAGGAGGCTAATTGACAGCTTGTCGTAAGGCTGGCGACATGCCCAAATCCTCCGCAGCAGAAACCCATTTTCTCATCAATCCGTTTACTCGATTCCACCGGAGCCCTCTGTTTCTCCTCTCTGGGTACAACTCCAAGCGCTTCCTAGAGAACTAATTATAAACCAAAATTAAACCCTATCTTTTTAGAACACATGATACACCTTTCTACTTGCACTAGAATCAATTAAAATTTGGTAGGGAAGAAGTCAATTCTATATTCAGACCTCCTTTTTCCTTTTTGAAGTCCCAGTTTTCCAGCATCATAAAAAAATAGCAAACTCGACAGGACTGACTGACAGCAGGGAGACCGCCAATTGCAGAGAGCTTTAACATCAAGTCCCATGGGTTTTCACTTTTAAATTGCAAATATTCTAGGGCAAACAGTTGTGCTGTAGAGGCTCCATTCACAGACTCAGCACACACGTGGGCTGCTTTCTCTGAGAGCCACACAAGCTGTGACACGCACACATCAGTGCCTGGTGCCTATCAGCTCTGATACCTGCTTTCCCTTCAGTACCTGATATGGGGTCAACCACAGCTTACTCCCACTAAGGCTCCACCATGCTTTAAAATTAAAAAAAAAAAAAAAAAAAAACAATGAGAATAGGTTACTCGATTAAAAAAAAAATGTACCACCAGATTTGGAGGAAATTATCAGGATGCCATGATGGAAAGGACATAGCCATTCTGTCCATACCCTACTCTCCAGGGAGCTACTGACATTGGGACCCACTCTGTACCTTTAAGGGGCTGATGCTATTCCAAGGGTTATTCCAAGGGGCTGATGCTATCCTTGGGCAGGGCTATTCCAAGGATGAAAACATACTATGCTTCTTAAGGAAGTTTTTAGTGATGACTTAGCCCTCTTTAAAATTCATAGGAGGTACGGTACAGTCAGGCATTTCAGAATTCTGTTGATTATGGCCAATGAAGGGAACTGATCACCAAACAACAGGTACTTCTGGAGTACTTTCTCTGCACAAGATGCTGGGAACAAAAGAACTATGACAACTTAAGTGTCTTATAATACAGGGAAGATACACACACAGAAGAGAGCCTCTTGATGAAAGTGAAAGAGGAGAGTGAAAAAGTTGGCTTAAAGCTCAACATTCAGAAAACTAAGATCACGGCATCCAGTCCCATCACTTCATGGCAAATAGATGAGGAAACAGTGAAAACAGTAACAGAACTTATTTTGGGGGGGCTCCAAAATCACTGCAGATGGTGACTGCAGCCATGAAATTAAAAGACACTTGCTCCTTGGAAGAAAAGTTATGACCAACCTAGACAGCATATTAAAAAAGCAGAGACATTACTTTGTCAACAAAGGTCTGTCTGGTCAAAGCTATGGTTTTTCCAGTAGTCACGTATGGATATGAGAGTTAGACTATAAAGAAAGCTGAGCGCTGAAGAATTGATGCTTTTGAACTGTGGTGTTGGAGAAGACTCTTGAGAGTCCTTTGGACTGCAAGGAGATCCAACCTGTCCATCCTTAAGGAGATCAGTCCTGAATATTCATTGGAAGGACTGATGTTGAAGCTGAAACTCCAATACCTTGGACACCTGATGGGAAGAACTGACTCGTTTGAAAAGACCCTGATGCTGGGAAAGATTGAAGGTGGGAGGAGAAGGGGACAACAGAGAATGAGATGGTTGGATGACATCACTGACTCAATGGACATGAGTCTGAGTAGGCTCCGGGAGTTGGTGATGGACAGGGAGGCCTGGCGTGCTGCAGTCCATGGGGTCACAAAGAGTCGGACATGACTGAGCGACTGAACTGAACTGAACTGAACACACACAGGGACAGCCAGCGATGCAACATGGAGGGTCTAAATGCTGGATGACTGTGCCAAAGAGGAAATATCCAAGTATTTGCAAGAGGAAGGAACACTTTGCAAGGGCACGGTCAAGAGTGACTTCCTGGGACAAATGGAATGGAGACCCAGTGTTCAGAGTAGAGAGGCGGGTCCTGCAGGCTGACAGTACAGATTCTTAGCACCAGCACCAACAGAGGGGAACAGTTTCCATGACAAACCCAGTGCTATTTCACAGCTGTCATTAGTGGACCTCCCTCTCCTCCATCCATCCACACAGCCAGCCCCCTGCCCCCTGCCCAAATCTGTTCTTTGCTCTTCTCTGCTCAGCCAGAGGCTGCCTCACATCCTGCCCCACCCTGGCTCCCTGCAGGGGGTTAACAGGAGGCACTAGCAGGAAGGAGTATGGAGAGATTGGGGTGGTGTTCTTCCCCAGAGTGGCACGTGCTAAAGGCCCTCCTGGGTTCCTGGGTGGCTCCAGCTCAGCCCTAGGTGATGTATCATCTTCCCAGACAGTGCGTACTTGGCCATTCTTCACTGTGACCATCAAGAGTGGACTCACATCCCTAGGTGATGTATCATCTTCCCAGACAGTGCGTACTTGGCCATTCTTCACTGTGACCATCAAGAGTGGACTCACATACCCCTGACTGACCCATTTCCCTTGCCCACCATGCCCTCCCAATCAGCCTGGATCCTTTCACATCCTCCACCACTGACAAGCTTCCTCGGGTAAACTCCACGTAAGTGCCCCTTCCCCCAGCGAGCTGGGAGAGGGCAGAAAGCAGTCTTCACACCTCCTGCCACATCCCAAGACCCAACCTTTCACCTTCAAAAGCCCCCTGCCAGAAGGAGGGGATATGGGAGGCAATAACTAAACTCTGTGTGTTCCCCACAGTCCCACAGCATGCTATGCCATCAGCCTGCTGGAGAGGCTGGAACCACACTGTAGGCTTAAGAGAATGTAAAGCGATTAAAAAGCAAGGAGTTGAGAAGATCCCCTGGAGAATACCCAATCCAGTATTCTTGGCTGGAGAATTCCATGGACAGAGGACCATGGTGGGCTACAGTCCATGGGTCACAAAGAGTCGGACACGATTGAGCAACTAACACACTTTTCTCTAGCTCTGACTAAAATTCAGAAATCAGTATTAAAAAGAAAACCACATAGCTATTCAGGTTAAAAACAGTCATGGAGACAGTAGCAGAAGGCCACCCTTGGGAGCGAGCAGAGTGGACCAAGAAAGAGCAGGCCATGATGGGGACCCGGCTGTGCCATGACTCAGAGCAGCCTGCTCAGCAGGGAGGGACAAGACAGAAACTTCCATGTGGGGCATGGGTGGCTGTCACCCTGGGTGAGCAACACCATGGAGTCTCTCCAGGTCTTACTCACTGTCTGTGTGCCACCCCACACTACTGGGACACAACAGATCTGCCCACCGCAGGAACAACATAAAGACCAGACCACAACAACACCTGCCCCAGAATTCTGGCTCACACCATTGGTAGCCTGCTCTCTTCGTTCCCCAGCTCTGGACACCTAAGACCAATACCTTCTTTCAGAGGCAGTTTCTTTGCTCACTGGGTGCAGGATCTTCCTTGCCTACCACCTGTTCCAACCCGTAGGTCCATTTGTTAACACTTCCCTGTCTTGATCCTGTAGCCCAGTGGTTCTCAGTGGGCTGGGGTGGGGGTAGGGTGAAATGTTACTAGCATCCAGAGGGCAGAAGTCAGGGATGCTGGCTTCCCACAACCACAAAGAATCATCTCGACCAAAATGTCACTAGTACTGAGGTTGAAAACTTCCAGTTTAAAGGAAGGAAACATGTACTGAACATGTCATATGCCAGGCATTGGTCTGAATGTTTTAAAGTTCTTTGAACTTCCCCCTTCCATGACAGTGGCAGAGGAATAGGCCACAAAGTAAGCCCATCACCCAAGTTCCAGTCATCGCTTAGCAATCTGGGGTGTCCAATGGTTGCTTCCACTATTTTAAACACATTATCCAAGGCCAATGTCTTTCTGTACCTCAGTTTTCTCATCTGTAAAATGTGGGTTACAAAACTTACCTTCAGTCACTGGTCTAGAATGGGTTCCCAGTAAATCTTAGTCTCCTGGTCTCTTCCTTCATGTCTGAGTTCCAATTTGTTTCAGGGAATAAACAAGTAGACACACACACATCCACTCGGGCACCTACCTGCTTATGTTTTTAGTCCCCAGAAAATGTGAATGAATGAGTGAATAAACAAATGAACCCTCAAAGTCAGAATGGCCTCTCTTTGCTGGAACTCCAGAAACAGTTTTTCCTAATTGGTTTCTCTCACTTCTTATTTAGGTTTTCTATTGTCATTGGTTATGTAAAGTCTGTCTGCCCCACTTGGAACTCGTTGAGATAAAAGGTTCTGCCCACTACTCTAGCCAGTGCCCTACCATTCAGACATCAATCAGCCCTGGATGAAAGAATACGTGATGGGCGGATATCACAGTTCAAGCGACAGCTTTAGTTTAACAGGCCATTTATATTGCCTGTTTATAATTAATATCATCACTTCCTGATATTTCACCTGAACTCACCTTATAAGCCCAATTTCCAGGCATTCATCTTTACAAATTTGTGAGCAACCAATGTTACTGTTACAAACTACAGATATCTCTACACAAGGGGCCCAAAGAATAAGGAAGTATCCTTTCAGAGTGGCCTCTTGTGAGGCAGCCATATTCCTTGAACAAATGGGCCCCAAGTCCAGGGAAAAAGGATGCACTCAAACGCCTAAGTGGGCATTCACTCCCAGCAGCTGGCAGAGCCTCACCATTAAGTAAATCCTAACAATTCAGCCTTTCAGCCACCAATCTAATAGGCTTTTCTTGGCACAGGAAACTCTGGCTTGGCCAAACACTCATTTTCACATCTTAAATCAGTACGTGTCAGAACTGAGCGGAGGCTCAGACCTGCTGTACGTCTTGCCTTCTGCAGCAAGCTCATCTTGGAATGAAACTCACACACTCATTCAGACTCCTTCCCCCATAAAGATCTGTAATAAAAATCAATGATTTGTTCGTCGGATCAAATTCCTAGTCTCTTATTCAGCTGCTTAAGACAGTTTTTTTCATTTAAAAAGCAGCTAGAAAAATGAAATTGACTTTTCAGGAAGCTACAGTACACCCCATTAAAACATGAATTTGTGTGCAGGTATACCTCAGGTTCTTAATAATGCCAGGATGACCATCCCCCCTGAGCATTTCTGAGCAGCCCTCCCTCCGTTGTTGTGCAGCTTTTAGCTGTTCTGGCTTCTCCAAAAGCATGTCTTCCCATCTTGATATGAGCTCCTCCCTCCCTCTTCCCAGAGACTCTGGGTGCACTTTGACAATGGCATCCCATAAGCCCCATCTCTAGCAGCCCACTCTCAAATGCATGGTTAAATTCCTAGATAACTTGTTTCTCAGGAGTTCTGAGAATCACTGACCACACCACAGGGCAGACCAGCGAGGGAGCCCAGCACATAAACTGAGTCCTGGGACTGAGCCAGCTGAAACAGAGAGCTAAAACGGAGCACACAACTCAGTAGGATGAGCCCACCCTGGGGGCTGAGCCAAAGACACAGGAGAAGAGAAGGTGGGAGGCTGGAAGTAACCCACTTCTCCTCAATTTGCTCATTGGGTGCAGGATCCCGCCCCTAGGCAGCCAGGCCAGAACCTGGGTGGGGAGACGAGGAACTAACAGGAAAAGGCAGGCCCCTGAGACCCAGAAGCACGTTCAGTCTCTCCTATTCTGTCTTAATAAACAGCCACTCCTTCTTCAGCACTTTCTATGTTCCCGCTACTGGGTCAAGCACCTTACACACCTCACATATATCTTCACAACTACCTTCTGAGGCAGGTATGATTATTATTCCAGTTTCACAGATGAGAAAACTGAGTCTCATAGAAGTCGATTACTTTCCCCAAAGCTAGTGCTTTGTTGAGTCAGGGATGTGGGTCAAAAGCTCTGATCTATATTATCATTTCTGAATATGTACGTTCATAGCTTCCCTGGTGGCTCAGACAGTATCTGCTGCAATGCGAGAGACCCAGGTTCAATTCCTGGGTTGGGAAGATCCCGACTGCAGTATTCTTGCCTGGAAAATTCCATGGACAGAGGAACCTGGTGAGCTACAGTCCATGGGATCACAGAAGGTTGGACACGACTGAGAGACTAACACTTTTGAGGCAGATAAACAAGGCCTCCTGTGCAGATAGCTGAATCCCACCCAATGTAAGACACACAAAAAGTCAATTTGTGAAACGTCCAATTCATAGGGAGAGCCAAGAATCACAGGGACAAGCCAAGTACAAAAAAATACCAAGCGCCCAGTTATTTACCACAAATTAAGGATACAGAAGATAAGAAAGAGAACCAGCAGGACAAGCCTGGACAGGCTCCACAGAAGGCTGCAGGCCACCACTGGCCAGCTCACTTTGCATTTGCTTTTTGGTTCTCCAGATTAAAACTTCTCTCTAAGGCAGGTAATTTTTTTTTTAGTTTTAAAAAATATGTTTTTATTGCCCGCCCAGCGTGGGCCAGATGGAGGTGGCTCAGGGTTGGCGGGCGAGGGCACTGGCCTTCACGGGCCTGCATCCTCCTCCGGGCAGGCTAGGTGCACTCACAGGCCAGTCAGGACCCAGCCCCCACAAGGCTGCAGGCAAAAGGCAGGCTGCGCAATGACTGTGAGCCCCTCCCCATGGGCGCCTAGGTTCTAGATGAAATTAAAGGGCATACTGGGCCTTGGGGAAGGAGCACTGGAGACTCAAGAATGTTGGGAGTATGGACCCAGCAGGACTCTGGATCCTGCTCCACTGTTTCTCCATCTGACTTTGTCCAGTGGGTGCAAAATTTAAAAAAAAAACACAAAAAACTTTTTTTTCAATTATATACCTCAAAGAATGTTGCTTCTGAAGATAAGCCCTACAAGGATGGTCCATCTTAACTGGTACCATTCATAAAACTGGATATATTCATTCAGTGCCCCAACCATGTTTAGCAAAACCAAGGGACCTGATGTTTCTATACCACAGCTAGGCTTACCTTGCCTGTCCCCAACTGCATGTGCCAAGCTCTTCTATCTCTCTGTGTCAGGGAAGGGGTGGGGAGGAAAGCGAGATGATAAAGCTTCATCCTGGAAAATATTCCACTTGTTCAAATTCAGTTTCTCTGCCAAACAATGGAATCAGCTGCCTGAAGCTGGTGACGAGGCACATCTGACAGGTGTCCAAACTTTGCAGTACTAAAAGGGTCACTGTAACTATCTTCCCTCTATTCCAAAGGCAGCGTGACTTACATGGCAAAGAAGTGCCGAGAACAGGGTCTTGAGCACTCTTTTTATAGATTTTTCACCAAATGGGGTGACACGTGAGGACTCCACTCTGATGGTGCAATGTGGGAAAAGAGACATCAGGAGGAAAACAAGAGCAGAGTTGCCTTAGGTCAGGCAGGCCTTGTCCTGAGCACATGGTACCACTGCAATTATGGTTTAAAAAGAGGTGTAAGCTGGCTAGGGAAGGGGAAGGAAATAAACCTATTGTTATCCAAAGAAAGGGGAGCTCCTGAGGACATTTTGGTGGAAATTTCTGGCACTACGAACAGCAGTTCACGTGCTGATTCTCAACATCGAGTGGCAAAAACAACACTTAGAAAGACAATTTCTATATCCACATCTAAGGTATATAGCAGAAACCCTGGCAGGCTCTGGTTTCAGTTAACGGATTTATGTAGCAGTAACATAATATTTTTAAGATAACAAATAACCTACTAATGTTTTTTTGACTTACCAAATATCTAAGAACAGTTCCTCTGGGTATCAGGTGCAACTCAGCATTTACAGCTTCAGCAGTTAGCTATGAAAAGTCCATACACCTACAGGGCCAATAGCTTTGTTTTTTTTAAAAGGAAGCAGTCTATTATATAATATTAGACTCAAAAGGTTGCAGCTTTTCAACACTCTTTTAGAGACAGAGACACATATTTCTGCTGCTTACCCATAAACCACAGATGGCAAAAAAAAAAAAAAAAATACTTTAAAGGAGGCAAAACAATTTAGAAAAACTTCTCAAAGTGGGGTGGAAAAATCAGAGCAGAATCAGCACAACCACTGATCTCTTCTCCCTCAAGCCACTCCTTCCATGTGCCTACGTATCCCTGACACAATTCTGTCCCATCACCTGAGCTGTCTTATCTACCCTCCCACACATATAGCCTAGTCTAAGACAGCAGTATGAGATGCTAGGCAGACACACAGAGAGGCAGTTCCAAGGGAAATCTGACCCTTTCCATCATGGGACCAAAAAAGGTACTGATTACCTCTCCTATGGAAAATTCTACACTGGGAGGGGGACAAGAACATGCTGGACTGAAGTAAGGTCTCAAAAATCCTGACAAATTTTGCAAGTTAAAAAGGGAAGGGGTGCGTGGTTCTGAATGTAGATAACAATGAGTGATGGAAAAATGGAAATTAGCTCATTGCTTATAAGTGAAAATTTACTCTGTCAACTGTCCTGAGATATTTAAAAACAAGTCCCACTCATCACATGATATCTGAGTAGGAATAATCAAAACAGTTTTAACTGAAAATGTGTCCTGCAAAAGTCCACACACAGAGCCAAATATTCCAGCTGAAAACCATCAGGCTTATGAATATCAGCACCATCAATATAAACTTTTCAAACACCAGTAATCAGCAGTTCACAGCATTCATTTGTTCAGATAATAAGTTCTTCATCCAAAGTTGAAGGTGTTTTTAAAGGGGAAAAAAACCAACCTTCTCCCCACCTCCTTCTCCTCCTGATGTCTCTGAACATAACATTATATTACTGAATAAAATTTCTCAAGGTCACAATTGAAATGTCAACAAGTAGGACACAAGGGAAAGATTCAGGGTCATTTCTCAGAGGTAAGCAACATTATACTTAAATGATCACACTGTGGTCTGTAAGCCACACGAGTGCTTAACATCACCTCCAAAAGACAGGAATGATAAATAAGAGTCACTAAGGATCACACCTGTCAGCTATCACAAGAGATTAATTATCAGCACATGACTGGTTTTGTTTTGTTTTGAACTAGGATTGAAAATGAGACCAAGTAGGTTACGGGTTTGGGCAAGCTCTGGGAGTTGGTGATGGACAGGGAAGCCTGGCGTGCTGCAGTCCATGGGGTTGCAAAGAGTCAGACACGATGAGCAACTGAACTGAACTGAACAGAACAGAACATTAAACCTAGAATGGGGATATGGCACTTCCTGTTTTACCTAAGAAAGATGTACTAGTTAGACAGTTATTTTGGTTAGATGATGTAGAAAAACCAAAGATCAATCACTTTTTCCTCTACTCTCTCCTAACTGTATATGTAAAGGAATTCATTTAAAATATTAACAAAGTAATAATTGTATTTATTATAAAAAATTATATTACCATGTAATCTCCTTCAAGGCTGAGGGATGATGCATTCTGTTGTGATAACTTATCACAACAAACCAAAGCAAAACAATCAGGTGTCACTTTCCACATAAAGATTTAAACAATCATACCCCAACCTTAAACCAGACAGACTAGTGATGGTTAATGAAATGAGAAGCTGTCCCTCATAGGGTGGCCTATTAGGTAGAGCCACAACGCTCACATATTCCAAGACGCAAAGGTTAAATAATAATGAAAGTGTTCTGTGAACTTTCTAAAAAGCTAAATTATTAACTTAGAGACTTGGGTAAAACTACAGCAGGTCCTAGCGCCATTCATAACCATGGGGCACAAGCCATTTGGAAAAGGCAAGAATGTCACACGCGTTGTCAAGTGCCCATGAGTGTTCTGAATGCCAAGGGTCAACCTCTGCATGGGTGAAAATGAAAACCCACCATGAAATGGTTACTGGTTACTCCTGACCACCCTGTCCAAGCAGGTATTAAGACAGATGGGCATTAGATGGCTACCTAAACCACTTCTCTTAAATATCAATGTTTCCTGGCTTCCAAAAAAAAGATAATCGCCAAATCCTAAGTAGTATGAAGAATATAATGAAAACAGTCCTGCTCAGGAGTCCAGGTCCATCCCTTGCTACCTACCAACCAGCTACCTCAAGAAAGCTACTGGACCTACAGTCTGATGAAATGAAACAAGAAGAAAGGACTCACTGACTTCTCAGCTTCTTCTAAGGTCTAATTGTCTAAGGGTCTTCGGCTGCCCTTCACCAACAAAAGCTCTTCCCCTCCCCTCTATCGGTAGGTAGCTTTCTTTGTCTCCTGATTAGAAATAAGTTTTTACACTAAAATCATGTTTTATTTCATGCATATAAAATGCAAGATTCGGTTAGGTTAGGTACACAAAACAACTGACTAGAATTAAAGGTGAAAGTTCATGACACATTCCCCGGCAGGGTGTCCCAGAAGTCAGACAACACAATCTTGACCTTGAGGTTCACCTCTCATCCCCCTACCACAGCATCTCTGAAGCCTCTCCCCTCCACCCCTCTCCTCAATGTACACACACACACACTCACACACTAATGCCTCAAGAAAATGCACTCTGCACTTCAGAGGTTACAAATTTGCTGGGAGACCAGAGGATATGTCTGACAATGGCACCTCTTCTGACATAATACCGCATTTGCAATTACTGAAATTAATCTGAGCATCCATCTCTGTAAGTTTATTGGTTTTTTCATGGCTTTACGGGGTGAGCCAATGCTATGGGGCTTTTAGGTTCCTAAGCAGCTGGGTGAGACACAAGCCTAAAGAATACAGAGGGGCCAAGAAAGCTGCTTCAATGTTCCCTGGCTTCTCCATCAATAAGCACCTCCATACCCTACATTCCTGGGGTATGCCCCACTAGGGTTCAGTGAGCTGAATTTCTGTGTTCCCAGGAGGTCCAGAGGCACATTCCGCATTCTCAGTGCTGGCAAGCAAGCATTCAGGCCAAACGCCACTCAGCACTGTCACCACACCCTCCCTTCACATTCTAGAAGACTATTATTAGATCTCCCTGAAATGCACAGAATTTTTAAATCCCTGACTGTTATCTCTAATAGGTATATTTGAACTTTATCTCTCTTAAAGCTTGGCTGCCTTTCCCATCAGAGCAAACATCTGAGGGGACAAGAAGGCAGAAATGAAGAGAGAAAACTCACAATCAGCGAGGTCCTACAGGATGATCTCACTAGTCAACCCCACGAGCCTTTGAGCCCCACTTCCAAGGAGAAAACATGCTTGGAGGTCTCTCCTTCCACCCTCACCCCCATCCCCATGAGACTGCCAGTATTCTTAAGACTGATTTCCGCCGTTCACAGTAAATCAACTGAAAGATGTACTCAGACTGTCAGGTTTATTATCAATACAGCTCCTTATGTTGATTAAAATGCTCATGGATTTTATGCCAAAATGAGAATGTTTTAACTTTGAATTATTATCTTCCAGTGACCATTCAAACAAATGTAGAATATGTAAGGCTCCGCTGTGTTTTGTTTAAAACTCATCTTGTGCTTGGAAATTTTGGCTGCTGTGCACACTACTGTTCATCCAGAGAATGCAAAAGCGAAGCAGCTCTTATTTGGATGAGCTGCAGTCTTTAATATCCTGTTTATCCCCACCAGTCATCACTTACTGAGGGTCATATACATGTAAATATATATGGGGTGTTCATGACGCTTAATGAATATTAATCCATTCATTCATTCAATCAGCAAGCATTTATTGAGCACCCAGTATCACACATCTAATTAGGCATAAGAAATAAAAAGTGATGAGAAAGTCCAAGGCCACAACCTTGTGACACGTTGTGGGGAAAGCAGACAATCAAACAAGTAATGAGTATGCACTGTGGTAAATGCTGTAATGAGGAAAAGAGGTTATTAAAAATAATATCTAGGGCAGTGACTATGTATCCGATGTTTACAGCCACTGCCTCCAATTCTCACAACATCCTGCAAAAGTAGGTATCTTCCCACTTTCCGGTGTACCAGACTGTCCCATGCTAAACACTGCCTCTCCATCTGTGTCAGCATCCACAACATCGTTTGCATCTCAAATCCCCATTCTGGTCTCAATATTGTACCTGCAGGCCTGCATTAACTTATTCAGGCATCGATCAAATTTTTGCCCGGAATTATAAAGCACATTGTACACCTTGGGGAGAAAAGAGACCAGAACACACTCTAAAGGAACTTTCAAGTCGGCTACATGGAGTAATACAAGAACATTAATAACACAAAGCAAAGATGGAGCATGGACTGGGCAGCCTGTGGTCATGATCAGTGGAGTGCTTCAGACAAGCCATTTGGCTTCTGAAAGGGAGAGATCATTGTGGAGAGATTTATTCAGGAGGTAGGACCAAGGTCTTAAGATCACATAAGGTCAGACTAGAAGAGAAACAAGGCCAGTCCTTAGGAAGGCAGTGTTCAGAGAGGTGCCCGGAAGGCTCACAGATTAGGCTGAACCAAAGCCAGGGGTGAAACTGGAGCCTGATGGTGGGACAAGCCAGACTTCAGCTGCCCCAAGCGCCCACTGATAAGAGATGCTAAGGCACCTGGGGCATTAAAATGACCCAGTGTAACAGCACATGCAGAAATCCACATTTGCAAGAACTCCTCCCAGAAACCACTACACATGACAGAAGCAGTTCTTCATTCCACCTCCTGGGATAGAGGCTGAGACCCAGAGGACCTCCTGGAGTCAACAGAGGTCACCAAACAATACTCTAATAATGAAGTCCTTTTCACTGCAGGCGCTTGTCTCCACTTGACTTCAAGGCCAGAGCTGCATTATTCAGAATCAGAGTAGAGAGGCTGAGGGCCGTCAGCAATGGGTCTTCCTCACGGCCCTTTACCCACAGGCCCTTCCCCAAATTGGTAAACAGACACTGAAAAGAATATCGGATTGCAAACCAAGTTATTAGCGTGCCTGGAATACTCACGTCTCAACCAAGTTCTGCTGATGATATCTTTGTTTGTTTAACTCCTGACCGCTGATAAAATATTTTTACATGTCTTAGATTACTTGATACTCACAACAGTCATGAAATAAGCACTAGGCCTCTAATTTAATAGATGAAGATCCTGAAGGTCAGGGAGGATAAGTGACCTATTCAAAGTTATAAAGCTACTGAGCTATAGAGACAATTTTGGATCAGACTATCTGTCCAGTGGTCTGTCTGCTCTGTCACTACTGCAGATGATCATAATACTTCATAAAGCTTTTTAGAGCTGACAAAGAGTTTTTATGGTAGTCCCGGCACTATACACACTAATATACACAGATGGAGACACACACACTCTCACCCTTGTACATACAAACTCTTGTTTTCATAAAAGTAAAGTGACAATAGTAATAATCATAATACTATATTCTACTTGTTAAAAAACCCATCTTTCCTCCTCTAGCAATGGACTTTTCTCAGCTCATTTATAAGGTGAAGAAGAAGTGAAGTTGCTCAGTCGTGTCAGACTCTTTGTGACCCCATGGACTATAGTGTATCAGGCTCCTCCGTCCATGGGATTTTCTAGGCAAGAGTACTGGAGTGGGTTGCCATTTCCTTCTCTAGGGGATCTTCCCTATCCAGGGATCGAACCCCGGTCTCCCACATTGTGGGCAGATGCTTTATCCTCTAAGCCACCAGAGAAGCCCTTTATAAGGTGAGTAGCTATTATTTAGATTACTGCTAAAGATACATGGGTGAAGTCTTAAATCCTAGATGTTGGCCTATTTGTAACTCATCCTTAGAACAACCTTGCTTTTGTGTTAAATATCTGCCTGTTTCCATTTTGCAACACTAAGCTCTTGCCTCCACTCCTAATCTCCTGGCAGTGACACACAAAGTAGCATCTTTCCCAAATGTCCATCTTATGCCTGCATTTGTTTTCAGGAAGTGGCAATTTCCCAGCAGACATAAAATTCACAGGACTTGAAAAAAACTTCAAAAAAAAAAAAAAATCCAACTATTTACCACATTTTTAGACAAAAACAAAAGACCTATTAGACAGATGGGCACGTATACTTTTTTTTCAAAATTCCCAACTCCCAGTTTTTCAGAGCACTTCTTCGTAATTCATAGGTCACACAAATTAAAATTCTCAGTAAACAATTTGTCAGTTAGTCTTGCACAGTGGGGAGAAAATTATACACAGAAATGTAGAACGAGCCAGAATCAAAGCCAAGTGCTAGTGACAAATGAGCAAACCACTTCCCATAGCAGAGGCAGAGGGCCTGTCATCACACCCACGAAATAAAGGATCACAAACTCCCCCATCAGCCACTGGGAGTCCTCATTTTTTGTTTTTCCTTCTCATCACACATAATTCTATCAAAAGATCTTCATGAAAATAAGGTCAGCATATTTAATCTATAAAGCAGTCACCTCACCTACTTTTAATCATCTCTCTTTATGAGAGAATTTATATAATCAGGCCACACTACACAAACAGAATTTAAATATACTTTTTCACCTTTCTCCCCTGCTCCCAAAGGAAAACTCCATGTACCACTCATCTTGCTAAAAACCACAGGAATAAAGTGACTTAATTCTAGTTAAACCAAGTATTTCAACCACATACTCTTAAACCTTAATCTTAAACATATCCACGAAATGTGATTTTTGAGAGCTTTCCTTCTTACTCATTCAGTAAATCTCCAGTATACAATAAACTTCCCCTAAGCACAAGCTCCCAGTGATGTTCTTAGTTCATACTAAATGTATACAGAAATATTTTATATAATAACTTTAAAAACATTGCTTTTAGCCTGAACTATTACTTGAGCTTGAAAAATATTTTAAACTCAACTTCAGTTCTCATAAGGTAATCTAGGGTGTGGGTGTTTTTTAATTTCCTTTTCATGGGGAAAAAGGAAGCACGGAATCAGACAACAGATGTATATGGAAAAACACATATTTTGATACACATATTAAATAAAGACATACTTTTTTTGTTTGTTTAAAGATTCTTCTGTCTACTTGACTCACAATACAAATAAACCACAGTCAAAGTCCTTATGCTGAATTTAAATTAAGGTGTGAAACTTGGGTTTTCTGCTGAAGTCAGACCAGAGCACAACCCATTTTGTTAAATCCCCAGTCAAGAGGAGACCCATCCGGCCCTTCCATGTCCCCAAAGAAACGGTTCTTTGTTCACCTGGAACTGAAAGGCTCCACTTTCAGAATCACAGCTCCTGCAGCAATGGAAGTATGCTTTGAATCCAGATAGCCATATTAGACTCGCCATCAGGGATTTGTTAAAAATTTAACATCTTGAAAGAAAGCAAAGCAAGCAACCGCTGACACCAACTGGGTAATTAAACTGCTGGTTCAAGGAAGTTTCAAAATCTAAATCCAACATCAACATCTGGTAAGTCTTCATGTGTGACCTACCAATATTTGTGCATGCATGTTACTCCGAAAATTCATAAAGAGGGAAAGTGTTAAGCTTTTAAAAGCCTATTAATTGGTTTGTTCTCTCTATCTGAATCACACATAAGCAGCTAACTCCAGTTCCAACTACGCATCAGCTTTTGCCTCATTGTCTCAGAAGGGCAAAAGCTGACAAGAGTTACTGAAGACAATTAAATCTGTTCTTGTCCAGGGTTCTCCATCAATACTGCATCATAATCTAACACTGAAATTGCCTCTTCACCCCCAACCCCTTGGATGAGGTAGTTTATTTCTAGTCCCTAGTCCTTGCTAGGTTAGTAACTCTTTTCTCTATAATTTGCACATCTCCTAGAAAGGCGAGGGAGACATCTGAATTCAAACTCCATTTGCTTACCTCCCGCTACCCGCAATATTATGCATTCCCACCATCCAGAAACTTGAGCTTTCGGCACCCCACCCCACCTGCCCCGTACCTGCCAAGTTCCTCGCCGGTGTCGTAGTAATCATCCACGTTTTCCTGCCTGAACACGGTCATGATAAACTGTCACGCGTCACCAAAGCCCAGCGCACTTCAGCTCCGCTTCCCAAACCATCACCACCACTCCTGCGCCTCCGTGGGCCCCTCATGCATCAGTCAGCAGTCCTTTAAAAAAAAAAAAGGCAATATAATAATAAAATGACAACCCCAAAAGGAAGTACCCTTCCCCTGGGCTTATTCTAGCTCGCTGAAGACCACCTCTCCGGAGCTGCCCCACCCCGCCGGGTGGAGAGGAGCACTCTTTGTTAAACCCCAGCATAGGGATGCCCCCAGCCTAGCATCGCTGGCGCACTCGTGTGGCCCGGCACCGCGGCACCCCAAGGTCCGAGTCTCCGAAAGCAAAGCGCGGAGCACCGATCAGCACCCGCTCCGGAAGTCGCTGGCCTCCCCGCCTCCTCTTTCTATGCACACACGCCCACCCAGCTCCCCACCTCCAGGGGCGCCGCGGAAGAATGAAGCCCTCGCCCGGGCGGAAAGCGCCTGGCTGGAAGCATCCCTCTCCTGCCAGCAGCAGCCGTGCAGCCCCCGGGCCACCTCTCGGCGCCCGCAGTTCCCCGGCCGCCACGGCCACCTCCTCTCTTCCCTCGAGCCAAGCTGTCCCCAGAGGCACATTCCTGGCGACTCCCGCTCCGTTACCCAGCCGACCCGGCGTGCGGCCGCCCGGGGGAGCAAGGGAGGGAAGGGAGCGGCCGAGGGAGGCGCGGCCACCGGCTTCCAGTCTTCGCGCCCCGAACACAAAGCGCCCGGCCCGCGCCACCTGTTCCCATCCGGCCCGCGGGGCTGGGGGAACCTCCTGGTGGCGATCCCACTTCTCCCCTCAGCCAAGTTTACCCTGCCTCGGCCTTCCCTGTTGTCTTGGGCGCTGCCCGGGCAAACCTCGTCGTGCCGCGGCCGCGAAAGCCAAAGCAGGCTGCGGGGCTCGGGAGGAGCAGAGTCGCGCGCGGCCACTTACCCGGGCGCCCGGGAGCTGCCCGGGTCCTTCCCGGGCGCTGTCGGAGGCCGACGGTAGGCGCCAGCGCCCGAGACGAGCTGGGCGGCGGCGGGAGTGCAAGGAAGCTGAGAGTGGGGACGCGGATCCCACGCGTTCGCCCGGCGTCGGCTCGGCCTGGCTCTCCCGCTCCGGCTCCGGAGCAGCCCCGCGGCTCCTCGCCGCCTTCCGGGCGGAGGGCTGCCGACAGGCGGCCAATAGGGACCCCGCGGGCGGGCTGGCGACACGGCCCACCCACCTCCGAGCTGCCCGGCCGGGCCGGCGCTGCAGCTGCTGCGCTGCGCTGGCTGCTCCTCCCCGCTCGGCTCTTGGGGCTCGCTGGCGCGCTCTACCGCGCACACCCCCACACCAACCCACTCACCCTACACCCGCGCAGAGAGCGGTCGCGCGCAACGTGGGTGCCCCACCTGTGACAAGCGGCTACGCTGCCCTCTTCCGCTAGGATCCAGAGGAATGCGATTCCTTCCTCTTGCAAAGGTGTTTTGAGCCCCCAGCGTGGGCCAGGCACGGTGCTTGGCTCCGGAAAATTACAACAGACCATAATAAGTTTTTAAAAATCTCTGCCCTTCTGAAACTTACATTTTGGCAGAGAAACTAGACAATAAGTATGTAAACAAATAAATGAGATCATTTTAGAAAGGATGGGTTCTGTGGAGACAATACTGACGGATAACACGATAAATAATGACAAGAAAGGAACAGACCTCATTAGGAGTTTCTCTACGGGACTGGTGTTTTGAGCTGAGATCTGGACTGTGAAAAGATGAAACCAAAGAATAAAGTTTGGGGTATCAGAGGCCCAATGTAACAGCAGAAACGAAAGGCTTATGTGTGCAGTCCAATACGAATTGGTTATTGATGAGTTGAAATGTGGTTAGTCCAGAATTAGGTGTGCAAGAAGTGTGAAATACACATGGGATTCCAAGACATGGTATAGAAATAAGGATGAAAAATATTTCTTGAATATTTTTTATGTTAAATGCATGTTCAAATAATAGTATTTTGTACATATTGGGTTAAATAATATATATTATTAAAATTAATGTCACTTTTTACTTTTCAAAATGCAGGTATTATAAAATATGAGTACCTATGTGGCTTGCAGATATTTCTATGGACTGTGCTGGTCTTCTTAGAGATCCCATACCTACTGGAAATCCTTGTCCATTCTCTCTGCTTCTTACCCCAGGCCCCCACCAAGCCCTGAGATGTGAGAAACAGAAAGGATGTTTCCCTATAAGGACTGCTGTACCTGCAAGCTCAGTCATGTCTGACTTCATGTGACCCCATGGACTGTAGCCCGCCAGGCTCCTCTGTCCATGGGATTTCCCAGGCAAGAATACTGGAGTGGGTTGCAATTTCCTTCTTCAGGGGATCTTCCAGATGCAGGGATTGAGTCTTCTGAGTCTCCTGCATTGGCAGGCGGATTACTTTACCATTGAGCCTCCTGAGAAGTCCATAGGGACTGCTGGGACTCCTTAAACAGAGAAAAGCTCCTATTGGAAAAATCTACCTTACTGCTGAGAGTTACTAAAACTGGTATGTGAACACACTGAGAATTCAGCTCCATGTCATTGTTCAAATTTCCAGATTTTTCAAAATGAGATGATTTAAACTATCTGTGCTAAGTCTCTTCATTTGGGTCCGACTCTGTGCGACACCATGGTCTGTAGCCTGCCAGCTGTCCATGGGGATTCTCCAGGCAAAAATACTAGAGTGGGTTGCCATTTCCTTCTCCAAAACTCTCTTTAGTTCAACAGAAATTCTTGGGGTAAAAAAGAATACTCCTCAGATCTTATGTGAGATCCTCCTCTTAAAGAGCATTTCCTATAGTGACCCACAGAAAGGGCACACATTTATTATGACAGAATCAAGGGAAGATTCCAAACTGGGAGGCATTATCAATCTAAGTGATGGGTTTCAGAATTAACACAAAAGGATCTTGAGAGGTGAGAAATATAGGCAAAAATAACAAAAAGAGTGACTCATTTTGGGAAAATGCAATTGAATACATCTGTTGGCGGGAGGGATTAAAAACACAGACTTGAGTGCTTGTGGATGACTGCTCTAGGGGTAATATTTTCCCGCAAAATAAATAAATAAGTTTTCCAAAGCAGTGAGGAGAACTGGCTCTGTTTGGTGACCAGCATGTCTTCCCTACCCTATTGGACATGAGGATCACAGTGAATTTTCTAGAGTATTAAATAAAAGTACAGACTTGGGAGTCACACAGTTGGATCTAATATTAGCGGAACCATTTAATCCTAGCTGTGAATGACCCTGACTGTGTCCTTTACCTCTTAGTTTCATGTCTGCACTAATTTAGGCAAGCATTTTAGACAGGGAAATGTGCCCAAAATTCAGTGAAGAAGCTGAGTCCAATTCTCCTCCAAGAATATGAAGTAGCTGTGGTGGCTTGAGCTTAAGAAAATGTAGTAGAAGTTGACAGGGTGTAACATCCTTCTAAGGCCGGGTCATAAGGTTTTCGAGCTTCTGCCTAATCCTCTCTTATTCTCTCTCGCTCGCTCTTTCTCTCTCTTCCTCTTGCTCTTTCCACACACTCCAGAAGCCTCCAGCTGCCGTGGTTACACTGGGGCTGCCATGTGGAGGGACCATGTGGAGAGATCACAGAAAGAGAGAAGCCCAAAGAAGCCAGCTGTTCCAGCCCCACCCCCACTCTCAGCTATTTGTGCCTTCACAGCCCCAATTTTGGGAGCAGAATAAAGGACTGTTACCGTTCTAAGTCATTATTTTGGGGTGGTTTATTATGAGGCAATAGATAACTTATGTAAGAAAACTTAGCTCTTAATTTGTGCCAAATGATAATCAGACTAAATTATCCTCTTGCTTAATCTTCAAACAACTCTAAATTAATTGTTTTTTCCACTTTATGTTTAACCTTCTTAGTCTCAGTTTCATCACCTGCAAAATGGGAACAATAAATAGACCCTTGTGTTTTCCTCAGAGTTGCTGGAAGATTCTAAAGAGATGATGCATGAAACAAGGCTTTGTACATTATAAAATACATCAGAATGTTGGTATTATATCTTCTAACATATTCCAAGCAAGAAGAGCTCTTAGGGACATCTCTTTCAAGGAAGATGACAATACTACAATCCTGAAATTGTGAGATTCAATCTGGAAAGGACTTCCATGAAGAGAACTTGATTATGATATGGACTGTGACTTGTGATAATCATGATGATACCATTTAAAACAGACTCAAGTATAGAATTTAGGACATTATTTTACATCTGCATTAGTCAGGGTAAAATAACTGCTGCTAAAAACTCCACAGATCTTAGAGGTCTGATGCATTTAAAGGTTTATTTCTTGCACTCAGAACAGATACTTGCAGGAATTAGAGAAAGGGTTCCCCTCCACATAGGCATTCAAGGATCCAGGCTTCTGTCCTCTAATAGATCCATGATTCCTTGGTACACTGAGTTTCTCAGTTGATCCTTTTCATCTGTTGGCTGATGAGAGAAGAAAGAATTCAGAAAGGACTGCACTGAAGTTTTTTTAGGGGGTCAGGTTTGAAGTCTGAGGCTTAATAGTTTGTTAGAAAAGATGTTCTAATAGCAAAGAGAGTGGAATACACTAGCTCAGTTCAACTTTGGATTACTTTTTGTGACATGCCTTTGGCTTTTATCAAGGGCTAATATTTTTAAATGGCCACAGGAAGAATGTTTCTGCGCCTGTGGTTTCCCTGTTGAAGATATTGCCCATTATGTAGTTGAGTGCCTCTTATGTAGACAGTCACATGACTGACTCCAATTCTTTTCATCATTGAGCACTGAGAGAACTCATCACTTCTCTATGCTTTCTGACCAAATGACGTTTCTTTTTTGTGATAATGAAAATTACAGAGCTCACTTTGTTTTCCATTTTTCCCTGGCTTCCAGAAAGCACATAGCAGGATCAGAAAATATAATCCTCCAAGTAATGTCCAATTTGCTATACTCTCTGAATCAATCAATAAGCATTTATTGTCCAATATATATTAAATGCTAAGGATGCAAAGATAAAACATTCTCTGTCCTCCAGTAACTCAATCCAGTGAGGGAGACTAAAGAACAAAGGGACAATTCTATTAAGGTGTGGTTGTGTTAGATATAATCCATTTATTTCTCTAGATGTACTTTCTACGCTTCTCTACCTTTACAGGTCGCCAGGCTGGTTGTAAGAGTATTTTAATTCATTACCTTGTCCTCTGGTGGGTTTGGCCAATGAGGTACCAGGCATGGGGTGAAGGAGAAGGGAGGCAAAGGAGGCCAGGGTAATTATTGTCCTGCTTTTCTTACTGCAAGTTTGCCTTGGTCACTATCAAACAAAAGTCACTGCTCCTCACCAGGTAAAGTTTCTTTGTGATTGTCTCTGTACAGGTGTTATTGGTAACCACTCTCTCCCCTAGTTTCTTCAGACCTAGAACTGATGGCAGCTCCACATTACAGACCTGGAGTTCCTGCCTCGTCCTTCATGGCTCCTCTGTATCTCTTGCACACCTTGCTGAATCATCCTAATTTGAGTGTGCCATCTCTTTCCTCTGCAACCCCCACAGACTGCTGTGGAAACCCAAAGGGAGGGCACTTAATTCAGATAAAAAATGGGGATGGAGGGTGACAATGGGTGAATCTGAGGTTTCAGGGAAGTTTCCTGGGGGGAGCTGATGATCCTTCTAAAAACCTGTGAAAGCAGATGAAGAGCTAGCAGAATAAAGTGGTGGGTAATGAGGTGGTGGGTTGTGAGGTGGGATGGCTGGGAGAGAAGGACATCTAGGGAGAGGAGAACAGCGAGGGTGAAATCATGGATGTGAGGAAGATAATGGCTTGTTCAGGAATCTGTAAGTAACTAGAGTTTGGGCAGTGAAATATTCCAATGTAAGAGTAGCATGGGGAAGGGTCTTTTGCACTGTGTCCAGCACTTGGATAAGAGCAGAAAGGTAAACCAAGGGAGAGCTTGACAGTCTTGTCCATTGTGCTCAACACTTGGGTCTTTGCTCTGAAGACTCTTTGATACCCGGGGTGATTTGTGCTAACTTGGCACATCCTAGGAGACAGTGGGGAGAGAGAAACAATGAGAAACTTTAAGGAGGTAGAACTCAAGGGACTTGATACCAGAGGAAAAGGACAGAAGTTTGAGGTGCCCATGGGGCGTTTAGATAACATCCCTGTGGAGAAGGGTTCCTATGGGAGAACAGAGGTAATTCTTGTGTACACCATGGGAGATTTGAGCATGAGTGAGTCAGCTGAGCAGCTATGGGTTTTACTTGTATTTCTTGAGGTCAGAAAGAGTTCAGTTCAGTTCAGTCGCTCAGTCGTGTCCGATTTTTGCGACTCCATGAACCGCAGCACGCCAGGCCTCCTTGTCTATCACCGACTCCCAGAGTTCACCCAAACTCATGTTCATTGAGTCGGTGATGTCATCCAACCATGTCATCCTCTGTCGTCCCCTTCTCCTCCTGCCCTCAATCTTTCCCAGCATTAGGGTCTTTTCAAATGAGTCAGCTCTTCCCATCAGGTGGCCCACATATTGGAGTTTCAGCTTCATCAGTCCTTCCAATGAACACCCAGGACTGATCTCCTTCAGGATGGACTGGTTGAATCTCCTTGCAGTCCAAGGGACTCTCAAGAGTCTTCTCCAACACCACAGTTCAAAAGCATCAATTCTTTGGTGCTCAGCTTTCTTTATAGTCCAACTCTCACATCCATACATGACTACTGGAAAAGCCATAGCCTTGACTAGACGTACCTTTGTTGACAAAGTAATGTCTCTGCTTTTTAATATGCTGTCTAGCAGAAAGGGTTAGAGTGGTGAATTGAGACCTCATGAATATTGAGTGCCTCAAATGCCTCCTGTATGTACAATGCATTATAAATATTTGCTGTCTTCTTGGTCTAATAAGTTACTAACTTCCTTATCTGTGCTTAACACATCTTGTGAGTTTAATCCATCCCATTTGTTTTCTTGTTTTCTATAACAGAATTGAATATTCACAACCAAAATGTCGAATGCACATTGCACAACTCCTTCTGAGCTGTGAGATAAATGAAACACTTCTCTGACCCCTTCTCTCACCATTGCTCTAGACTCAGCCCCACATGCTCCTCAAACTTCATGTATCAAAGACTGACCTCATCTTCTCATCCCCCAAATAACTCATCCATCTGTATTTCAGCTCACATGGCAGCAATATCTACCTAATCACTTAACCCCAAATTTGGGTATTGCCCCAACTCTGTCCTTTTCCTTTGGTACCAAGTCCTATGAGTTCTACCTCCTTAAAGTTTCCCATTGTTTCTCTCTACCCACCATCTCCTAGGATGTGCCAAGTTAGCACAAATTACCCCGGGTATCAAAGAGTCTTCAGAGTGAAGACCCAAGTGCTGAGCACAATGGACAAGACCATTAAGCTCTCCCTTGGTTTACCTTTCTGCTCTTATCCAAGTGCTGGACACAGTGCAAAAGACCCTTCCCCTATCTACATTTTTGTAGTGCATAATTGTAAAGATTAGGACTTGCCATTACCTGCCTGGCCCTCTGCACTGGAGTTTAAGACCCCGAGTTTGAGACCCTATGTCATGCATTTTGCCTACTTGGCTATGCCTACTTTCCTTTGACTCAGTTTCTTTCCAATTTTCATTTACTTATTTTATGGTATTGAATGCTTTGCTGCTGCTGCTGCTAAGTCGCTTCAGTCATGTCCGATTCTGTGCGACCCCATAGACAGCAGCCCACCAGGTTCCCCCATCCCTGGGATTCTCCAGGCAAGAACACTGGAGTGGGTTGCCATTTCCTTCTCCAATAAATGAAAGTGAAAAGTGAAAGTGAAGTCGCTCAGTCGTGTCCGACCCCTAGCGACCCCATGGACTGCAGCCTACCAGGCTCCTCCATCCATGGGATTTTCCAAGCAAGAGTACTGGAGTGGGGCGCCATTGCCTTCTCCGGAATGCTTTGCTAACCTTCATTAAATCCTTTGTTAAAAAAAAAAAAAAAAACAAGCAGGATGTAAGCAAACTCATAGAAATCACTGACCAGTGTATGAAAGGCCATAAGAGATTATAAATGTCTCCAGATACAGGCTTACTTTGGTCCCTAGCCTGATTTCTTTTATGCGTGGCCCAGTCTCTTTTAGGTTCAGACACTGGCTGGAGCAAAAGATTGGTAACACTGAATCACTGAACAGCACTCATAAAACTCATGGCCCAGAATGTCAGCCATGTTCTTAACTAGAGGTGCATAGAACTGTGTCTAAGCACTGTACGTGTCACTCATTTCACTGTTAAATGCAAATATAGCATTCGTATAACTCCTTATCGCTCCATAGAGTTCCTGCTGTTGGATTTTTAGTGCAGTTAGCCACCAGATTATACAGCATTTCCCCATTTGGATACAATGGATAAAGTTGGGACCATATCCATTTGGATATAGAGGGAAGGGAAAGAGTGGAACATTCAAGAGTTTCTGTTTTGTCAAACAAACTTAAAGCAAGACTGAAAGAAAAGTTACCCCTAAGGAGACACTTAATATTACTCTTCCATTAGAAGTGGGTGTACAAATCATAATTACAGGTAAAATCTAAGCTTACAGTCACATTGATTTAGTGAAGGTAATTTTATTTATTTTCTACTGTTTCTAATCTTTTTTTTCCCTCTATCAGTAACTAATAAACCTCTTTAAAATAATCAGATTTAATATCATTGTTTTATATTTATTTTCCTTTAAGAAAAAATTATGGTAAAAATATTTTACCAAATTCTTTTATTTTGGACACAGAGGTATTAAGTATTACAGGATGAGATTCAATATCAGTGAAAGCCTCCACGTTTCTTGGCATGGTTTCATGAAATACAGGTCCCATTACTCAAGCCAATGAAGTGATTTAAAGCCTTATTCATAGCAGTTTCGTAGGATTTATAGAAACATTGCTTTTTAAAAAAGACAAACGTCGTAAATTTTTCAAGAAGGTTTTGTCAGTCTGAAGATTTTAAAATAAAGCAATACTCTTTGACCCTTTCAATGCTATATTCTCATAAATCTACACACCTATAAAATTGATAGCTTTTGTTTACATAGACTTAATAAGTCCAAATATATTCTTTTTAAAAAGTTTCTTACAATGGGCATAATTTAACTTGTTGCTTAAGTATTTCCTCCATTTTCTCTTAACTTTAAGAAAGATTGAGATGATAAAAATTTCTGAGGAAATACTACTTAAGAACACTATACTGGATTTGTAACTTCTTAGGAATCCAGAATTACTTCTAATAGTTTCATACTCACTCATTCATTTAATTATTTATTGAGTCTTAAGGATAATGGTGAATAAGACAGAACCAGGGAGTAATGACTTAGAAGTAGCTACATTTTATATTTCTGTTTTAATAGAATCCTCTTAAAGAAAGGATCTACTTGGTTTTTCTGAAATTTCCTGTTTAAGATTCCTAGAAGAAATCTTCCCAATGGAGCTCTCCAACTACAATCGATAAGAGTAGTTCATAATCAAGTTTATACAATAAAAAAGACATAATAGCTGAAAATGTACCTCCCACCTCTTCTGTAGACCTTCACACCACTGCCATATCTCCAGTTTATTGCACTCTCTTAATATTTAAAAAACATAAGATTCCCACCCCTGATCCTACCCTAACTTTTTGCAAAGGTGGTTAAATTTTCAAATATTAACTAAATAGATTCTTCCATATATTAAAAATAATAATCACATCTAGGGAGAATTCCCTGGCAATACAGTTGTTAGGACTCCAAGGGGAATATGGGTTCAATCTCTGATCAGGTAATAAAGATCTGGTTTGCTGCGAGGTGTGACCAAAAAGAAAATTACATTTCGGTTGACTTAAATATGTCTTCAGTGACTTAAATATGTCTTTTTAAAATGAGTTTTGCCCTCTTGATTTGCCAAGTCAAATATTTTTCAAATATTTGATTAAATATTTGATTTATTTAAATTTTTAAAATACTTACAGACTCCTTGAGTGTTAAAAGTCCATGTTTTGTATCTTTAAGAAGATCTCAAAAAGTTAGTACTAAAAAAGAGTGATGGGCTTCCCTCGTGGCTCAGCTGGTAAAGAATCACCCAATGTGGGAGACCTGGGTTCAGTCCCTGGGTTGGGAAGCTTCCCTGGAGAAGAGAAAGGCTACCCACTCCAGTATTCTGGCTTGCAAAATTCTATGAGCTGTATAGTCTATGGGGTCACAAACAGTCAGGCACGACTGAACGACTTTCACTTCACGCACATAATGGGAGTGAAACTTTGGATTAATGGCCTTTTAGCTACAATGATGTTCGGATATACAAACAGTCTTTGCTTTTAAGCAAAAAGCATTTGAGGAAACTAGAACATCGTGCAACCCATGGTGTAAACATATAGTGCTTTTCCACGGGAAGAATGCAATAACTGGAGGTTGTACTACTGACCAAGGGTTTGGCATGATATAAAACATGGCAGTAAACAAAAATATGTTATAACAATCAAGGATCAGCAGCAATGACTCTATGAAGATACAAAACAGCAAAATTATGTTCCAAGCCTAATAAAATGGGCATAAATGCACTGTAGACATCACCACAGCACTCCACTGTTACAGATACTTGTGTGTATACATATGTATGTCACATGAAATGCATTTCATAGTATCATAAATTCTAGTTAAAATAGTATGCTGAATAAAACATGCATTAATTAAACAGTTCATCAATAATAATCATGCTTATTTTCTAAGTTTGGAAGGACTTTAGAGAGATCATTGGCACGGACCAGGTTTCTAATATCTGTTCAAGAAGGTTTAAGATGATTCCCCTTTCTCTCTTGGAAAAGTTCCTTAAAACAGTGAGAAGCTTTGGAATTCATCAGTGCTGCTTCAAAGGATGGTATGAAGTTATCAACATGTGTTACTTGTTGACATCAATGGCTACTACACTGAGAAGTAATTTTTTAAGGATCTCAAGTTTGACCAAACATCTCTTCTTCACTGTTTGCTGCATCATCAATTTATTTACAAACTGTTTATCATGAAATAAAAGGAAAGCTCCCAGAAAAGAATACAGAACAACATTTCCAGTTCACTAGAAAACCTTGAACTTATAATAATAGTTTTATGTATTCTAACAGAGTTAATCAAGAAAGGCATATGACACAATCTGAGCAACCTGAACTCTTTCCTTGTTTTCTAACATAAGCCATGCAGTGAAAGCAAAAAGACATTTTGAACTTGACTGTATGGCAAATAAGAAACCTTAAAACCCTGTAGCTATGAGTTATGAGAAACACTAATAACACACACAAAAAATCATTTAAATGTTCATCTGCAGCTGAAAGAAAGTGAGGAAGAAAAAAAAAACAAAAAGAAAAGATAAAGCTACTAAAATTTAAAAAATAAATGATAAAAATGAACCCTGACAGCACTAGAGATGGATGTCAGTCTCAGGAATATAAAGGGTTAGACTTTTAATACTCAAATGGGACAGTAGTTGAGACTTTGGGCAGTTTTAGATAAAATACTCTTCAAGAGATCAAACCTTCAGTAAGAGATGAACTAGATAGAAGCCTACCCTCTTACATGGGCGGATGACATAAAGCTGATCTGCCACAAGGTGTGTGGGAATTTGTAACTTTAAGTCTCCTCCTCACATGAAATTGAGTTTAAAATTGACACTTTGTGTTGATCCAGAATCACTTATGTCAGGAAAGTGGTCCTGAACTGGTAAAATCCACTGAAGAGACCTGGCCTCATCCCCACCCCAGGGAGGATACCCAAGTCTCACTGAAGATGAGTTCACAATCAAAAGCTATAAAACTCTCCAAGAACCAGTGCAACAGAATTAAGAATCACTAGGCTTAGTCATGACTTCTCTGGTGGATGAGATGGTAAAGAATCTGCCTGCAAAGTGGGAAACCTGGGTTTGGTCCCTGGGTCAGGAAGATCCCCTGGAGAAGGGAATGGGCACCCACTCCAGTATCCTTGCTTGGAGAATTTCATGGACAGAGGAGCCTGGTGAGCCACATACAATCCATGGGGTCTCAAAGAGTTGGACACCACTGAATGACTAACACTTTCACTACTTTTCAGACTTAATCAATGAGGGGAACAACCTCTCTCCCAAGAAATTTAGCTAATGGGATAATTGGATAGAGATTAGAAAGTAAGAATGTTAAAAAATGACTAAAGACATTGAAGAAAGACTCAGACTTTAAAAGTACAAAAGGACACAAATGGAAAAGGGTTGCTAGATGACTGCCAGGCAGTAGGGAATGCACAAACTTCCGTACTAAAAGAGATGAAAAGTGGGAGCTGTGGGTCTTACATGTTTGATTTAATCACGTCATCCTCCAAACACTGCATTCAGCTGCCACATTCTTAAAAATTGCATCTGCTTTTTCAAGGTAAGAGTGGGGTGGAAGGATATCAGTCCTGAAGGAGAAATAATAGATTTGTGTGGCTAAAAAGTAGACCAGAGGGAATTCCCTGGCAGTCCAGCAGTTAGAACTCCACACTTTTACTGCCCAGTGCAGAGGTTCAATCCCTGGTTAGGGAACAAAGATCCTTTTGCACAAACTGCAAAGTGCTACCCCAAAAAATATATGTAGACCAGAAATCCTTATGGAATTAGTTAGTGATTGCAAATTCTTACTGGGACCACCATAATGCATTTGAGCAATTTTGACATTTTAAAAACCATAAGGCATTTTTTGTCATCACCTTGAAAAGTATTTATGTTTGGCCACATTTCAGCAGGTTACACTTCAGACTCCTATTTTTTTCCCTCTCAATATCAGTTGGAACATTGTTCTAACCTGTTCACCTGTCTTTCTGAGCATTTCAGGGTATTGATATGGAAGACTCTAGAAGGGAGAACTTTGCAGAAGAAGCACAAGGTCAGACTTGAGGAGATCTGAGTTTTATCATTTACTGTGCCACTAACATTGCCATGGGGCCCTGTGCAAGTCACTTAATAGCTCCCAATGTCAGTTTCTCTCTCTTTTATATATGAAAGCTTTGTGCCAGACAGGAAATGTAAGTAGGTAACGTAGCAAACAAAATACATGTGTGGACCAGATTCCACTGATGTGTACTGCATGACTGACTGGGTTAAGTTTTTTTTAAAGACTTTATTTTTTAGAGCAGTTTAATTGGGAGATTTTAGGGGACGTGTACAAAGATCTCCCGTATAGCTGCTGCCCCGTACATGTACAGCCTCCCCTATTATCAACACCATCAACGTCTTGCACCAGAGTGGTGCCTTTGTCACACTGACGAACTTATCTTGACACAACATCACTCAAAGCTCCTCGCTTACATTAGGCTTCATTCTTGTTGTACATTCTATGAAAGTGAAAGTGTTAGTCCTCAGTTGTGTCTGACTCTTTGAGACCCCATGCACTATAGCCCTCCAGGTTCCTCTGTCCGTGGGATTCCCGAGGCAAGAATACTGGAGTGGGTAACCATTCCCTTCTCCAGGGTATCTTTCCTACCCAGGGATTGAACCCAGGTCTCCTGCACTGCAGGCAGATTCTTTACCATCTGAGCCGCCTGGAACAAATTGATAATGACACGTATCTACTATTATGGTATCATACAGAGTAGTTTCACTGCTGTTAAGATCTTTTGTGCTTTGAGTATTCATCATCCCCATGCCCCACTCCCCATCCCCGAAACCACCATCATTTTACTGTCTTCATAGTTTTATCTTTTCCAGAGTGTCACTTATGTGGAATTATACAGTAGGCATCCTTTTCGAATTGACTTCTTTCACTTAAGAGTATGTTTTTAACTTTCCACCATGTCTCATCATGGCTGGATAACTCACTTCTTTTCAGCAGTGAATAACCTTCCGTGGTCTGTCTGTGCCACAGTTTAGTCATCACATTCTGAGGACATCTTTGTTTCTTTAAGTTTTGGCAAATTATGAACAAAGTTGCTATAAACATCCACGTGCTGGTGCTTGTGTGGACATAAGTTTTCAACTGGATGTTGGTGGGGGTTGGCTCTAAAGACTGAGTAACACGGTTACTGGATCCTGTTTAATTTTGTAAGACACTGTGAAGCTGTCTTTCAGAGTTGTTCCATTTTGCATTTGAAGTAGTAATGAATGAGAGTTCCTGTTACTCCATATTCTCACCAGCATCTAATGTTGTCAGTGTTGGAATTTTAGTTATTCTGATAGCTGTGTAGTGGTACCTTGTTGCTTTAATTTGCATTCCCTGCTGACAAATGATATAGAGATCTTTTCATATGCTTATTTTCCATCTACATATATTTTTTAATTGCTTATTTATTTATTTTGACTGAACTGAGTCATTGTTGTTGCACTCCGGCTTTCTCTAGTTACGAGCCGAGCGAGTAGAGGCTACTCCTCATTGTGGTGGGCAGGCTTCTTCTCACAATGGCTTCTCTGTTGCAAAGCACAGGCTGTAGGGCTCATGGGCTTTAGTAGTTGTGCTGAATATTGGAATACTGGAGTGGACTGCCATGCCCTCCACCAGGAGATATTCTCAGACCAGGTATCAAACCCATGTCCCCTGCATTGGCAGGCAGATTCGTATCCACTGTACCACTAAGGAAGTCATTCTTTTTTTTTTATTTAATTTTTAAATTTTATATTGGAGTATAGTTGATTTACAATGCTGTGTTAGTTTCAGATGTGCAGCAAAGTGACTCTGTCATACAAATGCATACATATCCATATATCTATTCTTATCATATTCTTTTCCCATATCAGTTATTATAGAATACTGAGTAGCGTTCCCTCTGTTGATTAGAACTCCCCCTAGAATTCCCTCCTACCTATACGGTAGGTCCTTGTTGACTATCTATTTTGTATAGATAGTGTATATATGTAAATGTATATCTTCTTTGATGAGATGTCTTAAAGGTCTTAGAGTTTCCCTGGTGACTCAGTGGTAAAGAATATGCAGTGTGTATATGTTAATGTATACTTTCTTTGATGAAGTGTCTTAAAGGTCTTAGAGTTTCCCTGGTGACTCAGTAGTAAACAATCCCCCTGCCAGTGCAGAAGACCCTGGTTTGATCGCTTGGTTGGGAAGGTCACCTGGTATAGGGCATGGCAACCCTCTCCAGTGTTCTTGCCTGGAAAACCCATGGACAGAAGAGCTGGTGGGCTACAGTCTACAGGGTCACAAAGAGTCAGACATGACTAAGCACGTAAACACACTTTAAGGTCTTTGGCACGTTTCAAAACTCAGATTGCTTGTTTTTCATTGTTCTGGATTAATATTTCCAATCTGTTTGCCATGGGGTTTAGTTCCTTGACATGCATATTCTGTGTAACATGCATTCTGTGAGAAACAGCGTTCCACGGTCAGATAAGTAAGTAGAGTTAAACAGTTTTTCTTCAGCTTAACTTCCGAGAACTTTAATACACTAACATACAGGGCTCCAAGTCAGGAATTTGGTAAGCCTGGTCACCCTTAACTATCAGACCACCTCTTTGCCCAGGAACTCTAGATATGCAAAATTACTTCCAGTTCTATTATTCTTTATGTAAGGATATGGATACACTTTTACTTATGTGCTATTTCTAAGTCAATTTAGGGGGGTATAAAAAGTGTGGTTGCGAGGAGCAGGAATGGCTAGCAGTGGTTGGGCAGTTCAGGAGCCACAATCAGCAGAGAGGAGATAACCCACGTCCAAGGTCAGGAGTGGCAGCTGTGCTTTGCTGGAGCAGCCATGAAGAGATACCCCACGTCCAAGGTAAGAGAAACCCAAGTAAGGCGGTAGGTGCTGAGAGAGGGCATCAGAGGGCAGACACACTGAAACTACAACCATAGAAAACTAGCCAATCTGATCATATGGACCACAGCCTTGTCTAACTCAATGAAACTAGGCCATGCCAGTGAGGCCACCCAAGAAGGACGGGCCATGGTAGACAGGTCTGACAGAATGTAGTCCACTGGAGAAGGGAATGGCAAACCACTTCAGTATTCTTGCCTTGAGAACCCAATGAACAGTATGAAGAGACAAAAAGATAGGACAGTGAAAGATGAACTCCCCGGGTCGGTAGGTGCCCAATATGCTACTGGAGATCAGTGGAGAAATAACTCCAGGAAGAAAAAAGGGATGGAGCCAAAGCAAAAATAACACGCAGCTGTGGCTGTGACTGGTGATGGAAGTAAAGTCCAATGCTGTAAAGAGCATTATTGCTAGGAACCTGGAATGTTGGGTCCATGAATCAAGGCAAATTGGAAGTGGTCAAACAGGAGATGGCAAGAGTGAATATTGACATTCTAGGAATCAGTGAACTAAAATGGACTGGAATGGGTGAATTTAACTCAGATGACCATTATATCTACTACTGAGGGCAGGAATCCCTTAGAAGAAATGGAGTAGCCATCATGGTCAACAAAAGAGTCCGAAATGCAGTACTTGAATGCAATCTCAAAAATGACAGAATGATCTTTGTTCATTTCCAAGGCAAACCATTCAATATCACAGTAATCCAAGTCTATGCCCCGACCAGTAATGCTGAAGAAGCTGAAGTTGAACAGTTCTATGATGACCTACAAGACCTTTTAGAACTAACATCCAAAAGAGATGTCTTTTTCATTATAGGGGACTGGAATGCAAAAGTAGGAAGTCAAGAAACACCTGGAGTAACAGGCAAATTTGGCCTTGGAATACAGAATGAAGAAGGGCAAAGGCTAAAAGAGTCCTGCCGAGAGCATGCACTGGTCATAGCAAACACCGTCTTCCAACAACACAAGAAAAGACTCTACACATGGACATCACCAGATGGCCAACACTGAAATCAGATTGACTGTATTCTTTGCAGCCAAAGATGGAGAAGCCCCATACAGTCAGCAAAAACAAGACCAGGAGCTGACTGTGGCTCAGATGATGAACTCCTTATTGTCAAATTCAGACTTAAATTGAAGAAAGTGGGGAACACTGCTAAACAATTTAGGTAAGACCTAAATCAAATCCCTTATGATTATACAGTTGAAGTGAGAAACAAATTTGAGGGACTAGTTCTGACAGACAGACTGCCTGATGAACTATGGACAGAAGTTCGTGACATTGTACAGGAGACAGGGATCAAGGCCATCCCCAAGAGAAAGAAATGAAAAAGCAAAATGGCTATCTGAGGAGGCCTTACAAATAGCTGTGAAAAGGAAAGAAGAAAAGGAAAGATATACTGAATGCAGAGTTCCAAGGAATAGCAAGGAGAGATAAGAAAGTCTTCCTCACAGATCAACACAAAGAAATAGAGGAAAACAATAGAATGGGAGAGACTAGAGATCTCTTCAAGAAAATTAGAGATATCAAGGGAACATGTCATGCAAAGATGGGTTCAATAAAGGACAGAAATGGTATGGACCTGACAGAAACAGAAGATATTAAGAAGAGGTGGCAAGAATACACCGAAGAACTGTGCAAAAAAGATCTTTATGACCCAGACAATCACAATGGTGTGATCACTCACCTAGAGCCAGACATCCTGGAATGTTAAGTCAAGTGGGCCTTAGGAAGCATTACTACGAACAAAGCTAGTGGAGGTGATGGCATTCCAGTTGACCTATTTCAAATCTTAAAAGATGATGCTGTGAAAGTGCTGCACTCAATATGTCAGCATATTTGGAAAGCTCAGCAGTGACCACAGGACTGGAAAAGGACAATTTTCATTCCAATCCTTAAGAAAGGCAATGCCAAAGAATGCTCAAACTACCACACAATTGTACTCATCTCACACGCTCGTAAAGTAATGCTCAAAATTCTCCAAGCCAGGCTTTAGCAATACATGAACTATAAACCTCCAGATGTTCAAGCTGGTTTTAGAAAAGCAGAGGAACCAGAGATCAAATTGCCAACATCCACTGGATCATCGAAAAAGTAAGAGAGTTTTAGAAAAAACATCTATTTCTGTTTTATTGACTATGCCAAATTTTTGACTTTGTGCATCACAATAAACTGTGGAAAATTCTGAAAGAGATGGGAATTCCAGAACACTTGACCTGCTTCTTGAGAAACCTGTATGCAGGTCAGGAGGCAACAGTTAGAACTGGACATGGAACAACAGACTGGTTCCAAATAGGAAAAGGAGTATGTCAAGGCTGTATATTGTCACCCTGCTTATTTAACTTCTATGCAGAGTACATCATGAGAAACGCTGGGCTGGAAGAAGCACAAGCTGGAATCAAGATTGCCGGGAGAAATATCAATCACCTCAGATATGCAGATGACACCACCCTTATGGCAGAAAGTGAAGAAGAACTAGAGAGCCTCTTGATGAAAGTGAAAGAGGAGAGTGAAAAAGTTGGCTTAAAGCTCAACATTCAGAAAACTAAGGTTGTGGCATCTGGTCCCATCACTTAATGGCAAATAGATGGGGAAACAGTGGCTCACTTTATCTTTTGGGGCTCCAAAATCACTGCAGATGGTGATTGAAGCCATGAAATTAAAAGACGCTTACTCCTTGGAAGGAAAATTATGACCAACCTAGACAGCATATTAAAAAGCAGAGACATTACTTTGTCAGCAAAGGTCTATCTAGTCAAGGCTATGGTTTTTCTAGTAGTCATGTATGGATGTGAGAGTTGGACTGTGAAGAAAGCTGAGTGCCAAAGAATTCATTCTTTTGAACTGTGGTGTTGGAGGAGACTCTTGAGAGTCCCTTGGACTGCAAGGAGATCCAACCAGTCCATTCTGAAGGAGATCAGTCCATGGATGTTCATTGGAAGGACTGATGTTGAATCTGAAACTCCAATACTTTGGCCACCTGATGCAAAGAGCTGACCTATTTGAAAAGACCCTGATGCTGGGAAAGATTGAGGGCAGGAGGAGAAGGGGACGACAGAGAAGGAGATGGTTGGATGGCATCAACGCCTCAATGTACATGAGTTTGGGTAAGCTCCGGGAGTTGGTGATGGACTGGGAGGCCTGGCATGGTGTGGTTCATGGGGTCGCAAAGAATCAGATACGACTGAGTGACTGAACTGAACTGAAATACAGATTATGTCACTCCATCAGAATTATGGCTGTATGTACCAAAGTGTTCCCAAATTTGAAAACTTTCTGTTGAGAATATTAACCATCTCTTAGGTCCAGCACATGTCCTGTTTTCTCCATAAAAAATTCCCTATTACTTATGGTCTATGTTGATCTCTCTTCTCTAAGCTGCTTTGACCTTTAGGTCTCTCCATGCAACTTATCCCCAAATATATGTATTCCTTTATGTAGCCTTCATAGTTCCATGTTTGCTGCTCACATCTCTCAGCACAGAGTTTGTTTCTTCAGGAACATGCTTTGTATAACTGCTAAGTATCTTACACCTACTATATACATGGATTTCAATTAAAACTGTCAAATAATTGTTTCTTTCCTAGTCTTCCTTCATTTACCTTTTGATTAAATATATGCTGATTGAAAGCCTAACAGTTCTATTTATTTTCAAAGTGGATCACTGTCGTGCTAAATTAGATCAGCTGGCTTTTAATATGCACTGCAAGCTGTTTAAGTACACCAAGGCACAGATGTTCATAAGGTTCAAAATTCACAGCACCTTTATATGCTGTATTGGGGCAATCTTTCTCAATGATAGATAGGCTATACACCTTCCAAAAAGCAAAGAAAAATTTATTTAATGATGATGAAACACGTTGTATTTTGACAGTGGAATAAACCATTTTAAAATATAATTGCAAAATACAGACTTATATGCAAACTGTAAATGTTTAACATATCATGGCCTGCCCTTGGTGTTTTTTGTGATGTTAAATAGGATTAGCCAGGCAGATTTCTTGGTATTCTGATTATAATGCAGAGGCAACCAAGTATTTGCTAAAAGCTGTCATCAGGGAATCCCAGGGCTTTCAATCTTCTAGTTAGCAAGAATTCGGAGTTCTCTACAAAAGAATAACCCAGATACAGGAGCAACCAAAACACCCAAATTAGAAATGATTCATGCGATTAGGAAAACTCAGTGTATAGTTTTACCAAGGATAATAATCACTTTGAAAATGAATAGCAAAATGTACTAAACATCATTGAATACTTAAATGAATTTCGAAAAAGCTGTTTTTTAAAAAAAAGAATTGCAGAATTTTATCCAAAGTGACATTGAGAAAACTCTTGAAATTCTTGAAGTAGTGTTGTTGCTGTTGTTCACTCAGTCATGTCTGACTCTTTGTGACCCCATTGACTACAGCACACCAGGCTTCCCTGTCCTTCACTATCTCCCAGAGTTTGTTCAAATTCATGTCTATTGAGTAGATGACTCCATCCAATCAACTCATCTTCTGTTGCCCCCCTTCTACTCCTGCCCTCAATCTTTCCCAGCATCAGAGTCTTTTCCAGTGAAAAGGTGGCCAAACTATTGGAGCTTCAGCCTCAGTATCAGTGCTTCCAATGAAGTGTTGATTTCCTTTAGGACTGACTTGTTTGACTTCCTTGCTATCCAAGGGAGTCTCAAGAGTCTTCTCCAACACCACAGTTCAAAAACATCAATTCTTTGGTGCTCGGCCTTCTTTATGGTCCAACTCTCACATCTATACATGACTACTGGAAAAACCATAGCTCTGACTATATGGACTTCTGCTGGCAAAGTAATGTCTCTTCTTTTTAATACAGTCTAAGTTTGTCGTAGCTTTTCTTCCCAGGAGCAAGCATCTTTTAATTTCATGGCTGCAGTCACTGTCTGCAGTGATTTTGGAGCACAAGAAAATAAAGTCTGTCACTGTTTCCATTTTTTCCCCATCTATTTGACATGAAGTGATGGGAACAGATGCCTTGATCTTCGTTTTTTGAATGATGAGTTTTAAACCAACTTTTTCACTCTCTTCTTTCATCTTCATCAAGAAGCTCTTTAGTTCTTCTTTGCTTTCTGCCATTAGGGTGGCGTCATCTGCATATCTGAGGTTATTGATATTTCTCCTGGCAGTCTGATAAAATAGAACATAACATTTTGCATGGAATACACAATATAAATATATTCTTAAAGTCTCTGGATGAATTAGTTGTCAGACAACCTCCAGAGCTGAATCATCTGTAATTGTTACTACAGTGCATGCATGCTTGGTCAGTCAGTCATGTCGGACTCTTTGTGATGTCATGGATTGTAGTTTGCCAGTCTCCTCTGTCTATGGAGTTTTCCAAGAGGAATACTGAAGTGGGTTGCCATTTCCTCCTCCAGGGGATCTTCTCAACCCAAGGATCAAACTCCCGTGTCTCCCGTGTCTCCTGCATTGGATACAGGAGACAAATTCTTTACCACTGAGGCACATGGGACTACAATAGATTTGTAGTCCTGTTACTACAATAGATTTTGTTTACAATAATTTTTCACCATTTCATGTTGAAGGACAATTTCAATTGTAGTGACATGCAAGATACTTTTTTAAAAAAAAACTTTTAATCATTTTATTGAAAACACAGTGTGTTTTATCGTGGAGCAAGGCCATTCATTACGTATTTGAGAACAGACAGGAAGATGTGGCTGTGCAAGGACATTCCTCAATAGTTCTAAGCATGCAAATATCTGAATAATGCATTTGTTAATTGGCCCTGAAGAGTTAGATTTCACCCATTATGATAATAAGATTGTGTCATCAAAGAATCACTTGTGAGCAGCTAGCAATGGAAGTTTAAGATCAGTGCCTCAGTTGTGTGTACATGATTTTCCATTCTGCCTTCTCTGTAGAACATTCAAAGCACTTATGGAGATGAAGATGTGGTCCACCACACTGAAGTTAACAGGCACTCCTGAGACTTATCTTTAACTTTTTACCATAAGAGAATGTGATCACCTCAGGAGACATCCAATTTCTTTTCTAACGTCACCTCTTGCAGAGCTATGTTTGATTAACACTTAGGATGTTTGGGATCTTCTCTTTCTCTATTTTATATTTTCTCACACAATACACTTCCATCCTCCAGGCTGAACATCATCTGGAGAAGATACTCAACAGTTGTTCTGAGTCATTGACAGCACTATGGTGTGTTTGGATAAACATTAAAGCGATCTCATTGTCATAGTGGTGACATGACCTGACCATCTTCACAGTTTAGGTGAATCTCCAAAAAATGATGATGTCATTTAGCATTGTGAATGAAGAAAGTGAAGGGTGAAGAGAAGAAAGGGCCATTAGAGGCATCTTTCTGGACAAGAACAGTCATGTGGTCAAGGAAACCTGCAATGGCTCAACTCTCACAAAACCACACACTGCAGACACTCTCCTGCTGGGTATTGCTCACAATTCCAGAGCCCTGAGAGAGACAGAGACAGAGAAACACCCAGAGGCACAGAGATACACACAGAGAGAGGAGACAGAGACACACATAGAGAGAGTGATTAGCTGTGTTACAAGGATTTGTCACATTCATTCACAGATGGTATTTTTTTAATATAAACATAATAGGAGCATAATTAGCAAACTAGGATCACACACACACACAATTTTGAAAAATGTGAAACATCCGTATATGTAAGGTATTATCAGTTGTATATTTTTCTACCCCCACTGTATTTCTCCTGCCTTCCCCATCTCCTTCAAGTTGGTGAGGCTGAGAAGTTCCCCATCACGTCTGCATCCATATGCCCACCCCTAGCACTAGGCTGGCCCTACTCCTTACCCAGTACGTCAGTAATTTCCTTTTACTTCTCCATTTAGCCACACACCCCAAACTGTGTGTGTGTGTGTGGCCCAGACAGTCTTGCTGGGCTTCTAGTGATTTCTTACTATCAAGCTGGTGGAGGAGAAAGGGCAGTAAGGCCCATGCCCCAGGCCATATCTCTGCATTCAGGGGTCCTCTATCTGACCCCCTCCTGTCTGGGTCTGTATCATCACAGGCCTGACCTTGAGTCTAGTTTGTGCTCTGTTGCAAAGGCTGGATTCATCCTCCAAGCCCAGGCACTCCTCTTGTTCTTGGGATAGGAGCTATGCCCTGACCCCTTTCTTGGGATGACAGCCCTAATACTCTTGCCTGGCTTTGTAAAGCCTTGCACCCAGCAGAAGAGCACTCTTGTGTCTCTAGGATGGTGCTGATGTGCCCCCCAGGCTCCCTTCAGGAATGAAGCACTGATCTTCCCAGGTGCTTGGAGGTCTCCTGGCAGAAAACCCTCAGCTGTGTGCCCAATGGAGGACCCTCCTCAGCTGGCAAGGGCCTCGTGACTCCGCCTGGGCTGGACTCATCCAGCGACGGCTGGAGACATCTTTGAATAGTTATTCTAGCTTTAGGCTTCCTGAACGAGTTATCCCAGTCCGTGGCTTTCTGCTGCTGCACTTCCCCCTCTTCCCAGTCTTATCCCCTGCCCTTCACTTCCTCAAGTGTGGATCTCTAAATACTCCTTAACCGACATTCTGCAGGCCAATCTCCTCTGCTCAGAGTCCTGGGAAATCCAAGCCCCATAACCCAATTCCTGGACCTCCAGGGCTTTGGCAATGGTGACCTCTGCTTATCTGGTGTTCTGTATTCAGAGTCACCTGGATCCTCACTGGCCACACTCCTTCCAAGTGTCTCCTGAAGTAAGACCAAGTTCTGCTGCTTTACATATTTGGAAGAAGGTAAGTTTATTGACTTTCAATTTTCACTTTCCACTTTCATGCAGTGGAGAAGGAAATGGCAACCCACTTCAGTATTCTTGCCTGGAGAATCCCAGGGATGGCGGAGCCTGGTGGGCTACCGTCTATGGGGCCACACAAAGTCGGACACGACTGAAGCAACTTAGCAGCAGCAGCAACAAGTTTGTTGAGGTTTCATGTATAAGCTTTAGGAAGCTTTCTCCCTGAATGAAGAAGCATAAATTATTATGTTTTCTATGTCTGAGAGACCTTGATGCTGTATTATAGCAATTTTCTCTCTGTTATTTTGTCCCAGTTTTCCTCCCGTTATACTTAGAATCTACTGAGTTTTCTGGAAAGAAACATGACCCACCTCCACCAACTTTTAACCATTCTTGCTCAGCCTGGCTGCTCTGGTTAATAAGCAGACTCTGAGTTTAGAAGATGCAAGATAAAATGCCATATGGAGAGAGAGAATAAAGTAGACTGCCAGCCGTGAAACTGCACTGACCACAATTTTGTCTTTTCTCTGATGATCCAGAAGGCACAGTGAAATCTGGAAGAATTATGAGCATATTTAATGGAAATTCCAGCTAACAGAGATTTGGAGGTGCTGAAATAATTGGTAAAATCTGTTGTAATGCCAGAGAAAAAGTGAACATCTAGACCCCAAATAGCCAAAGCAATCCTGAGGGAAAAAAAACTAAGCTAGAAACATTATCTTCACTGATTTCAAACTATATTACAAAGCTGTAAGTAATCAAAATAGCATGATATTAGCATAAAAAACAAACATATAGATCAATGGAACTGTATTGAGAGCTCAGAAATAAGCCTAGGCCTATATGGTCAATTAATTTACCACAAAAGAGCCAAGAATATACAATGGGGCAAAAGCAGTCTCTTTAATATATAGCGCTGACAAAACTGTACTGCTACATGCAAATGAATGAAACTAGACCCATATCTTATACCATACACAAAAACTAACCCCAAATGGATTAAAGACTTGAACAAAGACTTGGCACCATAAAATTCTAGAAGAAAGCATAGGTGGTAAGTTCCTTGGAGTCAGTCTTGGTGATGAGTTTTTGGATTTAATAGCAAAAACAAAGGTAACTAATGGAAAAACAAGCAACAGGACTATATCAAACTGAAAAACTTCTGCACAGCAAAGGAATCCATCAACAAGATTAAAAGGCAACCTATGGAATGGGAGAAGATATTTGCAAATCATATATCTGATAAGGAGTTAATATTCAAAATTTATAAAAAAAAAAACTCATACAACTTAATAGCAAAAACAAACAAACCCACATTCAGTGAAAAAACAAGCCAAGGATCTGAAAAGACATTTTTCCAAAGAAAACATATAGATAGCAAACAGACACATGAAAAGATGCTCAACCATCAGGGAAATGCAAATCAAAACCATAATGAGACACCATCTCACACCTATCAGAAAGGTTGTTATCAAAAAGATGAGAAATAACAAGGGAACCCTTGTGCACAGTTGTGGGAAAGTAAAACTGGTGCAACCACTATGGAAAACAGTATAGAGTTTCCTCAAAAAATTAAAAATAGGTCTATCACATGATCCAGCATTCTACTTTCAGATACTTAACCAAAGAAGTGAAAACACTAACTCAAAAAGACATTCACACCTCTATGTTTACGTGATATGGAAAAAATCTAAGTGTCCACTGATGGATGAATGGATAAAAAATTGTGGTATACAATGGAATATTATTCATCCATAAAACAATGTAATTTGCCACACCATGGATGAATCCTGAAGGTATTATAAATGAAATAAGTCAGAGAAAGAAAATTACTATATGATCTTATGGACATGCAGAATCTAAAAGACATAAACAAAAAATAGGCAGAACTGGGGGGTGGGCAAAATGGGTAAAGGAGGTCGAAAGTTACAAATTTCCAGTTTTAAAATAAACAAAATATATATAATGTAAAGCACAGTGACTGTAGTTAATAATACTGTGTTGCATACTTGGAAGTTGCTAAAAGAGTACATTTTAAATGTTCTCATCATAAGAAAAACAATTTTTGTAACTATATTATAACTATTTGTAAACCTAAAATTAATAAAGTGTTATAAGTCAATTACATTTCAGAAAAAAAAGAAGATGAACATCTGATACCTTAATATTATTGTCTCTGTGTTTAACTTCAGCTATTGAATTGACATTGACAGCCACACACTTTTGCCTAAATTTACCTATCTGAGAGGCCATGAGGTGCAGAGACATTGGTTAACTGAATAAATGGTTACAGTTTTACCAAAAACTTTGTGAATCTGGGTAAAGTGGGAAAGTGGGTAAGCCACTTTCCTTCTTTAGACTTCTGTTGTCACTGTGGTAAAAAGAGGGGGATGGGTTAGATATTGCCGTGGACCGCATATTCATGTTTCCTCCACGAGCAAATTCGTATGTTGAGCTCTACTGTCCAATGTGATGATATCAGAAGCCTACTAGGTTATGAGTGGGAACTAATTAGATTATGAATGGGATTAATGCCCTTTTAAAGGAGATCTGAGGACATCCCTGGCAGTTCTTTTCATCATGGGGAATGGAATGCAAAAATAGGAAGTCAAGAGGTACCTGGAGTAACAGGCAAATTTGGCCTTGGAGTATAAAATGAAGCAGGTCAAAGGATAACAGAGTTTTGCCAAGAGAATGCACTGGTCATGGCAAACACCCTCTTCCAATAGCACAAGAGATGACCCTACACATGGACATCACCAGACGGTCAATATTGATATCAGATGGATTATATTCTTTGCAGCCAAAATGGAGAAGCTCTATACAGTCAGCAGAAACAAGACTGGGAGCTGACTGTGGCTCAGATCAAGAACTTCTTATTGCAAAATTCAGGCTTTAATTGAAGAAGGTAGGGAAAACCACTAGACCATTCAGGTATGACCTAAATCAAATCCCTTATGATAATACAGTGGAAGTGACAAATAAAATCAAGGGATTAAATCTAATAGAGTGCCTGATGAGCTATGGATAGAGATTCGTAATACTGTACAGGAGGTGGTGATCAAAAACATCCCTGAGAAAAAGAAGTGCAAAAACGGAAAATGGTTGCCAGAGGAGGCCTTACAAATAGCTATGAAAAGAAGAGAAGCAAAAGGCAAAGGAGAAAAGGAAAAATATATCCATCTGAATGCAAAGTTCCAAAGAATAGCAAAGAGAGATAAGAAAGCCTTCCTAAGTGAACAATGCAAAGAAATAGAGGGATGGGAAAGACTAGAGATTGCTGCAAGAAAATTAGAGATACCAAGGGAACATTAGCAAAGATGGGCTCGATAAAAGAAGAAACAGTATGGACCTAACCGAAGCAGAAGATATTAAGAAGAGGTGTCAAGAATACACAGAAGAACTATACAAAAAAGATCTTCATGACTCAGATAACCATGATGGTGTGATCATGCACCTAGAGCCAGACATTTTGGAGTGTGAAGTCAAGTGGGCCTTAGGAAGCATCATTATGAACAAAGCTAGTAGAGGTGATGGAATCCCAGCTGAGCTATTCCCAATCCTAAAAGATGATGCTGTCAAAGTGCTGCACTCAACATGCCAGCAAATTTGGAAAGCTCAGCAGTGGCCACAGGACTGGGAAAGGTCAATTTTCATTCCAATCCCAAAGAAGGGCAATGCCAAAGAATGTTCAAACTACCACACAACTGCACTTATTTCAAATGTTAGAAAGTAGAGCTGAAAGTTCTCCAAGTCAGGCTTCAACAGTACATGAACCGAGAACTCCTGCATGTTCAAGCTGGATTTAGAAAAGACAGAGGAACCAGAGATCAAATTGCCAACATCTGTTGGATTATAGAAAAGGCAAGGGAATTCCAGAAAAACATCCACTTTTGCTTCGTTGACTGTGCTAAAGCCTTTGACTATGTAGATCACAACAAACTGTGGAAAATTCTTCAAGAGATGGAAATACCACACCACCTTACCTGCCTCCTGAGAAATCTGCCTGCAGGCCAAGAAATAACAGTTAGAACATGGAACAGACTGGTTCCAAATCAGGAAAGGAGTATGTCAAGGCTGTATATTGTCTCCCTGCTTATTCAACTTATATGCAGAATACATCATACAAAAAGCCAGGCTGGATGAAGCACAAGCTGGAATCAAGATTGTGGGAGAAATATCAACAACCTCAGATACACAGATGACACCACCCTAATGGCAGAAAGCAAAGAGGAACTAAAGAGCCTCTTGATTAAGGTGAAAGAGGAGAGTGAAAAAGCTCACCATTCAAAAAAACAAAGATCATGGCTTCCAGTCCCTTCACTTCATGGCAAATAGATGGGGAACAATGGAAACAATGACAGACTTTATTTTCTTGGGCTCCAAAATCACTGTGGAGGGTACTGCAGCCATGAAATTAAAAGACGCTTGCTACTTGGGAGAAAAGCTATGACAAACAGGCAGTGTATTAAAAAGCAGAGACATTACTTTGCCAACAAAGGTCCATCTAGTCAAAGCTATGGTTTTTCCAGTAGTCATGTATGGATGTGAGAGCTGGACCACAAAGAAGGCTGAGCACCAAAGAATTGATGCTTTTGAACTGTGGTGTTGGAGAAGACTTTTGAGAGTCCCTTGAACTGCAAGGAGATCCAACCGGTCAATCCTAAAGGAAATCAATCCTGAATACTCATTGGAAGGACTGATGCTGAGGCTGAAACTCAAATATTTTGGCCACCTGATGCAAAAAGCCGACTCATTAGAAAAGACCCTGATGTTGATAAAGATTGAAGGCAGGAGGAGAAGGGGACGACAGAGGATGAGATGGTTGGATGGCATCACTGACTCAATATACATGAGTTTGAGCAAGCTCCAGGAGATGGTGAAGGAGAGGGAAGCCTGGTGTGCTGCAGTCCATGGGGTTGCAAAGAGTAGGACACGACTGAGTGACTGAACAACAACAGCTGGTGGTACAGAGGACTATAGTCTGCCTGCCAATGCAGGGGACATGAGTTTAAACCCTGGTCTGGGAGGATCCCATATACCATGGAGCAACTAAAACACATGAGCTGTAGCTACTGAACCTCTGTGTTCAAACTACTGAAGTTGGTGAGCCTAGACCCTGTTCTCTGCTACAAGAGAAGCCACCACCGTGAAAAGCCTGTGCATTGCATCAAAGACCAAGCACAACCAAAATTAATAAAATAATTTAAAAAAATCAAGTAAATAGAAACAAGTAAAATCAAAAGAGAGAGAGAGGTCCTAGAGAGCTGCCTTCTCCTCCTGCCATGTGAGGATACTGCAAGAAGTTGGCAGTTTGCAGCCTGTAAGAGGGCCCTTACTGGCACCCTGATCTTGGATTTCTCGTCTATAGAACTGTGAGAGATAAGTTTTTGTTGTTTACACTCATTCTGCGGTATTTTGTTATAGAAGCTTGGGCAGTCTAAGACAGGTGTCAAGCTCTATGACTATGATTTCTTACGTGTGTGTGCTCTTTCGCTTCAGCTGTGTCTGATTTTTTGTGGTAGCCTACCAGGCTTCTCTGTTCAAGGGATTCTCCAGGCAAGAATACTGGAGTGGGTTGCTGTGCCATCCTCCAGGGGATCTTCCCTACTCCAAGATCAAATCTGGGAGGTAGGTGCTAAACTGTTGTCCCCATTTTCTGAAGGAGAAAACTGAGATGTAGGGAACTTCAGTAGCTTGTGTTTACATGGGATGGAGTTGAGATTTAAAATGAAGCCTCTAACTGCAGAGACCATCTGTGATTTTAACAATATATACAACTCCCACTATATAGTGAGGTTTTATTTTCTTGATTTTCTGTTCCTTCTTGGGAGTTTTAAACACCATTCAACGAGGGCAGAACAGGTAAATACAAATACTCCAAAGGGAAACACTGTGAATAAGTTGGTGGCTTTATCCTTATTCAGGGAAGATACCAGTCAAGAGGTGAACTATGAATCTACATCAGACAATAACCACACACAGTCCATGGGGTCGCAAAGAATCAGACACTACTGAGAGTCTAATACTTTCACTTTTTCATAAGGTTGATGTAAGTTTAAAAAATGTGTATAGCCTGGTGCTTGACATACAGTACAGCTCAGTGAATATAAACTTTATTTTTATTATTCGATCTGCAATACCATGACTATAAAATTATGATGGGTTGGATGATTACTATTATAGAGAAAAAATTAGAAGAAAAATAATACAATAACAGACTATTGTTTAGTGTTAGATAGTAGCTAAAATCATTAGCCTATCTCTCATGTAATCTTTATGACCATGGGAGGGATGAAGACCTAGCATTGACTTTAATATAAAGGTCTGGAGAAGGAATAACAATCGAATAGACAACAGTTTGAACTTAAAATTTATTCCTCAGCAAAAATAGAATAGTACAGATTTCTCACATACTCTACGTTCTGAGGAGAGAAAAAATAACTCAGAGAGAAAAGGATAAAAATGTGTGGGAGTGTTTCAAAATCGGGCTAGGAAAGAAGAGTCTCCTGGTTGCTCCTTTCAAGTTAGATTGAAATGAGTCTATTCCCTACCCAAGAAATGAAAGCATGATTTGCAGTGTATGTTTAATTTTTGCTAAAAATATGTAACTAAGAGAAAGCCAAAGAAATATTTTCATTTAAGAGAAGCCAATTTTTGCTTTTGTTTTCTGTATGGGTGGCTGTGTTTTTATTCTTGCCAATCAATAACCAAAATTCAAAGTCTTGATACACATTCCCACTAAATGACTATAACCTGTCTGGTCTTTAGGGAGTTCAATGTTGAAAGCAGCAGGTTTCCCGGGATAAATCTTTCTCTAGTCGAGATGTGTATTCCCTGATATCCAACCAAGAAGTTATTTCCAGTGCTCTGTCAACATTTTGTTCTGCTTGAATTTAAGCCCCATTCCTTTTGTGGGTCACATGTGAACATAAACCAGAGCAGTTGACATGTTCTTTGCATATTCGTATCTGACCCAGTTAGCACCTACAACTGTATTTGCTCTATGGAGAATTCAAAGACACAACCTTGCCTGCCCCCTGCTTGGCTCTTTTCATTTGGATCTGCATGGCATTTTTAGTTAATTAATTAATTAATTTTTGGCTGCTCTGGGTCTTTGTTGCTGTGCTCAGTCTTTCTCTAGTTGCAGTGAGCAAGGGCTACTCTCTAGTTGCGGTGCCTGGGCTTCTCATTGCAGTGGCTTCTCTCTCTCTCTCTTTTTTAAGTGAAAATCTGACTTTTAAAAGAATTTTATTTATTTGCTTATTTTTGGCTGCACTGGGTCTTCTTTGCTGCACAGGCTTTTCTCTAGTTGCAGTCAGCAGGAGCTACTCTCCAGTTGCAGTGTGTGGACTCCTCATTGAGGTGGAGCATTGGCTCTCTGGGCTGTGAACTTAGTAGCTGTCGCCCAGGGGGCACAGGCTCAGTAGTTGTGGTGTACGAGCTTAGCTGCTCCACAGCTCATGGGATCCTGACAGATCAGGGATTGAACTCGTGTCCCCTGCATTGGCAGGTGGATTCTCAACCACTGGACCAGCAGAGAAGTCCTGCAAAGTGTTTTTTAAAATTTTAAACATTTGTTGCCAATGTTAAACAAAAAAGGGATATTTCTCATAAAAGTCTGTGATGCAACTTCTCATATATAATCAGTAAATTAAGAAACATGGAACCCATCCATGTTCTTTCATGGCAACGATTAGGGATCTTTCTAGGGGTTCTTTGCCCAGACACAGCTGTTATCTAACTCACTATGGACATCTGTTTTCTCCAACTCTTGATGCTTCACATGTGTTTGTTAAGTAGAGAAGGTTCAGTAACTGGCAGGATTAATTTAAATTTACATGTTTTTATTGGAATATCCAGTTTATTCTTAAATTTATGATGGTCCAAATATTTGCAGGACCTTTATATTATCTATTTAATTTATCTAAATTAAGCAACCTGGTTATTTATAACTTAAAAGTTTAATTAAATAACCTAAATATTTACATTACTTAAATTCCAGGAAAGAGAAATAAATGCTAAAATGTTAGATTGGGGAAAAAGCTTGAATGCAAATTTCCAGCAATGACAGATTATGACAGTGGTTTGGCCAAGTCCTCTGAAGGGAACCAGGGCCTTGACTGAAGTGAATTGTTCATGGAAAACACACACAGTTTTATGGTATCAAGTACATTTAAAATTACTATAAAGACTCCAGACTACACTGAATTCCATTCCCCCTGGATCAGCCATTTCTCATTTTCAATTTGTTTACTACTTCTGTCTTACTTGCCTTGCTTCACTGTGCTTAATGAAATTATTCTGGAGCCTCTCCTGATTTCAAATTAGAACCAGAGAAAATTAACCTCCAAAAACAGAACTGCTATGGTCTGGTTTCTGTGAAATGACTTAATGCTGAGTGAAGCTGTATGAACTAGCAATTTGAGTTCAGTTCAGTTCAGTCACTCAGTCATGTCCGACTCTTTGCGACACCATGAATCACAGCACGCCAGCCCTCCCTGTTCATCACCATCTCCCGGATTTCACTCAGACTCACGTCCATTGAGTCCGTGATGCCATCCAGCCATCTCATCCTCTGTCGTCCCCTTCTCCTCCTGCCCCTAATCCCTCCCACCATCAGAGTCTTTTCCAATGAGTCAATTCTTCGCATGAGGTGGCCAAAGTACTGGAGTTTCAGCTTTAGCATCATTCCTTTCAAAGAAATCCCAGGGCTGATCTCCTTCAGAATGGACTGGTTGGATCTCCTTGCAGTCCAAGGGACTCTCAGGAGTCTTCTCCAACACCACGGTTCAAAAGCATCAATTCTTCGGCGCTCAGCCTTCTTCACAGTCCAACTCTCACATCCATACATGACCACAGGAAAAACCATAGCCTTGACTAGACGGACCTTAGTTGGCAAAGTAATGTCTCTGCTTTTGAATATGCTATCTAGGTTGGTCATAACTTTTCTTCCAAGGAGTAAGCGTTTTTTAATTTCATGGCTGCAGTCACCATCTGCACTGAATTTGGAGACCAAAAAAATAAAGTCTGACACTGTTTCCACTGTTTCCCCATCTATTTCCCATGACGTGATGGGACCAGATGCCATGATCTTTGTTTTCTGAATGTTGAGCTTTAAGCCAACTTTTTCACTCTCCTCTTTCACTTTCATCAAGAGGCTTTTTAGCTCCTCTTCGCTTTCTGCCATAAAGGTGGTGTCATCTGCATATCTGAGGTGATTGATATTTCTCCCATCAATCTTGATTCCAGCTTGTGTTTCTTCCAGTCCAGCGTTTCTCATGATGTACTCTGCATAGAAGTTAAATAAGCAGGGTGACAATATACAGCCTTGACGTACTCCTTTTCCTATTTGGAACCAGTCTGTTGTTCCATTTCCAGCAATTTGAGACTCTTTGTTAAAAGATTGAGCTGCCACCACTTCATGCATCACATACACGTATCATTTCATGTGTACATGTATTAAGGGCAATTCAAAGACAATGATTGGTCACCTTCCTGGGTAACTATGCATTGTAGTGGAGAAACCAGAAGAAAAGAAATTGGCTACCAATACCTGCCAAGGGTGTAAAAACAGGAGATGAAGGGTAGAGTTGTAACTCAGTGACAGCGAAGTTGGGGCCATCTTCAATCAACTTTGGCAACTCTTCATTAAGGCATACTGAGTTCATAACTGGTAACCTCTTCCCAATATCCATTTGGCAATTCTAGGATGGGATGGTAGGGCAAGAAGTGGAGGCGGGCGGGGGGTGGGCAATAAGTGAAGAATTGTCCCAAAGGGGCTTTACTGACTATCTTGTGAGCTGTGGAGAGCTGTATGACGGTGGTACCACTTTTAACTATTAGGTGATGGAATTAAGGATAGCTTGCTTTGAAAGAAACTATAGTTAGCTGTCACTGGCTACGCCTCATCCCTCAGCTGTACCACTTTGGCACATGCCACCTGCTGGCCCTGATGTCTCTTTGCCTGCCTTCTCTGTCTGTGCCATAAAGTAGGACAAGAGTGCCAGGGATGAACACATGCAGCCCTCCCAGCAGCTTTAAGTAATGATAGATAGGAATGGTTTGGAAATACCCTGGCACAAGGAGATGCCTTCGAAGCACTGATTCTGAAGTTTCCCAGCAGGATCAAGTTTCTGTTGCCCATGGTGGCAACTGACTTGAGATCACACCCTTTATTAGCCTTCTGCCCTTCCCATTTTCACATCTCCACGCCCTGGCTCTTGTTTTTGGCCTTTCTAGGATGGAATGGGAGAACAAATATTAACAGGTAAATCCCAGAGAGATCACTTGCGCTTGATCTTTGTCTCAGGGACTGCTTCTGGGGGAACCCAAACCAATATAGCTTCTATTTTTCAAAAGTTTCTCCTTTGTCTGTGGGATAATACCATGAATGCCTGGGCTGCCATATGTCTGTGTTCATTCATTAATTCACTGACTCATTTTCTCTTTTCAAAAAATATCAATGGAATGCCTATTTGATGCAAAATTGCTGAGCCAGGTGCTAAAAAGACAGTAGTGAATAGTTATAAGTCTTGTCTTCTAGAGCAGCCTGTCCCAAAGAAATAAGTTATGTGCTACAAATGTAATTTAAATTTCTTAGAGGCCACACTGAAAAAAAAAAGGAAAAAGAGAGAAGCTCAATATAGCAAAATACTGTCATTTCAATGTGTTTCCAGTCTTTGAAATCTAGTGTTTGTCTTGTATTGGCAGCATCTCTCAATGTGAACTGGCCACAGTTCAAGTGCTATGTAGACACACATGTGGCTAAAGGCTCCTGCCATGGAAAACAGCCCAGTTCCTGAGGTTTATGGTTAGTGAGCAGGAGGGAGGAGCAGGTCACTTAAGAGGCAATCACACGATAGGAGATTGGTTACGTGAGTTGGTGGTCCCCCAACTTAGTGTGTATCTGAATTGCCCAGAGAGCTAATACAGGACACAGAGTCTAAGGCTCATAGGAGACACCTGGGACTAAGCAGCCTCCCCAGGTTCTCCAGGGACTGGGTACACAGTGAAGCTTGACAACCACTGCCCTACCTCACCCTCAACCAGCTCCTCTATCCATGGGATTCTCCAAGCAAGAATCCTGAAGTGGGTTACCATGCCCTCCTCCAGGGGATTTTCCCCCACCCAGAGATCAAACCTGTCTCTTGTGTCTCCTGCATTGAGAGGTGGGTTCTTTGCACTAGCACCATCTGGGAAGCCCTTATATAAGTGTAGAGGAGGAGAAATCATTTCCCCTCAACCCTCCCAGGTTCTTGGCTGAGTCCCCCTGTAAAAAAAGACAGGTTAATGAGAGAAAAACAAGTGAAAGTCTGTTAGTGTGTATACCTGACATATACATGGGAATACCCAGGAAAACTGAGTGGAACTCCCTCAAATGGCCCAAGCCACCACTTTAAGTATATTTTCAGTTAAAGACAAAAGGGTGGGTGGGGCAGAAGGGGAGTCAGTTATGGGAGGGTATCAGGAAAAGCCGACTAAAGGAGGACAAGGTTGTTATGCAGATTTAAGTGATGCCTTCTCCACTGATAAGTTTCTTCTGATTTACAGTCATCCTATTCCTCCTGGTGTAGAGAGGGAGACACCACTATGGACGGAGAGTTCCCTTAAGAAAATAAATGCTCCTTGCTGCTGCTGCTGCTAAGTCACGTTAGTCGTGTCCGACTCTGTGCGACTCCATAGACGGCAGCCCACCAGGCTTCTCTGTCCCTGGGATTCTCCAGGCAAGAACACTGGAGTGGGTTGCCATTTCCTATTCCAATGCATAAAAGTGAAAGTGAAGTCTCTCAGTCGTGTCCGACTCTTTTCGACACCATGGACTGCAGCCTACCAGGCTCCTCTGTCCATGGGAGTTTCCAGGCCAGAGTGCTGAAGTGGGTCACCAGTGCCTTCTCCATAGTAAATGGTAATATCTACTCTGTTTTCAGATCTCCCATGCCTGCAGTTTCTCAAAACAATCGTTATGCCAAGGATGCATATGCATATTTAGGGGTCACACTAGGACCACAGCCTTGTCTAACTCAATGAAACTAAGCCATGCCTGCAGGGGAACTCAAGATGGGCGGGTCATGGTGGAGAGGTCTGACAGAATGTGGTCCACTGGAGAAGGGAATGGCAAACCACTTCAGTATTCTTGCCTTGAGAACCCCATGAACAGTATGAAAAGGCAAAATGATAGGATACTGAAAGAGGAACTCCCCAGGTCCGATATGCTACTGGACATCAGTGGAGAAATAACTCCAGAAAGAATGAAGGGATGGAGCCAAAGCAAAAACAATACCCAGCTGTGGATGTGACTGTTGATAAAAGCAAGGTCCAAAGCTGTAAAGAGCAATATTCCATAGGAACCTGGAATGTCAGGTCCATGAATGAAGGCAAATTGGAAGTGGTCAAACAAGAGATGGCAAGAGTAAATGTTGACATTCTAGGAATCAGCAAACTAAAATGGACTGGAATGGGTGAATTTAACTCAGATGACCATTATACCTACTACTGAAGGCAGGAATCCCTCAGAAGAAATGGAGTAGCCATCATGGTCAACAAAAGAGTCCGAAATGCAGTACTTGGATGCAATCTCAAAAACGACAGAATGATCTCTGTTCATCTCCAAGGCAAACCATTCAATATCATGGTAATCCAAGTCTATGGCCCAACCAGTAACACTGAAGAAGCTGAAGTTGAATGGTTCTGTGATGACTTACAACCTTCTAGAACAAACACCCCCAAAAGATGTCCTGCTCATTATAGGGGACTGGAATGCAAAAGTAGGAAGTCAAGAAACACCTGGAGTAAAAGGCAAATTTGGCCTGGGAATATGGAATGAAGCAGGGCAAAGACTAATAGAGTTTTGCCAAGAAAATGCACTAGTCATAGCAAACACCCTCTTCCAACAACACAAGAGAAGACTCTACACATGGACATCACCAGATGGTCAACACCGAAATCAGGCTGATTATATTCTATGCAGCCAAAGATGGAGAAGCTCTATACAGTCAACAAAAACAAGACCAGGAGCTGACTGGCTCAGATCATGAACTCCTTATTGCCAAATTCAGAATTAAATTGAAGAAAGTAGGGAAAACTGCTAGACCATTCAGGTATGACCTCAATCAAATCCCTTATGATTATACAGTGGAAGTGAGAAATAGATTTAAGGGCCTAGATCTGATAGATAGAGTGCCTGATGAACTATGGAATGAGGTTGGTGACATTGTACAGGAGACAGGAATCAAGACCATCCCCATGGAAAAGAAATGCAAAAAAGCAAAATGGCTGTCTGGGGAGGCCTTACAAATAGCTGTGAAAAGAAGAGAAGTGAAAAGCCAAGGGAAAAAGGAAAGATATAAGCATCTGAATGCAGAGTTCCAAAGAATAGCAAGAAGAGATCAATGCAAAGAAACAGAGGAAAACAACAGAATGGGAAGGACTAGAGATCTCTTCAAGAAAACTAGAGATACCAAGGGAATGTTTCATGCAAAGACGGGCTCAATAAAGGACAGAAATAGTATGGACCTAACAGAAGCAGAAGATATTAAGAAGAGGTGGCAAGAATACACAGAAGAACTGTACAAAAAAGATCTTCACGACCTGGATAATCACGATGGTGTGATCACTCATCTAGAGCCAGACATCCTGGAATGTGAAGTCAAGTGGGCCTTAGAAAGCGTCACTATGAACAAAGCTAGTGGAGGTGATGGAATTCCAGTTGAGCTATTTCAAATCCTGAAAGATGATGCTATGAAAGTGCTGCACTCAATATGTCAACAAATTTGGAAAACTCAGCAGTAGCCACAGGATTGGAAAAGGTCAGTTATCATTCCAATCCCAAAGAAAGGCAATGCCAAAGAATGCTCAAACTACCGCACAATTGCACTCATCTCACAGGCTAGTAAAGTAATGCTCAAAATTCTCCAAGCCAGGCTTCAGCAATATGTGAACCGTGAACTTCCTGATGTTCAAGCTGGTTTTAGAAAAGGCAGAGGAACCAGAGATCAAATTGCCAACATCCACTGGATCATGGAAAAAGTAAGAGAGTTCCAGAAAAACATCTATTTCTGCTTTATTGACTATGCCAAAGCCTTTGACTATGTGGATCACAATCAACTGTGGAAAATTCTCAAAGAGATGGGATCACCAGACCATCTGACCTGCCTCTTGAGAAATCTGTATTAAGGTCAGGAAGCAACAGTTAGAACTGGACATGGAACAACAGACTGGTTCCAAATAGGAAAAGGAGTGCTTCAAGGCTGTATATTGTCACCCTGCTTATTTAACTTCTATGCAGAGTACATCATGAGAAACGCTGGACTGGAAGAAACACAAGAGGGAATCAAGATTGCTGGGAGAAATATCAATCACCTCAGATATGCAGATGACACCACCCTTATGGCAGAAAGTGAAGAGGAGCTAAAAAGCCTCTTGATGAAAGTGAAAGAGGAGAGTGAAAAAGTTGGCTTAAAGCTCAACATTCAGAAAACGAAGATCATGGCATCCAGTCCCATCACTTCATGGGAAATAGATGGGGAAACTGTAGAAACAGTGTCAGACTTTATTTTTTTTTTTGGTCTCCAAATTCAGTGCAGATGGTGACTGCAGCCATGAAATTAAAAAACGCTTACTCCTTGGAAGAAAAGTTATGACCAACCTAGATAGCATATTCAAAAGCAGAGACAATACTTTGCCGACTAAGGTCCGTCTAGTCAAGGCTATGGTTTTTCCTGTGGTCATGTATGGATGTGAGAGTTGGACTGTGAGGAAGGCTGAGCACCGAAGAATTGATGCTTTTGAACAGTGGTGTTGGAGAAGACTCTTGAGAGTCCCTTGGACTGCAAGGAGATCCAACCAGTCCTTTCTGAAGAAGATCAGCCCTGGGATTTCTTTGGGAGGAATGATGCTAAAGCTGAAACTCCAGTACTTTGGCCACCTCATGCGAAGAGTTGACTCATTGGAAAAGACTCTGATGCTGGGAGGGATTGGGGGCAGGAGGAGAAAGGGACGACAGAGGATGAGATGGCTGGATGGCATCACGGACTCGATGGACACGAGTCTGAGTGAACTCTGGGAGATGGTGATGGATAGGGAAGCCTGGTGTGCTGCGATTCATGGGGTCTCAAAGAGTTGGACACGACTGAGTGACTGAACTGAACTGATACTCTGCTACTCTGTATAAGACTTGCTCTCAAATTCGTTTGTACCTTGGATGCACTTCGGAAGTATTAAAAAATACCGAAGCCTTGGTTTCATTCCAGAAATTCTAATTTGAAGGTCAGGATTGAGACCTATCCATCAAGGTATTAAAATTTCCCCCAAGTGATTATAATACATAGCCAAGTTTGAGAATCAAGTACCTAAAGTATGGTGTGTGACAGACAGCATTTACTTAAGGGGTCCAGTTTTGTAAAGATATTACCTATATGTATGTGTGTCCACAAGGAAGGATCTTGAAGGACATATACAAACATGCCATTCCAGAAATGCCAGTGTGATTATAAATATGTTCTTTGTAATTTTTCTGTGCTGGATCTGCATAACGTTTGAAATGGAAGTTAATGAAATGAAACCCAATGAAAAACACTATATAAGAGGTGGATTTAGATATATTTCGGCTTTTTTTTTGTTTGGGTTCTACCTCTAATTTTCAGCCTATTAAGTCTGCCCTGCTCTTTGGCAATACTTTCCTAAGTGTTTAACTTGATCTTGATTTGAATGGGTTGAATATGTCCCATCTTTGCCCCCTGGAAGGATGGATGGCCCTGGAAGTTTGGCTCTGGCAGCCTCATAGAGATGTCTGGAGAGGGTCAGAGGTGGCAGAGAAACCAGTTAGGAAGCTGGTGTTCGCCTTTTCAGGACTGGGTCGGATTTGTGAGCATGCTTTCCTACACTGTTTCTGGATCCCTGGTCAAGAGGGCTTTGCATTTGGGTTTCTGAAGTCTCCTTGGCACCTGGGAGTTAGCATGAGGCTTCACGCTGGGTTGGGCTGTCAGGGATGAAAAACTCTGAAATGTCAGGCTTTGGTTTCAGATATAAACCTGTTTGCATTTAAATTAAATATTGAATGAATTTAAGGCTATAAACATTGATCTTCTCTGAGAACAGTTGAATTTAAGTCTGAGTGATCAAATTCAGAGGTGCTAAATTTTGTGTGTTTGCATAGATAATCCCTGGTGTTCAAGATTGATTGGAGCACATTCACTGGGGTGTAACCATATATTTTTGAAATGAAGTCTGGTCTTCTCTTTCAGCCACTGTGTAATGTCTTCAGTGTTTCAGTTTATTCATGGAAGTCACATTAAAATATTTTAAGTTCAATTTGAAAATTGCAGTACAATTAAGCTTAAACTGTTGCTAACTTTTTAAAAAGTCATCTACACGGTGGTTTGACCTGTTCTGACAGAAATGAATTGAAACCAAAAAGAAAGAACACTGTTTTGATCATTCAGTTCTTGTGTCTTCCTTGGTTTTCATGTCCACGTTCATGTGTTTTGCTTTGTCTTTCTTTCCCAGTGAACTCACCCCGAAGTGACAGACTGCTCTACAGTAGTCAGATGCTGAATTTGTTTTAGCACAGTGCAAAATGGTTTCATTCTTTCAAAACAGGCTTTTGCTTTGGAATATAACATGATGAGGGAAATGCATGCAGCCCACATCCTTCCTTGAGCCTCCTGCAAGGTTCAGACCTGTCTAAGGAGCTGGGGGTCATTAGGAGGTGATTTGCCTGATTTGGGCTATAGCCAGCCTGCTTTTGTTGCAGGGTTGGGGGGGAGGGGGTGTGTGTGAGGAAGATTTGGGTGAGTTTGGGGAGAGACAAACAAAGGAAATCAGTCCCAAATATTCATTGGAAGGACTGATGCTGAAGCTGAAGCTCCAATACTTTGGCCACCTGATGTGAAGAACCAACTCATTGGAAAAGACCCTGATGCTGGGAAAGATTGAAGGCAGGAGAAGAAGGGGATGACAGAGGATGAGATGGTTGGATGGCATCACTGACTTGATGGACATGAGTTTGAGCAAGCTCCAGGAGTTGGTGATAAACAGGGAAGCCTGGCGTGCTACAGTCCATGGGGTCACAAAGAGTCAGACGCAACTGAGCAACTGAACTGAACTGAACTGGGGAGAGACCAGGGTGGGGGAAGGATGCTCTAGTGCTTGTCCTCTCTCCGCCTTGCTGGCCTTGGGGAGTCCTTGGTGAGGGACTCAGCTCCCTCCAGCTCCTACTGGCAAAATATGACCCAGGGTCAGTGACACTTTCTCCTCAGTCTTTTAGGGACTACATCACCAGGCTATCATTGAGACCTGGTGCCATTCAGAGCATCCAGAGAGAGCCAGAACATGGACTTGGGCCATCCTGCAGTGGGTGCTGAAAGCAGGGCTCAGTGTAGCTGAGGGCAGAGAGCATCAAAGAAGAGACCAGGAGAGAGGAAAAATGTGGGGGTGCCCCGCTTGAGGAATGTAGCTGATACGGGGGCCCAGATGAGACTCTAGCCGGGGGCACCCAGAATTAATCTGTGACGCTTTTCAGCGTTCTAGAAGATGTCAGTTCCAGGGTCAGAGAAATATGGACTTTCCCTATTAATAAGAGTCCATGTATACTCATCTCCTGTATTAAAGGCAAACAGAATGAAAACACTTTTATTCAAGAGTAATGGCTTATATTAGCAACAGAAATGCTTCCTGAGCTAAAAAGGCCCCTATGTGGGAAGGTCAGGGGTGACAGGCTACAACATCCAGTCTTGAGTGTCTAGAAAGATTCCTAGAAATCTTGCACTGGAGCATAACAATAAACAAGCAGTGTTTGAATTTTCATAGAGGATATGCCCTCGACCAGCAGCCATCCGCAGAAAATCTTCAGCAATGCACGTGATGCCGAAAGAGGTGTTGCTTTGGGAGTACCTTGTAATCATAATTCCTATGTAAACTCAGCTCCTTGTTTGCATCATGTTATGTTTCTTTGCTGAGGATGTGTCATCCATCAGAAAACAACAGTTTTGGCTATCCAAACTAGGCAGTCACCTGAAATTGCTGGAGGGAATGGTTGCTTTTGTTCACCGGGGGTGGTCTGTTTGGGTGAGACAACCAGGATACCCAGGGTCAGGAAGCCCGGGGTCCTGACATTCCTCACTGGGCAAGCTTGGGTTTCCTGTCTTGTAAAATGAGAGCTTAAATGTAGGTTTTTATTCAGTAACTACGTGCTGGGTAGCAGATTTGAGCCACATATTTCCAGAGACTTTTCTCAACCCAATCATCACCACTTCATTTCTGATTTCCAAGGTTCACTTCAGTCCTCAGAGTTTAACGTGCCTGGGAACTTAAGTTTCGAATTCTCTGAGAAACTTACTTGGTGTGTAAAAAAAATGGAAACATCTCAGTTATTTTTCCTGATTTTAACTTGTCAGTTATAAATATTCACACAACGCAGAAATGTTATAAAATGAAAACCACTTGGAAGCATCCCTGTCAGCAATAACCACAGTCCATATTTGGGTGTAGCCCTGCCCAGACCTGTTTCTGCGGAGCCTCATACACATTCATTTTCCCGAGGGTATTTTGAGAAGTCTGCCAAATCCCCATGTGCTTTTCTCCCTCACTTCATGTTATGTAGATATCTTTCTACATCAATGGGAAAACTTTTCATGTCAAAAAATATAGATCTACATCATCATTTTCAATGGCTTCAAAACACTCCATTATATGATTAAATCATAATCTATGTATTGTTGATAGACACTGAGGTTGATTCCACTTATTGTATAAAAGCAAAAAGAAGATGAATATCACTGTAAATCCATCTTTGTGAATATATATATTCATTTCTCTATTTTCCCCCCTTAGATGAATTCCTAGAACTGGAAATCCTAATTCAAATGATACTTAGTGAGCCTGTACCAATTTACATTCTTGCCACAGTGTATAAGAATGCCCATTTCTCTAAACTCTAGCTACATTGTCATTTGTTGTCCTTTAAATTTTTACCAAATGCTAGACAAAAGATGGTAACTTTTAAAAATTCCTTTGATTATTAGCAAAGTTGAGCATCCTTTTTCTGTGTTTATTGATTATTTTATTTTCTTTTGTAAATTGTCTATAACTTTCATTCTTTTATAGGAAAATATTTTCTTATTGCTTTGTAAACACTCTTTCTATATTAAGGATAATCTATAAGTGCTAATGCAGACCACATACTTTTATTCTCAAATTACTCTTATTTCAAATTAAAGCTCAATTCATTCCTTAGTATATAATATATAAATGGAAAACTTGAGGTATGTTGAGAAGAGTAGATTGCTAGATGAAGATCAAACCTTATTTTATATAATAATTTATTTCCAAATTTTACTTTTTTCTTAAATTTCACTCCCACTCATTGTACATAAGTCTTTCTGAGTCCCCAACTCCCACTTCAGTTCCCCAAAAGTGAGGCTATTAAGACACTGAGTGATTAGAGGATTTGAACATTTTGAAAGAGAAGTAGGTGGTGACGGTACGTTATTGAAACTTGAAAGAAAGCCAGTGTGATATAATTTCACATTGAGAGCTGATCACTATGGCAACAAAGAACAAATTTTGAAAAATAAGGTTCAATATAATAGAATTAGGGGAGAAAATTGATTAAAATAAAAGGAATGTTTATCTTTTGTTTTTTTCTTAACCTGTTTATCATGTGCAAGAACACTCTACATGAGCACCCAAAAACATATTTCTGCTTTCAAAAGCAAAACAGATTTTAATTATGTTTACATTATATGAAGTCACAAGGTAATACTTTTGGTAATATTGTTTTTGTTTCTAATAATAGTGACAGTATCTCTTTGGAGTCTTTTATTTGAGAAGAAATAGGGTAATTTACAATACATACATGGGCTTCCTTAGTGGCTCAGTGGTAAAGAATCTTCCTGCCAGTGCAGGAGACAAGAGTTTGATTCCTGGGTTGGGAATATCCTCTGGAGAAAGAAATGGCAACCTACTCCAGCATTCTTGCCTGGAAAATTTTCAGGACAGAGGAGCCTGGCAGGCTATAGTCCGTGGGGCCGCAGAAGATTCAGACATGATTTAGCAACTAAACAACAACAACAACAACATAAACATAGCTTTGAATTCTTTCTTTTTTTTAACTCAGTACTTCCATCCACCCATTCATTCATCCAATAAATACTTACTGAGCCACTGTTAACTGAAGATACAGTATTGAGGAAGTTCAAACCTGGTCTCTGTCCTCAGGAAGCTTACATTCTATAGGAAATATTGTACCATTTTCTTTGAAACATGAATTCAATAGCACCTAATATTCCAGTGTATGTATACATGATAACTTAATTATACAATTGATTGATTATAGTTGTTATTATAATAGATGATTAAATGATGAGCAAACCTGTATATTAATGTGAGTTGCTGATTATATCCTTAGGATTGCTTCCTAGAAAGGGAATTACTAGCTAAAAATACCTAAACGTCTCTCTTAAAAAAATAAAAAATTTATAAATGACAAAAATCACAGTTTTCCCAGTGAAAAGATTATCCTAACTGTAACATTATTTCTAGAAACACAGCATGGTTAGGATAGGGCAATAAATTACTTTTTAAAATTAGTATCTCCTGAAGTAGATGTGGAGTGTTGAATTTTGCTTTAGAAAACCAAACTGAAGTTTAATAAAATGTCAAAATTCAATCAGCTCAATTCAGCCACTCAGTTGTTTCCAACTCTTTGTGACTCCATGGACGGCAGCACGCCAGGCTTTCCTGTCCATCACCAACACCCGGAGCCTGCTCAGACTGATGTCCATCAAGCCAGTGATGCCATCCAACCATCTCACCCTCTGTCATCCGTTTCTCCTCCTGCCTTCAATTTTTCCCAGCATCAGGGTCTTTTGTACTGAGTCGGTTCTTCACAGCAGGTGGCCAAAGTATTGGAGCTTCAGCTTCAGCATCAGTCCTTCCAATGAATATTCAAGACTGATTTCCTTTAGGATTGACTGGTTTGATCTCCTTGCAGTCCAAGTCCAAAATTCAATATTACTATTCGTTGCATAGAGGCTTTGTAGAGAAGGTCATCTTTTGATCAGAAAGAAAAGAGATGCCATATCTATGCATTAAGGGAAAGACATGATCCAGTTTAGATATTAATCTCCTTCTTTAGGAGATAAGTCCTTGTAATCAACAGGCAAATTAGGAACATCAGACTCCAGTGGTCTAAGGAGTCAGTCAAGAGTTAATTATCTTACTGGTCTGTCATCACTCATGACCATAACTCCCCATGATGAGTGATAGCTTCTTGTCACCCCATTTTTATCCCATAAAGACTTCTCATTCCTTCTGTCAATTATGTTGTTTTCCAAAACATAGAGTATTTATTTGGAATCCGTTTTACTTGCTCGAAAGACATCTGCATTACTTTTTACAAATCATCAGACCCGCCAACATAGTATTGTACAAAATTTGCATTTGCAAGAATCAAAATGATAAACTCTGCTTCCTTTCGTTTGGCTCAAAACATATGTACTCCAGTAAGTATTTTTCAAGTAATTACTTTTCCCTGATAAGGAAACAAGAAGGAAACGGCACAAATGCTGAGAGTCTAGGTTTCTGTTCTTGGGTCTGAATTTATATGATTTCAGGTGAGTTGCTGGGTCTCTGCACCTGAGTTTCCCCGCCTATAAAATGAGGAAGTTGGACTTGATGGTTTCTAGTCATGTCTACGGGTCCTTCTTTTCCTTTTCATGCCCCCCACTCATAGTTTATCCCCATTTTTCAATCGTATGGTAATTTTATTCCTAGTTTTTCAAGGAACCTCCATCTTGTTCTCCATAGTGGCTGTATCAATTTACATTCCTACTGTTTTGCTCTTCATCCCATTCGGGACGCCAGTTGTCTCGCTGGTCACGCTGTCCGCACTGTTCGCTGAACCCAGGATAGGCAAGGTGCTAGCTGAGAGGCTGGCGGGAGCCATAGGAACTGCGGACGTGTTTATTCTTTCCTGGCTGGCCTGGCAGCCATAACACAGCCTCTCTCCTGGTTGACGCAGGAGCTGTAGCAGCGGCCACAACATCACCATAAGAGAGCCATAAAGGAGCCATAACGTAGCCTCATATAACATACTCATGATGCCACTCCAAGCTAGCCCAAGGCAGCAGCAGCCAGGGCTTTCATGGTGAAGCTCACACCAGCATACTGCACACACTAGCCTGCAACCCAACGAGTACCTCGTGACAAAGCGGGTACCTCACAGCGCACGTGCACAGAGCTATGTTACATAGCCATTATTTACCAGACATTAGGTGAGCGAGAGGCTGTGGGGCGAGAGAGCCTGGCCACACCATCTTGGCTAATTTGCTCCTGTCCTACACCTACCAGCAGTGCAAGAGGGCTCCCTTTTCTCTGCATCCTCCCCAGCACTTACTGTTTGCAGACTTTTTGATGAGGGCCATTCTGACCAGTGTGAGGTGATATCTCATTGTAGTTTTGATTTGCATTTCTCCAATAATCAGCAGCGTTAAGCATCTTTTCATGTGTTTATTGGCTATCTGTGTGTCTTCTTTGAAGAAATATGTTTATGCCTCTTGCCTAATTTTTGATTTGGTTAATTGTTTTTCTGCTATTGAGCTGTATACACTGCTTATATATTTTGGAGATTAATCCTTTGTCAGTTGCTTAATTTCAATTATTTTCTCCTATTCTGAGGGTTGTCTTTTCATCTTGTTTATGGTTTCCTAGTACTGATAAACCTATTTGCAGGGAAGGAATGGAGGTGAAGAAGTAGAGAATGGATTTGTGGACACAGTAGGGGAAGGAAAGGGAGGAACAAATTGAGAAATTAGCATTGACGTATATGAACTGTCATGTGTAAACTGGATAGCTAGCGGGAAGCTGTTATATAACACAGGAAGCTGTTATATAACACAGGAAGCTGTTATATAACACAGGAA